>NC_072381.2:62971666-63274696 GCF_028885625.2 Pongo pygmaeus
AAAGAACGCTTGTAACTTCAGCCAACATGCATTGATACCCTGCCCCATCTACCCTCTTCAACCCTAAGCAACCACTAATCTATTTTCCATCTCTATGGATTTATCTATTCTGGACACGTCATATGGAATCATACACTATGTTGTCTTTTGTGACTGACTTCTTTCACATAGTATAATGTTTTCAAGGTTCATCCAGGTTGTAGCAGGTATCAGTACTTCATTTCTTTTTATAACCAAATACAATTTCATTGTATGGCTATGCCACATTTTCTTTATCCATTTGCCCATGGATGGACATTTGGGTTGTTTCTACCTTTTGACCATTATGAATAATGCTGCTATAAACATTTGTGTACAGGTTTTTGTGTGGACATGTTTTCATTTCTCTTGGGTGTATACCTAGGAATGGTATTGCTGGGTCATAGGATAACTCTATCTTTAATCATCTCAAAAACTGCCAGGCAGTTTTCCAAAGCAGTTGGACCATTTTGTATCCCACAGCAATGCTCGAGAGTTTCAAATTCTCCACATCTTTGCAAACATTTGTTATTATCTGACTTTTTAATCTAACCACCCTAGTGGGTATAAAGTGGTATCTCATTGTGGGTTTGATTTGTGTTTCCCTGGTGACTAATGAGGTTGAGCATCTTCTCATGCGCTTATTGGCCAATCATATATCTTTGGAGAAATGTCTGTTCAAATATTTTGCATGTTTTAAAATTGGGATATTTGTCTTTTTATCATGGAGTTGTCAGTGCTCTTCATATATTCTAAATACAAGTCTCTTATCTGATATATGATTTGCAAATATTTTCTCCCATTGTGGGGGAGAACCACAAAAGTTTTAAATTTTGATGAAGTCTTAATCTATCTTTTTCTATTTTTGTTCCCTTCTGTTGCTCATGCTTTGGTTTCATATCTATGAATCGTTTGGCAAATCTGAAAGACTGGATGCTTTCCTCTTAAGATTAGGAATAAGACACGATGTTTGCACATGTCACAAAAATTTATCCCTATATTTTCTTTAAAAAGTTATCTAGTTATGCCCTTATGTTTAGGTCTTTCGTCCATTTTTGTTGTTGTTGTTTTTGTTATTTTAGAAAGGGTCTTACTCTGTGGCCCAAGCTGAGTGCAGTGGTGCCATCATGGCTCAGTACAGCCTCAAAAGGCTGTACTGATCCTCAAAAGGATCACTGGGCTCAAGTGATCCTCCTGCCTCAGTCTCCTGAGTAGCTGGTACTATAGGTGTGCCACTACAACTGGCTACGTTTTAATTTTTTTGTAGAGATGGGGGTCTTGCTTTATTTTTGGGGTTTAGGCTTCTTTGATCATTTTGAGTTAATTTTTGTTTATGATGTGAGGTAACGGTTGAGATTTATACTTTTCTATGTGATTATCCAGTTGTCCCAGCACCGCTTGTTAAGATTATTCTTTTCCCACTGAATGCTCTTGGCATCTTTGTTGAAAATCAGTTGACCATAGATGTATGAGTTTATTTCTGTAATCTCAATTCTACCCATATCTATCCTTCTGCCAATACCACACTGTCTTTATTATCATTGCTTTCATAAGTTTTGAAATCAGGAAGTGTGAGTACTCCTATTTTATTATTGTTTTTGGGGATTGTTTTAGTCAGTCTGGACCCCTTATAATTTTGTCTGAATTTTAGAATCAGCTTGTCAATTTGTACAAGGAAGTCATCTGAGACTCTGATAAGGGTTACACTGAATCTGTAGATAAATTTGAGGAGTATTGCCATCTTAACTATATTGTTTTCCAATCCATGAATATGGAATGTTTTTTCATTTGTTTAGATCTTCTTTATTTTTTTCAACCATGTTTTGTAGTTTTCAGAATATGTTTTGTACTTTTGTTGTTAAATTTATTCCTAAGTATTCTATTGTGGATAGAATTATCTTAATTCCATTTTTGGATTTATCATTGCAAGTGTATAAAAATGCAACTGATTTTTTTGTATGTTGAGCTTATATCCTGCAATTGTGATACACTTTTTTATGAGTTGTAATAATTTGTAGTGGATTCCTTAAGCTTTTCTATGTAAAATATTATGTAATCTGACAGTAGAGACAGTTTTATTTCCTCCTTTATAAACCAGATGCTTCTTTGTTTTTCCTAATTGCCCCAACTACAGACTCCAGAACAATTCTGAACAGAAGTTCCAAAAGCAAGCTGGGTGCGGTGGCTCATACCTATAATCTCAACACTCTGAGAAGCCAAGGGGATAGATCGCTTGAGTCCAGGAGTTTCAGACCAGCCTGGCAACATGGCGAAACCCATCTCTACCAAAAACAAAAACAAAAAACTAGCCAGGTGTGGTGGTGTGTGCTTGTGGTCCCAGCTACTCAGGAGGCTGAGGCGGGATGATCAACTTAGCCTGGAAAGTCAAGGCTTCAGGGAGCCGTGATTGCACCACTGCACTCACTCCAGCCTGAGCAACACAGTAAGACCCTGTGTCAAAAAAAAAAAAAAAAAAAGTTCCAAAAGCAAAAGCAAATATCATGTCTTATTTCTGATCTTAAGGGGAAAGCATTCAGTCTTTCACCATGAAATATGATGTTAGCTCTAGGTTTGTCACGGATGCCCTTTACATATTGAGAAAGATTCCTTCTATTACTAGCTCATTCAGTGGTTTTTTTTTTTTTAATAATGAAAGGGTTTTGGATTTTGTTGAATGCTTCTTCTGCATCTATTAAGATAATCATGTAATTTTTGTTTTTATTCTATTGAAATTATACTATATGCTATTATATATTATGTAATTATAATATATATTATATTAATAGATTTTCAGATGTTAAACCAGCCTTACATCCTTGGGATAAATCACACTTGGTCAAGATGTATAATTCTTTTTATATGTTGCTGTATTCATTTGCTAGTATTTTGTTGGGGATTTTTGTGGCCATATTCATAAGCGATATTGGTCCATAGTTTTCTTCTCTTGTGATGTCTTTGGTTTTAACATCAGGGTAATACTGGCCTCATAGAATAACAGGGAAACTGTTCCCTTCTCTTCTATTTTTTGGAAGAGTTTGTAAAAAATTGGTATTAATTCTTCTTTGAGTGTTGGGTAGAATGCAGCCCAGAGGCCATCTGGACCTAGGCTTTTCTTTGCAGGTTGATTTTGATTACTGCTTTAGTCTCTTCACTTACTAGAGGTCTATTCAGCTTATTTATTTATTTTTGAAGTCTGTGTCTTTCTAGGAATTTGTGCATTTCATCTAAGTTACCTAATTTGTTGCAATATAATTAATCGTTCATACTAGTCCTCTTTAATCCTTTTTCTTTCTGAAAGGCTGGTAATAATATTCCCTCTTTAACTTATAATTCAACTAAGTTGAGTCTTCTCTCTTTTTTCTTCATCAAACTGACTAAAAGTTTGTCAATTTTGTTGATCTTTCTATGAAAAGCCGGCTTTTGGGTCATTGATTTTTCTCTATAGCTTTTCTCATCTCTATTTTATTAATTTCTGCCTTAATATTTATTTCCTTCCTTTTTCTTGCTCTGGGTTTGTCTTCTTTTCCCAGTGTTTTAAGATGAAAGATTAGGTTACTCATTCGAAATCTTTATTCTTCATTAATGTAGGCATTTACAGTTATAAGTTTTCCTCTAATCACTGCTTTAGCTGCATCCCAGAAGATCTGTGTTGTTTAATTGTTAATGTCTACTTATTTATGAGTTCCCTCAAATTTTCCCTGCAATTGACTTTTAATTTCATTCTGTTGTGCTTGGAAAACATGCGTCACATTATTCCTGTCCTTTAAATGTATAGAGGTTTGTTTATAGTCTAGCCAGATGGCCTGCCCTAGAGAAGGTTCTACGTGTGCTTGAGAAGAAAGTACCCTTTGTTGTTGTTAGGCAGAGGGTTCTATTGATGTCTGCTAGTTCTGGTTCATGTACAGTTTTGTTCTAGTCCTCCTTCCCTGTTAATCTTCTGTGTAGTTGTTCTATTCATTATTGAAGTCTCTATTATTGTTAAATTGTTATTTCTCCCTTTATTTCTGTCAGGTTGTGCTTCGGGTACTTTGGTATTCTTTTATGGGTCACATATATGTATCTAACTGTTATATCTCTCCAATGAATTCACCATTATAAAATGTCTCTCTTTATCTCCAGTAACATTTGCTTGGTTTTGTTTTTAAATAGAGACAAGGTCTCACTATGTTGTCTAGGCTGGTCTTGAACTCCTGGTTTCAAGTGATCCTCCCACCTCAGCCTCCTAAAGTGGTGGGATTACAAGTGTGAGCCACCATGCCTCCAGTAACATTTGTTGTTTTAAATTTTATTTTGTTTGATGTTATTGTAGCCACTTTAGCTTTCATGTGGTTGCTGTTATATAAGCATAATGTGTCTTTTTCCATCCTTTTACTTTCAGTCTATTTATGTATGTATTTAAAAGCTTGTCTCCTATAGACACCATATAGCTGGATCTGGTTTTTTTAATGCGGTCTAGTTCAGTCTTTTTATCAGATTGCTTAATCAATTTACATTTCATGTTGTCATTAGCATATTTGGATTTGCATCTGCCAACTTACCTTTTGTTTTTCATGTGTCTCATGTCATTTTTGTTCCTCTATTTCTTCTTTAATATTGTCTTTTGCATCAAGTGAATATTTTCCAATATAGTATTTTAATTTTCATTAATTAAATGTGATTTTTTCATTATATTTTTTGAGGGTTTTTTTAGTAGTTTCTCTAGGGTTTACTATATACGTCTTAACTTAATAGAATAAGCTTTAATTGCAATATTTAGATTATTTACATGTAATGTTATTATAATATGTTTGAATTTTAAATTGTCATCCAAATACTATCCATTTGTGTTTTGTTCCTTTCATCTCTCTTTCTACCTATGAATGTGTTAATTTACATAGCAAAAGGAACTTTGCAGACGTAATAAAGTTAAAGATTTTAATATGGGAAGATTATCTGGATTACCCAATGGGTCCAGTATAATCACAAGGGTCCTGAAAAGTGCAGGAGGAATGCAGGAGAGTGAGAGTCAGAGAAGAAGATATAATACGGAAGCAGAGATTCAGGTGATGATGCTATGTTGGCTTTGAAGATGGAGGAAGAGGCCACAAGCCGAGGAATACAGGCAACCTCTAGAGAAGTTAGAAGGGGCAAGGAATGTTCTCTCCCCTAGAGTCTCCAAAATAAGGCAACCTACCAGCATCTTGACTTTAGCCCAGTGAAACCCATTTCAGACTTAAATTTGTGGGTTTTTTTGTTGTTGTTGTTGTTGTTTGTTTTTGAGACAGAGTCTCACTCTGTCGCCCAGGCTGGAGTGCAGTGGCGTGATCTCGGCTCACTGCAACCTCCACCTCCTGGGTTCAAGCAATTCTCTGCCTCAGCTTCTCAGATAGCTGGGATTACAGGTGTCCACCACTACTCCCAGCTAATTTTTGTATTTTTAGTAGAGACGGGGTTTCACCATCTTGGCCAGGCAGGTCTTGAACTCCTGACCTCGTAATCCACCGGCCTCGGCCTCCCAAAGTGCTGGGATTACAGGCATGAGCCACCACGCCCAGCCAATTTGTACTGTTTTAAGCAAGTATGTTTATAGTAATTTGTGACAGCAGCCATGGGAAACTAATGTAAATAGATCTCTTTAAAAAAGTGAGTGGTTGTTTTTATGTTTACAACATATGTCATTAATTTATCACAGTCTACATTCAAATAATATACAACTTCAGCTATAGTGTAAGAATCTTACAACAGTTTACTTCTGATTTCTTCCTCTCATTCCTTGTGCAATTTTAGCGTGCATTTTATTTTTACACATACTAAAATTCTGTGATAGACTTTGAAACAAAGGTTAAAGCACGATTTTTTTTTTTTAATTTTACTCTAAGTTCTGGGATACATGTGCAGAACTTGCAGGTTTGTTACATACGTATACATATGTCATGGTGGTATGCTGCACCCATCAACCCGTCACCTAGGTTTTAAGCCCCATTTGCATTAGGTATTTGTCCTAATTAAAGCAGGATTTTTTTTAAGATTATCTTTTTAAGTCAAATTGCATTTAAAATAATGAAAGAAAGTGCTTTTATATACTTTATTTTTCACCATTTCCAGAATTCTTCATTTCTCTGTGTAGATCCAAGTTGCTGTTTGGTATCATACTTCTTCCTGAAGAACTTCTAACCTTGCTTGCATCATGGGTCTGCTGACAGTGAATTTGTTCTGCCTTTATTGTCAGAAAGGATTTTTGCTTTTGTTTTTTGCTTTTATTTTTGAAGGGTATTTTCCCTGGCCATAGAATTGTGAATAGATGGGTTATTTTTTCTCCCACTCAGTACTTTAAAGTCTCAATCCATGATGTGCTTATTTCCCTTTCACATGGCATGCCTGTATCGAAACATCTTATGTACTTCATAAGTATACACCTACTATGTACTCACAAAAATTAAAAATAAAAATTAACTTGTCAATTCATTGTCTTTAACTTGCATAATTTCTGATGAGAAGTCTGCTATCATATTTATCTTTGTTCCTCTGTAATTCACAGTTTTGGGGGGTGTGTGTGTGTGTGTGTGTGTGTGTGTGTGTGTGTGTGTGTGTGTGTGTGTGTGTGTGTGTGTGTGTGTGTGTCTATGTGTGTGTGTGTGTTGTGGGAGATTGCCTTAGAGATTTTCTTGTCATCTTTGGTTTTCATAGTTTGATGCTAAGCCACTCTGGTGTGTGTGTGTGGGGGGATGTGGGTGTGTGTGTGTGTGTGTGGTCTTTCCTGCTTGAGGTTCTCAGAATTTCTTGTATCTGTGGCTTGATATGTCTCAATAATTCTGGAAAAATGTTACCACTTATTTCCTTAAATACTTATTCTTCTGCATTCATTTCTTTTCTCATTCTGGGGCTAAAATGACACCTCTGCTAGGCATTTTGATATTATCCCATAGTTCTTTGATGCTCTGTTCTCTTTCACTCTGATTTCTCTTTGTGTTTCCATCTGGATTAATTTCTTTTGACCTCTTTAAGTTCACTGATATATTCCTCAGCTGTGCTAAGTTTACTAATAAGCTCATCAAAGGAATTCTTCATTTTAATATATTTTTTCACTTCTAGCATCTCCATTAGGCTCTTTCTTATAGTTTTTCTCTACTGAAATACATCCTTTCCCACTAGATCTTCCAATATATTAATCAGAGTTATTTTAATGTTCATATCTGACAATGTTATATCTGAGTCTGATTCTGTTATTTCTCGACAATGTTTTTCTTCTTTGCATTTTGTGTGTCTTTTAATTTTTTGTTGAAAATCAATAGAATTCCAACAATAGAAGAGACAGTAGTGAATGGTATGTGTCATTATTAATTTTATGTGTCAACTTGGCTAGGCCAGGGTACTCAGATATTTGGTCACACACCAGTCTCGATGTTGCTGTGAAGGTATTTTTGAGATGAGATTAACATTTAAATCAGTGACTTTGAGTAAAGCATATTGCCCTCCATAATGTGGTGGGCCTCATCCAATCAGTTGAAGATTTTAAGAGAAAAATACTAAGGTCCACCAAAGAAGGTGGCATTTTGCTTCTTGAACCCAAGCTCCAAAATCAACTCTTCCTTGAGTCACCAGCCTGCTGGCCTGTCCTGCAGAATTTGGACTTGCCCAGGTCCCACAACTGCATGAGCCAATTAATTAAAATCTCTCAATCTCTCTCTCTCTCCCTCTGCCTATATATATATATATATATATACACACATCCAATTGGTTCTAGTTCTCTGAAGAACCCTGACTAATACAGTATGTACACTGGAAACAGGCATGCCACTGATTCTTTCAGGCCGTTATTGTGGGAAATTGAGTTAGTCGCCTCAGGGGTTGAGCTGGATTTGGGGTTTGTGTTGCTATTCTTGCTTTCAGAGCTCCATAGGCTTCAAATTCCTTAAGTGGTGGATTACTGTTGACTTGTGCTTACAGTGGAGCTGGGGTACCAAAGGATTGTTTAGACTCCACACTCAGCTTTCTGCAATACGAGGGTGTCTCTCTCCATGCCCCGCCCTCCCCCACTGGTAGACCAGGCTCATAGTAACGCAGGAGGCTTTTCTACTGTCCTGATCCCGCCTTAGTCTTAGGCATGTCTTGGCTGTTTCTTGCTCCCTCTCCCACCAGAGGTAGTCAATTTCTGGTTGGTATCGCTAAAAGATCCTGGGCCCTGGATGGCTTCTTACCCCTCCCACAGGGATAAAAAGATGTGTGTTCTACTTCCCCCAGCCACAGTGCACTTTTACATGTTCCTGGGGGTGGACAGTGTAATGCCCAACCTCCCAGTGGATTCTCAAATTTACTTCATAGGAGAGAAGAATCTGAGGAAGTGGACAAGGCTCCGTGCCTTTCTCCAGCAGCTGAAGGTCCCCTCCTGCAGACCTGAACCACCAAGTTGGGCTCCCTCTTGGGTCTTCTGTGCATCCAGTGGGAGCCTGGAGAAAGATGTTGAACTCCCTTTGCATCTGGGGTCCCCAGCTACTCCAGATGGACACATTAGCCACCTCTTGGCCTTTAGCAATTCATTAAAAGGTTACCTAATTTTATTTTACACAGTTGTTTCATGGTCATATCTTCCTACAGTGCTCTGCCACAGGTGAAACTGTGTGTCCTGTCTCTCCTTGCAGGGCCTCGTTCCTCTTTTTTTTTTTTTTTTTTTTTTTTTTGAGATGGAGTCTCACTCTGTTGCCCAGGCTGGAGTGCAGTGGTGCAATCTTGGCTCACTGCAACCTCTGCCTCCCGGTTCAAGTGATTCTCTTGCCTCAGTCTCCAGAGTAGCTGAGATTACAGGCATGCACCACCATGCCCGGCTATTTTTTTTTATTTTTAGTAGAGACAGGGTTTCGCCACGTTGGCCAGGCTGGTCTCCAACTCCTGACCTCAGGTGATCCGCCCACCTTGGCCTCCCAAAGTGCTGGGATTACAGGCGTGAGCCACGGCGACCGGCCGCTTTGTTCCTCTTTGAAACTCAGGTTATTTGGTTGCCTTTCTGGTGACCTCAAGAAAAGTTATGATTTTGTAGTTTATTCAGCTTCTTCTCATTGTTAGGAAAGGAGTGGTGGTCTTTGCAGCTAAGCAAATGCAGAAACCTATACCAACTATTACTGTAACAGGATTGTAGGCAATGCTAATTCTCTATATTATATAATTATGTAACATTTGAATTTTTACATGTGCATTTTGGTTTTATAAATAGAAAAAAGACAATATGTGTAAGAGAAACAGAATCAATAGAATATATATGTGTGTGCGTGTGTATATATTTATACCATATACATAAGATATATATGATACAAAAATATAAGGAATTGGCTCATCTGATCATGGGGGCTGAGAAGACCCACCACCTGTAGTTGGCGGGCTGGAGACCCAGGAGAGCCAATGGTGTAGGTCCAGTCCGAGTCTGAAGGCCTGAGAACCAGAAGAGCCAATGTAGGTTCCAGTCTGAAGGCTGGCAGGCTCAAGACCCTGAGACAGCCAACATTTCAGTTTGAGTTCAAAGGTAGAAAATAACAATGTTCCAGGTGAGGGCCGTCAGGCAGGAGGCGTTCCCTCTTAGCCTTTTGTTCTATTCAGGTCTTCAGTTGACTGGACGAAGTCCACCCACACGAGGGAGAACCACCTGCTTTACTCGGTCCAGCTATGCAAATATTAATCTTAGAAACACCCTCACAGACACACCCAGAATAGTGTCTGACCCAATGTGTAAGCACTCTGTGACCCAGTTAGGTTGACACATAAGGCTGGGTGTGGTGCCTCACACCTATAATCCCAACATTTTGGGAATTTGAAGTGGGAGGACCACTTGGGGCCAGGAGTTTGAGACTGGCCTGGGAAATACAGCAAGACCCGCATCTTTTAAAAAAATAAAAGAAAAAATAGCCAAGCATGGTGGCATGTGCCTGTAGTCCCAGCTACTCAGGGTGCTGAGGTGGGAGGATTGCTTGAGCCTAGGAGTTTGAGGTTACAGCAAGCTATGATTGTGCCACTGCACTCCAGCATGGGTGACAGAGTGAGACCGCATCTCAAAAAAAAAAAAAAAAAATTGACCCATAAAATTAACGATCACAATATGATAGAATAGCAATAATGTTATCAACATAATTCTGGACAGCCTCTACAGGCTGGGTGATCTGGGAGGCAGAGTGGACCCAAGACTTTCTCTACCTGCCATATTCTGAGGAATCTCGGACATAGAGCTGACTTCTGGCCTCCGCAATCCACTCACTGAGAAATGCTCTCCATCCAAGGCCCACCCAAGGCAGCCCCTTCTCCTAGATGGCAAAACAAGAGGTGGGGCCTCCACCCCTCTAGGAGCTTCTTCCTTCACAGGCTCCTGCATAGGCAAAGACAGGGGGAGCCACTTTTTCTTTTCTTTTTTTGAGACAGCGTGTTGCTCTGTCACCCAGACTGCAGTCCAGTGGCATGATCATGGCTCACTGCAGCCTCCACCTCCTGGGCTCAGGTGATCCTCTTACTTCAGCCTCCTGAGTAGCTGGGACCACAGGCACATGTCACCAAGCCCAGCTAAGTTTTAATTTTTTTTTTTTTTTTTTTTTTGTAGAGATGAGATCTCACTATGTTGACCAGGCTGGTCTCGAACCCCTGGGCTCAAGCAATCCGTTCACCTCTGCTTCCCAAAGTGCTGGGATTACAGGCATGAGTCACCATGCCTGGCTGGCCACTTTGACCACCGCTATCGAGAAGCACCCCTGCCCACTGGCCCCCCCAGAGCTTGAGTGGAATAGGATGTGCCCCACCCAGTCATCCGAGACTTGTCGGTCAGACTCCTTAAGTGAGGCTTCTTTTAAAAGTGGAGAGTGTCACTCTAGAGTCCCAGAAAGTCCAGTAAAAAATGTTTCCAGAAGTAAATGATGACTCTAGTGTTGAGCCATGACCTTCCCTTTCACGCCTACCCACTGGGGCTACACTCAAATTCTTAAGCTTTAGCAGAATTGTGTCCGGAATTGCTTCCTGCCGGAGGGTTCACGGTCTCGCTGACTTCAAGAATGGAGCCACGGCCCTTCGCGGTGAGTGTTACAGCTCTTAAAAATGGCACAAGTGAGCGGTAGCAACGTTTACTGTGAAGACGGGAAGGACAAAGTTCCCACAACACGGAAAGAGACCCCAGCCGGTTGCCGCTGCTGGTTGGGATGGCCAACTTTTATTCCCTTATTTGTCCCCGCCCATGTTCCATTTCTGTCCTATCAGAGTGCCCTTTTTTCAGTCCTCCCCACGATTGGCTACTTTCAGAATCCTGATGATTGGTCCGTTTTACAGAGCACTGATTGGTGCGTTTTACAGAGTGCTGATTGGTGCATTTTACAATCCTCTTGTAAAACAGGAAAGTTCCCCAAGGGAAGTCCAGCTGGCTTCACCTCTCAGAATTATTATTTTAAAATTCAGATTCCTAGATGCAAATATTCAAAAGGTGTCTCAGGTATGGCCAGAAATCTGCATGATTTACTGGCACTCTGTGATTCCTAGAAGTATTGCTTTAGGCCTTCCCAGACCTAGGAAACCTTTAAGAAATTCCTTTTCATGGAGCAAGATTCTTTAGAACCCAGAAGCATATTAGAGTCTCACACATTCTCACACATGCCACACTGGAGAAGCCAGACATGAAAAAGTGAACCCTGCTCGATACCATTTCTACAAAGTTCTAGGACAGGCAAAATTACAGGGATAAGATCCAGTGGCTGCCTGGGAAGGGGCACGGAGAGAACTTTCTGGAAAGATGGAAACATTCTGTATCTTAATTTGGTGATAGATATTACTAGTATATGCTTTTGTCAAAAGTCATTGATGTGTACACTTTAAGTGACTTTTCTTATATGTAAATATACCTCAATGAAATCATTTTGAAAAGCTATCACATCGCAGAAAATAAAATTGATGTTTCAGATTTTTTTAAAAAATCATGTGTACATGGCACCACTTATGATTACATCTATGAGTGCACGTGTAAGACTCACTGCCTCATTTATGCATGAGGTATTGAGTGCTCACTGGCCAGAAACAAGCCAGTATTTTATTTGTATATTACTTATGTTCTTGCTTTATGCAAGAAATATGACTAGGCTCAGGCCTTTGTGCAGGGAGCTCAGGGAATGAGCAGCACAGGGAACGGCCCTGCTTTCAGGGAACTCGGTTTTTAGGAGATTCCTGCATGTTTGGTGCACCCTCACCTCACCTTAGACTTCTCTGGGTGGAGATACACACACACAGACACACACATACACATACACGTGCACACACACACACATACACGTGCACACACACACACACTCTCCTCAGCAAGAAGGAAACACAATGACTGAACATAAGCCCCAAAAGAGGAAACTCCAGAGGGAGTGAAGCTGTGGGCTTTGACCTCAGAGATCAGTTGTGCTCTGAATGTGTGTGGCCTGAGAACCTTTGGCAATATGTCCCCAAAGACACCTGTGCATTCTCGAAGGCCCCCAACAGAAATCCCTGCAGACTGCCAAAAACCCTGGATTCTAGCCCGTTTTGCCAATTGATTCACAGGGTCACATGGGGCAATCATAATCCCTCTTGGGGTCTCAGTTAACCCATCTGTAAAGTGTTGGACTGGATGAGAAATTACTAATTATGATTTGGCTCAAGATCCTATTCTTCAAATGAAATCCCTTGCAGAACCCCAATATAAATGGAGGGCATCTATGACTGCAAATGGGGTTCAGGGGCCCATGCTCCTTGTGTCCTCCTTGTCTGCTTTGAGGACCCTTAACGCTCTTGATAATTGTTTTAAGACCACTAGGCCTACTGAAACCGACTTCATGGGAACTCTCCATGACTCCAAATGACCCGACCCCAGTCACCATGACCTCAGAGTGACTCCATTAACCTAAGACTGCACATAACCTCACTCAGGGAACTCCAGTGAGAAATAATTCTGTTAGATGCCCTCAAAAGAGCCCAAATTTCCTCTGAGAACTGCCTGCCTGACCAACCACTCAACTGCCTGACCACGCCACGGCCCTGTCTACCTAGGGATGCTCTTACCTCCAATCCTGCCTTCCCTGTGAATTCGGAAACACCTAGAAGTCAATTCCAAATGGAACTGGCTTATCCTAGGAAGTCCACTCCTAACCTCAGATGATGGAGGCTCCTTTGCTCTGGCATCTCTCCTTTTTCCTAAGACCCTGACAGGGGAAAGGTCATCATCCTTGTCACTCCAGAGTGCTTAGGAAGATGTGCCAGACACTGCGTTATGCACTTCACGTGGATCATCACCCTATGAGGTGGGCCTTATTGTTACCCCGTGTTAGGATTCTTGTATTGCTATAAAAAAATACTTGAGACTGAGTAATTTATTATTAAAGAGGTTTAATTGGCTTATGGTTCTGCAGGATGTACAGGAAGCATGGTGCTGGCATCTGCTCAGCATCCAGGGAGGCCTCAGGAAGCTTATGACCATGGCAAAAGGTGAAGGGGGATCAGGCATGTCACATGGTGAAAGCAGGAGCAAGAAGGGGGCAGGGGGAGGTGCCACACAATTTTAAATGACCATATCTTGCAATAATTCAGCACCAAGCCATGAAATATCCGTCCCCATGATCCAAACACCTCATACCAGACCCCACCTTCAGCACTAGGGATTACAGTTCAACATGAGATTTGGCTGGGGACAAATATTCAAACTATATCGCCTCCTTATGCAGCTGAGGGAAACAGACTTGGGGTCACTAAGGGGAGGAGCTGGGATTCAGGGTGGAGCCAGTGCTCATGGCATAGGCTGTGGGTGCTAAGGTCATTTGTCTGAGCCTCATCTCTAAGGCAGGGAGGACAAGTTGCCAGCACGATGACATGAAACCATCCACATGAACGTCCTAAGCATGGCATCTGCCACGGTGAGCTCAGTAAAGATCAGCTCCAAGTTACAGACCCCTCTTCCAGAAACCAGGTACCAGTCTTCCATAGAAAATAGGATTTATTTTCACATTTAAGGTGAACACAAATACATGTTCCAGAAATGTTTTATGTATAATACATCATCAGTAGATTGAATTTCTTTAACACACAGAAAAATCAAAGCCTACCAGGAAATGCTTCCCTCCAGAGCACAGGAGCTTACAGGCCACTTCTGTTAGCAACACAGGAATTCACATAGTCTAGGCACAGCTCAAGTGAGGTTTGTTCCCAGGTTCAACTGCTCCTACCCCCATGGGCCCTCCTCAAAAATGACAGCAGCAAACCAACAGGCTTCACAGTAACCAGGAGGAAAGATCTCAGCGGGGGGAACCTTCACAAAAGCCCTGAGTTGTGTTTCAAAAGCCAAGCTCTGGGGTCTGCGGCCTGTGTCACCAACTCAGGTCACACCACACCATGGGGAAGTTAGTGTTGCAGTTTCACTTCTAGTCAATCTTGTTAATTAAATTATCCCAATTAGGAAGACAACATTAAACAGGTATTAGACTCCTTTTGCAAAACTGACTGTCTCCCTTGGTCAAGGAAAAGCCCTTCACTTGGATGGTAACCCATCACCACCACCATGTCCAAGGCACAGATGAATCTGGGCTGCGCAATCACAGGCAATGCTTGACAAGGGGTGGGTGACATCACGTCCACAAAGATGCCCAGAAATGAGGTCGTGAGGAAGGGTGGGTATTAGGAAGCAATGTGGTGGGTCCTGGCCGAGGTCTAACATCCCTAGCAGCCTTCCTCAGGCACACCGTGACGGTGGAGTGGGCACAGGTATCGTTTCAGGCACCTTGGCTGACAGCCCAAGGCGGCCACCTGGGTGCATGGACATTTGCAGTTGCCACCGTGCCAGCACCCTGGCCACAGATTAGCTCAACTGGCCACAGTCTGTGATGACAATCTTCTTGGATGTCCTCCCACTCTTAGAGCCGAAAGATTCTATTTTCTTCACGACATCCATGCCCTCTTTGACGTGACCGAACACAACATGCTTGCCATCCAACCTGTGAGGACGGGTGACCCGGGTGAGCAACAGTGTAGCGCAATGTCATCCAATGCCATGGCCCCGGTCATGGAATTAGTTACCGAAAACAGCAATTCTGAAAAGAATCCCCATGGAATAGCTAGATCTACCCCCAAAGCTCGATCAAGCCTTGTTGAGCGCCCCAAATACACCCCAGAGGATGCCTGGCTTCCAGGACACATTCTGTCACTCATATTGTGACCTTGCCTCAGGCCACGTAGCCTGAATCCTGGTAACTCCATCTTTCAAAAGTGGAGTATTCTTTATTCCGCACGGGAAGGTAACAGGATACTGAAATGCTCTGAAGAAAGAAGAAGTCCATACAAATGGAACCACGTTAACGGTCATGAATGATGAGTCAAGAGCCAAAGGAACAAGGGTGGTGAAACTGCAGGAGTCCTGGGCAGCTCTCAACCTGAGAGAGTCCAATAATGTAAAAGGTGGCTCAGTCCAGCTCCAGGGAAGCTGGCCTGGTTCCAGCCAAGAGCAGAACTGCAGGATCCACTGGGGTCCCATGAAGGAGCAAAGAGCAGGCTGAGCCAGCAAGGACCTGCCCAGCCCTGCCGGCCACATCTCTTGGGCTTGGAGGCTGGACACTTCTAGTGTCCGCCCCACCTAGGTCTCCCTAAAATCCTCAGAAATGGGCTTTACCAAGTCAGCTCCCAGCCAGTTCATCCCCAGGTGCCCCAGGGCTAGGACATTTGGGACTCTGGCCAGAGAAATTTATCCGTTAGAGGAAAATGTACCAGGAAAGAGACATCCCTAAAATCCATGGGCATTGAAAACAGGGCCCTTACAGGCCTGTGGCTATCTGCAGGCTTATGATAATACAGGGGCTTCATTTGGAAATTTGCTGATATCCAAATGTCTGCTGCAGCAGTGCCAAGGCTCACCCCATGGTCAAGACAAGCCTGGGAAACTCCAGGTTAAAACCACACAACTGGGCTTCTTCTCAGTCCCTCCTGAGGCCTCATAATACGTTTTGCAACATTTCCCAAATGTATCTGGTAGAGAAACCCTTTCGTGTGTGCATGTGAGCAGAACACACTCAGAAAATTCCAGGTGACAGCAACAATGGGAACCCGAACCATGACAGAGTTGCAGGAACAACCCCAATTCTCCCTTGATCCTTCCACTAACTTTCTCTTTCTCATACAAACACAGCCTGGGAGAGGGCCACTGTCCCAGAGCAGAAGGCCTGGCTGTAAACTGCCTGCCCCTAAAAGTGCACGAATCCTCCTCCAGCTGCAAGGCTGCCCGCATTCCCAGAGGGCCTGGGGCAGGGAACTCACCAGTCTGTCTTTATGGTGCAGATGAAGAACTGGGAGCCGTTGGTGTTAGGACCAGCATTAGCCATGGACAGGACACCTGCAAAAACCAGCAGGGCTGAGCCACCCTGCCCCTGGAGGCACCTGCCTGGGAAGGCATTTGAAAGGGCAGACGGTGCAAACCACACCAGGGACATTCGAGTCTGCAGATCCTGGGACCCAGAAGAGGAGAACCAGGGCCCGATACCAGCCCCCCAGGGTGTGCCTGCCTTTGCTGCCTGCTAGTTCTCAGTGGGGTGGCCTGAGAGGACAGGGCCTTGTGGAAGCTCTCGGTGGTAGAGCTGGGGTGGGACCGGGGGCAGGACCCCAGACCCTGACCTCCAGACTTCTCCACATTCTACCTTGGGTCTTATAGGTGACACGATGCTGCCACAATAACCACTCTGGCTTCCAAACCATTTGCTTTTTGTCTAAGCAAGATTTTAAATAATCCTCAAAGGACCTAAGGACCATTCTGCAACAATTCTAAGTGTCCTAGAATTTCCAACCCGAAACTCAGAGGACAAACAGGGAGGTGGCCAGGGCTTCCATTCTGCTTAAAGGTTCTTCCACAAAGTTCCCAAAGGAAACTGCTTTTTAAACTGAGAGATGAGAAAACTCTAGGGAAACTCAACAAGCCAGAAATGCTGAGACAGCCTACGGTGCCGCAGGGAGGAAGGAGCCTAATCAGAGCCTAATCAGATACTAATCAGTGACTGCATGTGGCCTCTCAGGGCCTGTGGGGGCTTCCAGGCCAGGTCAGAGCCGTGGGGACACTCACCCTAGAGGAGGCCCCCACTCACCTGGCCCTACATGCTTCAGTGTAAAGTTCTCGTCAGGAAAGCGGCTTCCGTAGATGGACTTCCCGCCTGTGCCGTTGTGGTTGGTGAAGTCGCCCGCCTGTGAGCACAAAGCACCTTCTGAGTGGCTGCCATGGAGCAGGCGGGGGCCACGGCCCTGGCGCTGGCAGCAGCCTCAGCCCACCCAAGCCCACCCAGTTGGTGCCCCTCAGGTAAAGGGGTCAATAAACATCCAATAAAATAAGAGCTAATAACAAGAATAATAAGAAAAAAAAAAAGACAAGACTTAAATATCTTTTGTCACAGTAACTACCTTTGCTTCCAAATGACTTACTTTTTGTCTGAGCGATTTTTAAGTAATCTTCAAAAGACCTAATGGCCATTCTGAGATGATACTTAGTGACCCAGAATTTAACCCACTCCTCCTGGAGGGCAACAAGGAAGAGGCCAGAGGCCCCCCAGTTCCCGAGTCTAGTCTGTGGGAGTACCAGCAGCTGGTCCAGACCAGCTCCCCATGCCGAGTCCCCTCACTGTCCACGCACTGCCCCTTACCCAGCCCAGCAGCTTTCCCAACCCTTGCAGACCCAGGACAGAGTCTGCCCAAGGCTGGCATCTTTCCTCAGGCCTCAGCTAAGGCCCAGGCAGCCGTGGCCAAACCTGCATGGGGCACCCATGGCCAGAAGAGCCTGGTAGCAGCCCCTATGCCTAGCGCTGCCCAGCGCAGGCCATGGCTGGCTGCTGTTTTCCTGAGATGGGATCCGTGGGTAAGAGAGGGGAACTGACCAGCCCAGCTGAAGCATCCACAGGTGTCAATTAGGTGTTCCCTAATTGATATCCCTCCCAATGGATGACTCAGGACTCTGGTCTGGACTCCCAGTGCCACCGCCTTGTGCCAGGGAGCCCTCCCGCGCTGGAGTCCCCAGCCTGGCTCAGGACTTCCACCTCAGCTCCTGCTTTACCATCAGCCTTAGGGCTGGGCCAGGCCTGCCGTCCCTGTGTTCACCCCGTATCCAGGCTTCGCCGCACAGAGACGTCTAGCCCCAACCCGCTGCCACTTACCACGGTACGATGACGGCCACTGGGTCAGGGTGGAGGGAATGGGGAGAGAATTCCAGGCAGAAAGGTCTTCAGAGAGGTCACGACAGCCATGCCTCTGCCTCCAGGCTCTGTCTGCCCAGGACACCCAATCCCTGATCTTGAAGGTCTGTGCTAATAGAAGACCAGCCCCAACACCACCTGGGTCCTGACCCACAGGAAGCTCCTGCTGCAACACCTACCCGCAAACCTCTGACACAACAATACCAATGCTTGTGAAAACTGAGCGTGACACATGACTGAAAAACATTCATTTCACCGAGAATAATGCCTTTCTCTGGGAAGGGAAGCCCCAAGTCCTGGCGTGTGTGTTCCTGCCCTGGACCTGTCTTCCTCCTCCGCCTCCTCCACTTCTCTCTCTCCCTCTCTTATCTCCCACGCCAGTGCTCAGGGGCACACAGGGGACAAGGTCAGAGACCACTGGAATATGCTGGCTCTTCAAAGTCTTCAAGGCCATACCCAGCACATCCATCCCCCAACCCAGCTCTCTCTTGATAGACTCCACCTCCCAGTCCCCTGGGCAGGGCCTGCCACTGGCCTGGAGTGGCAGCGGGCTGGGGCTGGGCTTCCATGTGCAGTGAAGCCTGGATACAGGGCCAATGCAGGGAGGGCAGCCTGGCCCACAGAGCAACTGCAGCTGCCCTGCTCAGCACCTTCCTCATACTAGGCATCTTCACACACCCACAAGGCAGCTCCTGCTCTCAGGCCCCCTTACAGAAGAGGAAACTACATTACCTGGCACATGAAGGAAGGGATCACCCTGTGGAAGGTGGAGCCTTTGTAGCCGAAGCCCTTCTCACCAGTGCACAGGGCTCTGAAGTTCTCTGAGGGTTGAAGGGAAACACAGGTCAACAGGGCCAGGCCCCAATTCCAGAGTCATACCTGTTCCAGCCAAAATCCCTGCTACATCCCCAGCAGTGAACAGGGGGATAAAGACTCTGGCTCACCTCTTGGGTCTGCTCTGCCCAACTCGCTATGTAACTGGACAAGTCACTCCCCTTCCCTGTCCTCAGTACCTGAGCACTGTGACAAGAGTACAGGCTCATGGCTGTGCTGGCACCAGCAGGGAACGGACTCAAGGGCTGTGTGCCCATCACCCTGCCTCATTGGGCACCAGGAGTGGGGAAGTCTCCGGGAAGTTTACATTGCCTTCCACTGGCTCTGAGGCTCCCAGCTACTGAGAGAGGAGGGCAGAGCCAACGTTGAGGCCCAGAGAGGGACGGAAGGGCTGCCCCAGGGCACCCAGTGGCTGAGCCACACATGGAGCTCCCATCTGTCAGGGGTCTCTAAGCCCCGACTCTTCTCATCACGCCACCCACCTTGCCCTGCCTGGCCCCCTTCCCTCTAGACCCATCTCAGAAGGCCCCAGGCCCTGTCTTACCAGCTGTCTTTGGGACGACATCTGCCTTCAGCTGTTAGGGGAGAAGAAGGACAAAAGAGGATGGTCATTGGAGTGGCAGGTGAAGGTGGGTGTCTCTCAGCACCCACCCAACCCCACAGCGGCCAAGGAGGCTGAGGAAGAAGCACGTGGACATTCCATTCCCATCATTGCCAACCCCCATGGGAGGCAGCTCTATCATTTCTGGGAGCCGTTTCCTGAACCCAAGGCTGGAGGAGGTGGCCTTGGTTTCCTAATCTGTCAGAAGAGATGACAATGCTATCTTGGCCTACTTCTGTGGGTACAGCTGGCAGTGCTCCCACAGCTGGGCCCAAAGCATCAGAAATTCAGGGACAAGAGAGTGGGTCTAAGGTAGAAGCCAGTCCGGCTCCTCGATTCGGGGTTGGGAAACTGAGGCCCAGGGAGAGGCATGAGGGTGTGGGGAGGGAAGGCTGAAGCCCCATCCCAGCCAGCCTCTTCCCTTGAAGCTGCAAGACCCACCCTTGAACCAAATGGAAGCAGGAAGGGTGTCCCTATTTTCCAGAGGAAACTGACACTGAAGAAGAAATACCAAGGGCTCCCTGGGAAACAGGCCAGTCAACACAAACTGACCCCTGCTGTCAATATGAGGCCGACCTGAAGGCTCCACTAGGGCTTTCCCTCTAAAGTTACCCTGGTGACTGTTTCTTACTTTGCTTTAGAAAAGTCCCAAAAAAAGAATTAGGGGAGGTGCTGAGTGTGGCCCCCAAGGACGGTGGCAGGGGTTGAGGCGCCGAGCACACTGCCTCTGAGTGTGTCCCGACTCGCAGAAGGGGCATTCTGGGGTCCACCAGGTGGCCGGGACCTGAGGCCTACTGGGCCCGCACTACTGCTGGAAACCACCTCTCGCTCCATTTCCCAGCACCCTCAGTGTGAGCCCGACCGCTGGGGCCGGGCCGGAGCCAGGGAGCGCTCCATGTTGTGCAAGGGCCGCCACGTGAGCACCCGCTGGGCCACGACGCTCACCCCAAGACCCCCGACACCCACCTCGGAGCTCCGGATCTAGGCTCAGCCCCAGAAGACTCCTGGAGCCTCTCCCTCGTGCCCGGGCCGGCCCAGAGGTGCTGGGCCCTCCCTCTCTGCGATCTGACCTTGCGCTTTCTCCTCCACACGTGCCCTCCCTCCCGTCTCCCCCGCTCCAGTGCTCCGAGGGAGGCCGGAAGAAATCATTCTGACGCCCATTCTCAGAAATGGGGAAACTGAGGCCCGGAGCCCGGCATGGGGAGGCCCAAGGTCACCCAGCGCTCCCGGCACCGCGCCGCCCGGGGCCCAGGGCTTTCCCCGGGCCCGTGTCCCGCGCCCAGGCCGGCCCTGAGAGCAGTCTCACCTCCAGCACCACGCGGCCGAGCGGCTTCCCGTTGGCGTCCACGTCAAGGTACACGAGCGGGTTCCCGGAGGAGGAGGAAGAGGAAGAGGACGGGTCGCCGGCGCCCTTGCTGCAGGCGCGGGCCGCGGGGAGGCGCAGCGGCACGGAGCGCGGGACGGAGAGCAGGCCGAGCCAGCGGGAGCCGCAGCGCAGCGCCAGCATCGCGGGCGCGGGTCGGGCGGGACACTGGCGGGGAGAACACAGAACTCAAACAGAGGTCGCGCGCGCCCAGAAGGCCGAGTCCGGGCAGCCGCCGCGCCGCAGCCTTTATTGGCCTGCCCAGGTTCCCGGCACCGCCCCCGTCCCGCCTCCTCCAGGCCTGTCCGTGGACGACCCCTGCCGGCCGCAGCGGGCAGCGCAGCCAGCCGGTGGGGCCGCGGAGCGTGAAGTGCTTTGAAACACTCCCGCCTCCAGGCCCAGAGACCCGGAGGACAGACACCACCAGGCAAAAGGATGCTGGTTCCATGTTTATTAAGGTACCAGCAGATTTTTTTTAAAAAAGGAAAAACTGATAAAACGTAATTAATTCCAAAATATGAGCATCTATACGTTGCAATTTGAATATAATAGCAAAAGTCTACCTTTGAGCCCTTTATAGGTAAGGCTCAGGCCAAATAAGCTTCCCTGCTGCCCTAGGTCCTGCAGTCCGAGAGGGTTAGAGAAAGGGGAGATGAGAGGCGGAATTAGTGAGCTGGAGGCGCAAGAGGGAGGAGATAAGCTGAGACACCTCCCATGATGCCCCCAGCCTGCTTGTCCCATCCTGGGCCTGTCTCTAGTTGTTTCTAGGGACCAGACCTGCTTCCAGCAAGACTGAAAACGCAGCCTGGGTTCATCATGCTCCTTTCAGGCCCCCAGCCCTCCCCAGGACTGGGTCTGATCCCTCCTCCTAGGACCCACGCTGACAGCCCCGGGGCAGACGGCCAGCTGCCCCCTCCCATCAGCATGCACCCCGGGAGGGGACTCAGTGGGGAGACCCACAGCAGGAGTACTTAAACCCCACGTGCTGAAAGTGGGCTTCCCAGCAGCCAGAGCCACCCTCACTGCGAGGTGGTGGGAGGCCTGCAATAAATGGACGCCAGGCAGGGACCTGAGAGAGCATCTGGCCCAACACTTGTACTGTCCCCAGGGGAAGCTAAGGCCTGGACACAGGAAGGCACTGGCTAGGGCTAGGGAGCCCTGGAGTCCTGCTGCCAGCTTGCACCAGTGCCCCAGGCCTCTCTGGGCCTCAGTTTCCCATCTGGAGAGTAAGGGTGTGATCATGCTCCTCATCCTGCTTTTTTCTCAGGTCTGTTCTTAGGATAAAATGAACTAGAGAGAGATGGATTTGTCAACTAAGTACTGTGCCTGTGGGCATCTGTGATGGACAGAGTCCGGACTGTCTTTCTCACGGTTTGGGATTCAGAGAGCTGTGGTCTCAGTTAGAGGCCTGAGGGACCAGAAAAAGGGATGGGGCTGAGCCTTGGAGGCACGTGGGCAGGAGCAGGGACCAGCTCTGGACTGACCTGCCCCAGATCCTGAATGGGCTCATGGGAACAGGTCAGGCAGCAAAATGCCAGCCAAGCAAATTCATGAGGTCAGAGCAGCGCCCTAGCTTCATGAGAATGCTAGCTTGGCCTCTGGAAGTTTGGCTAGCTTGGCTTCTGGAAGTTCCTAGCCCCCTTCTCCGATTCCTGGCCTAGGAGGGGCCTAGGCACCCAGTGAAGCCCAGGTGGGATGCATTCCAGGTCCCAGCCCAGAATGAGGCCTCACGCTGCCCCGGGAAGCAGCCCCTCATTTCTCATGACTGTGGCCTGAGGTGAGCAGGCCTGAGTGGGGAGCCCACCTGAGCCCTCAGCACATGTCCCAGACCCTCCTCTACCAGTGCATCCTGTGGATTTGAGAGTGGAGGAATCACACCATGTTGCCTTGTCATGAAGCTTCCTTAAGGCCTCAGGCTTCCCTGCGGCCACTTCCAGGCCCTGAGCTCACAGGACCTTCAGCCACAGCAGGTAGCTCAGCGTACCCTGTTGTTTCTCAAGCCTGCTCCTGGGGGGACTCAGTTTATGCCCCATCCTGATGAAGCATGAGCATCCCCACCCCTTCATTCACTTGACCACTTCAGTTTTCAGAACCCTTTCCCAGCTGTGAACTCTGCCTGAGAGACAGCTCTGTTTTGCAGATGGGGAAGCCAGGCCCCAGGGGCTGAGGAGTGAACTGCCCAAGGGCAGGCTGTTGGAGCTGGGACCAGTCTGTCTGACTTCACAATCAGGATTATTGCATGTCAAACCCTTCTCACCCTCACCACGAAGCTGGTCCTTGGGACAGGGTAGGCAGGCAAGAGAGATAAGCCTGGGCAGACAACACAGTAAGATAGAAACGGTGGAGTTGGCCAGGGGGCTATGGAGCTCAGGGACTAGGGAGATGGTTTTAATAGTGAGCATGAGCTGAAAGTCCTGTGGGAACCCAATCACAGAGGGCTCTGAAGGCCTGGCTGAGGTCTGACATTGTTGGATAGCACTGGGGAGCCATCAATAGTGCAAAGATTCCATGCTGAGGACTCTGGACTGGGATCCAGCTTCTTTCATTCATGTTACTCCTTCCACTCTCTTTGGAAAATCAAACGTCATCACTACCTCCTGAGCCAGAGAAAAGCCTACCTTCCCCAAAGGCTTAGCTATGATGTCATCCCTTCCTGTGCTGTTCTCAGTGGTATCAGGAAGAAGGATAGTCTATAGGCTAAGCCATGAGCTGAACACATGCCCAGCCCTTGAGGGCTCCGGGCCCAGGTGACGTCAGGCAGGTGTTAGCACTCACCTGGCTCTGAGGCTATTTATAGAGTGTGTTATCCTCAGAAACAGCAGTGTTTCTCTCCACTCAGCTCACATGGTTTTTTATCCAGGGTGCTGATGGGTTTTGTCACCTAGGGATCCTGTAACACCACCTGTAGGCCTCACAAAGCCAAAGAACAATCAGTTTGTGCTAAGCTCTGAATCTCATTCAGGGGTTGCAAACTCAGATGCCTGCAGGGGCCAGGCAGATGATACACATGAGTGGTGCAAGCTGGTAAGTATGTAGGGAGTGAGGGGAGGTGGCACTGTGTCCAAATAGCTAATGGATGTCCCAGGTAAAGAGGTAGCTGCTGCCCAGGCCAGCCAATTATTGTATATGGGACTATAAGTCCACACAGGCCACCCAGGTTTTCTCATCTTTCAATAAAAGCTGAAGACTTTAAGTTTTATAGAAATCTAGTTTTCAAATTTTTGAAATGAATTTCAACATAAAATTAAACACTGAATGAACTGTAAACACCATATCCAAACTAGATGAGGACTCTGGGCCAATAGTTTGTAAGCTCTGATTTCCACTGTACAGGTGAGAGGACTGAAGCTCAGAGACTGATGGGGAGTGGCCCGAGGCCATACAGCTGGGCAGTACCAGGACTGTGGTCAGACCCTCTCTTCACTCTCCCCAGGGCCCTTTCTGCAAAGTTCACTCAGCAGACATGTTTTCAGAGCACCTTCTGTGTTCTGAGCCCTGAGCTTCACCCTGGGGATTCAGAAGGACAAAGACAGGGACAGGAGGTTACGGTGTCCTGAGATGGTGGAACTGCTGAACTAACTTCTCCCAGGTAGCCCTGTGCATGGCAGGAGTGAACGCTGTGGTTGTCGTGGGGTTCAAAGTTATAGTTGTTCTGGAGAGACCCTCCAGGAGGGGCTGGGGGTGAAGGTAGCCCCGCTGTGGGCATGAGGTGGGGTTTCTATAATATTAAATATCATGAAGGCTGAGATCATTACCAGTGCCAGTCACTGGGTCATACAACCTGTGCTGCCAGCCTAGACAATGGTCCTTAGGTAGGATGAGGCCATGGACTTCATCTGTCTGGTTATGCTTGAGGGGTTTGGGGTCCAGGATAGCATCTGTCATGGGAAGGGAAACTGAGAGAGAAGAAAGCCACCAGACCCTGCTACTGGGCGGCTGTGGGACTCTCTGGGGATGGAGTGTCCTCCGTGGCCTTCGTAAAGTCAGTACATTCATCATCCTCTCTCTGCTGGCTTCTAAGAACCAGACCATGATGGGGAGGCAGAGGCAGAGAAGGGAGGTTCCACTAAAGCCCAGGGAGGTGGTGGGCACAGTGATCAGAGAGAGACCCACAAGGGGAAGATGGGGCGAAGCTCTCCTCTGGAGTCCAGCTGGTCTTTTACTTGTGTGATCTGGGTCACTGCGGGCCACTGAGAGCGGATCCAGTGTGGTAGGGTGGAGCTCAGCAGGGTGTGGCTCACCCTCAGCTGCTGGGCTTTCACACAACCTGCCTGGCCACAGCCCCCTGCAACTCACAACTCAGCAGAGCTTGCCTTCTGGGAGTATCTGCAAGATAATCCATGTTTGTTGTTTGAAGCCACTAAGTGTTGGGTCATTTGCCATGTGCAGTAGATAACTCATACCCATAGTACCCCGCCCCGGCCAGGGCTCTTGGAAGATCCCATTGCTCCATGCACAGCCAGTCCTGGATCTGCTGTCTCAGCAAGCTTGGTCACCAGCTCTTGGCAAGGACCTCATGGGCATGGTCAGGGAGAACTGGTCCAAGAGACAGGACTTCCTTGTCTTTGTAAAGACGTGGAATGGGCTGGCTCTTTCTGTCTCATGCCTCCGAGGGAGACTGATTGAAGCTTGGGAGACTGATTGAAGCTTGGGAGAGTGGAGGAGCTGGGAGAAAGTCCTCGGCGGAAGGGCCTGAGGGTCTGGCCATGGCATCCTGTTGGCCTCTGGGAAGGGGACGGGGCCTCACTTAATACCTCCGTGCTGGGCTCTGCACTTTGTAGATGTCATTCTGAGCCTCAGGGTGACCCTGCAAAGTGGAGCTTGTTGTCCCTGCCTTACAAATAAAGGAATGGAGGCCACGAGAGATTAATGATGTGCCCAAGGTCACACTAGGGCCAAGTGGAGAGTGGAATTCTTCCTGACTTACCTGGCTCTGTGTCTCCAGGAGCAAGTGGGCTCTGAGTGGTGCCTCTGAGCTGGCTTGTGCCAGACATCATCCCCTCCACGCAGCCTTTTCTTCCAGCTAGCCTGACACTGTGCTTAGTGATTGAGATCCATGATCCTATGTAGTCCTCACGATAACTCTGCAAGGGAGGGCCTGTTGTCCCCATCTGATGGCCACCAGATGGCTGAGCTGGATTTCAACCTAGGCCTGGCTGAATCCATATCTGCACTCTCTCCCACTGACTGGGTCTTCTCACCCTAGAGAATCTACCATTGGCCCAGCCCTGCAGGACGACACCCAACAGTACAGCTGGGTAACATAGAAACACACACTGACTTCATTTACACAGTCCCTGCCCAGAGTCAATAGAAAAGTACCTGGTCAGCAGGACCCGCAAGGTTGCCAAGTCCAGTCCAGATTTGTCCTTCGTGCATACCCCATTGCCACCTTTATTTACTGTTTACTGATTTGCAGTGGCTTTTCTCAATGCATCATTATCCTCAGGAGAGGATCCCACTGCCAGTTGTCTAGGAGTGGGGCCCGAGACTTTGCCAAGCCTAAAATGCTGCTCAGTCAGACTTCGCCTAAGCTCTGGGCTCTCTGCCTTGTGGGTGCAAGGAAGCAAGCAGCCTCCAATTCTGCAGTTTCCTTTTTTTGGTCTGTTGTTTTGGTCTGTGCAATTTTCATGAATCTACTGACTTGACCCTCCTAACCTCCACTGACTAACTCACATTGATACCTTTCCTTGCTCCGTTAGAATAAATCTCCTTCTGGTCAACAATGCTTACCTTGTGATCCATATTGTCCACCTTCTGATCAATATGGTCCACCCTTGATGACAAGTGTTTGTCTTTTCTTAAAATTAAGATAAGCACCATGGTGAAACCCCGTCTCTACTAAAAAATACAAAAATTAGTCTGGGTGCAGTGGCTCATGCCTGTAATCCCAGCACTTTGGGAGGCCGAGGCGGGCAGATCACCTGAGGTCGGGAGTTCGAGACCAGCCTGACCAACATGAAGAAGCCCCCATCTCTACTAAAAATACAAAATTAGCCGGGCATGGTGGTGCATGCCTGTAATTCCAGCTACTCGGGAGGCTGAGGCAAGAGAATCACTTGAACCCTGGAGGTGGAGGTTGCAGTGAGCCAAGATCACGCCACTGCACCCCAGCCTGGGTGACAGAGCAAGACTCTATCTCAAAAAAAAAAAAAAAAATTAACTGGGCATGGTGGTGGGTGCCTGTAATCCCAGCTACTCGGGAGGCTGAGGCAGGAAGAATTGCTTGAACCCAGGAGGCAGAGGTTGCAGTGAGCCGAGATCGAGCTACTGCACTCCAGCCTGGGCGACAGAGCAAGACTCTGTCTCAAAAAAAAAAAAAAGACGAAGGAGAAGATAAGCACTATAGTAATAAGAATAGCTACCCTTTGCTGCACTTAATACACTGCACATGGTAAGGATTTATAACATTTCTTAATCCCCCATGGCCCTTGAGAACAAGTACTAGTATTAACTACTTTTTATAAATAGGGCCTCCAAAGTGGGCAGAAGTCATAAGCCATCCAAGGTTACCTGGGTCTTCCCTTATGTTAAGTGAGTAGTGGAACAGCCTGTATTTGGCCTTGCTCTGCTTAATCGCAGAACTTGGCTCCTGCCTCTAATGCTATCTTTGCTACTGTTGAATTTTAGTACAAAAGATCAGCAGGTCAGGCTGAGAGAGGCCTCAATTTATGTGACAAAGATCTCAGATTGTAGATGAGCAGAGAGGCTCAAACAGTTGACCAACTAGCAGCCTATGTTCCTAGGACAGAGGGTCCGTATCACAGGCCCTGGGGCTGGGTGAGTCCAGGCAAATCTGGGGATCACAGCTGAAGCTTCAGCTCCATGGGGACAGGCCCAGCTCATTCAGCAGAGAATCAAGGAGCAGGGGACCCTGCGAATCAAGGGTGTTCGGAGAAGATCTAACTAAGGCTGGTCACAATAGAAGTGTGGTGGTGTGGACACAATGCCATCTCTAGAGAGATGAGGGCTGCACTGGGGCAGAGGCCACAGTGGGGCTTCATAGGCCTGACCAGGATAAGCAGGAGCCAGATTTGGGTTCATTTAGATAGAAAGCTTCCTACCAGTCAGCGATATTGCAGAATGATACTTTGAAGTAAGAAGCTCCTCATGGCTGAAGCTGTGCGAGAGATACCAAGCAGGGATGCCACAAAAGATGGCTGCTTGGGCTAAGTGTTGGGGCCAGGTGACCTGTCTGGCTCCTTCTGGTTCAGAGACTCTGCAATTTAGACCCCCTAAGTTGAGGCTGCTTGGGGGAACAGAAAGTGCAGGGTGCAACCTCAGAGTTTTGTTTTTTGGGGTTTTTTTGTTGGGTTTATTTTTATTTTTTTTAGTTTTTGGAGACAGGGCCTTGCTCTGTTACCCAGACTGGAGTGCAGTGGCGCTATCTTGGCTCACTGCAACCTCCACCTCCCGGGTTCAAGTGATTCTCAGACCTCAGCCTCCCAAGTAGCTGGGATTACAAGTGCGTGCCACCACACCTGGCTAATTTTTGTATTTTTAATAGAGATGAGGTTTTGCCATGTTGGCCAGGCTGGTCTTGAACTCCTGAACTCAGGTGATCCAACTGCCTCAGCCTCTAGAGTTATTTATTGGCATATCGGTGAGTAAAATGTAACATGAAACCATAAAAGCCAGAAGAGAATACTGACATATGGTTACTGGTTTCAAAGTGGTCAAAGTTTTCTAAGCATAGAAGCAAATGCAAGGAAGTGTAAGGAAAAATAGGTAACGATCTGGTGGCATACCTGGCTTAAAACTCTGCACTTCAAAGGTGCCACTGGCACAGTTGGGAAGAGTAACTTGTGTTTCTTTATTTCTCCCAGCCCTTTCCCTCCATGCTTTGGGGCAAGCAGACTTCAGAAATAAGGACAAAGATGTCAATACTTGGCTTTAAGGTTTCAAAAAAAAAAAAGTTAGGATACTTGCCCGTTGGTTTAGAAAATATGCATGATCACTCAGCCAGCCTTCCCTCTCAGATGCGACCTTCATTTACCCCCAACCTGCAGGAGACCCTCATGGTTGGAGGAAGAAGAGAGTGGAGGGGAAGCAAGGGAGTAAGACCCATCAGGGGATGTGAGAAACCCCAGATGAACTCCAGAAATCCAAAAGCAGAGGCATCCTGAGCTGTGTTTCTGAGTAGAGTCGAGGAAAGGAGCAAGAACCCAGAGCCGGCCCTTCCCTGGTGGGGAATGCAACCTGGTTGCCTGGTGTGTCCAGACAGGTAGGGCTCCCAGCAGCCATGAACAGATTTCCTGGGGGCCCAAGAAGGCACAGGGTGACCCAGGAGCCTGAAGACCTGGAGGCCATGTGGTTGGACAAGGAAATGACAATAGGGACTGTGTCAGTGGACCAGAGCCAGATGAAAATAAGGACCTTTGTAAACACCAGAGGAATTAACAAGTAACCAGATGGATCCCAAAGTAATCTCAGCACTTTGAGAGGCTGAGGCAGGAGGATTGCTTGAGCCCAGAGGTTCGAGACCAGCCTGGGCAACATAGTGAGACCCTATCTCTACACAAATTAAAAATTTTTTAAAATTAGGCAGGCATGGTGGAACAGACCTGCCACTCTCCCTTACTCATGAAGGCTTTACTGGTGGCCCGTAGGCAGGCAGTGGTTGTCCATATAGGGTTTCCAACAGTAGGACCCCAAGCCTGGGACAGAGGACAGGGTCAAATTCTGGAAAAAGCAAGACAGGTCTCCATCCTAGACCCTGAATGGGCAGAGTCCAGACACAGAAGGCTGAGGGGACCAGTCAAGGTCCAAGTTTGAGAGCTGGACTCCGTCCAGGCCCTGGTCACCCTCCCTTACTCATGAATTCACTCACTTCTTCATGAAGCAGCTACTATTAAGACTCAACTATGGCCAGACATGGTGGTTCACACCTGTAATCCCAGCACTGTGGGATGCTGAGGCAGGAGGATTGCTTGAGACTGGGAATTCAAGACCAGACTGAGCAACACAGCAAGACCTCATCTCTACAAAAAAAATTAAAAACTTAGTGGGGGGTGGTGAACACCTCTAGTCCCAGCTACTTGGGAGGCTGAGGTGGGAGGATCGCTTGAGCCCAGGAGATGGAGGCTGCAGTGAGCTGTGTTTACACCACTGTACTCCAGCCTGGATGACAGAATGAGACCTTGTCTCAAGGGAACAAAAAAGGACTCAAATTAAAATTTTTTAAAAATTAGTGTGCCACAGATGCCAAGGTCTTCGGCCATGCCAATTATCACTTGAGCTTCTAAACTGTCCCCATTAGAGTCAGGGCTCATCCTAGAGTCTGAAGGGGCCATGCTTCCAGTCTTCCCTGGTGCAGTGATTTTAAAACATGCAATTTCTTTTCCACCCCTGGCATTAAGAGGTGGAGTCTTATTCCTTTTCCCTTAAATATAGGCTGGCCTCTGTGACTCACTTCTAACCAGCAGCATGTGGCAGAAGTAAGGCCACGTGTCTCCCGGCAGTAGGTCATGAAAGCAACACAGCTTCTGCCCGGCTCTTGCTCTTGGGCTCTAGTTCTTGATACCCAGCTCCCACACCATGAGGAAGCCCAGGCCACATGGAGAGGACACAGCCTGCGTTCCAGCTGACTGCCCGGCCGAGGTCTCAGCTGCCAGACATATGAGTGAGGAGGCCTTGAGAGGACTCCAGACCCAGCTACCATCAGACTGCGGCCACCTGAGAGCCCAGAGTGAGAACCGCCCAGCTGAGCTCAGTCAGTGCTAAGAACCGCGAGAAAGGATGATAAATGAGTGAGGTTGTTTCACACCACTAGGTCTGGGGTGATTTGTTACACAGCTAGAGATAACGAGAACTCCTGTTGAGGGCATGCAGTGGATTCCTGATGGCATTTCACAGGAGCCCTGGTCAGGCACCTCCTTCAGCCTGGGCTCTGTTCATGTGGTAGGTCTACAGAACCCCCCAAACACCATAGCCCTGTGGGAAGTCATTATCCATCCCCACCCCACCTCACCTCTCCTTCTAGACATCCATGTCAGATAACGGCATGACCACCCACCCAGGCATCCCAGTACAAACTGGGTGTCATCTTGTCATATTTGGCTGGTGCATCCCCATGTAATTTTTTTTTTTTTGAGATGAGGTCTCCTTATGTTGCTCAGGTCAGTCTTGGACTCCTGGCCTCAAGCAGTCCTCCTGCCTCAGTCTCCCAAAGTGCTGGGATTACAGGTGTGAACCACCATACATGACCCCCCATCTAATTTACTCCTATCCATTCATTCCTTTAGCAAACCTTTATGGAGCACCCACTGGTGTCAAGCTTTGTGCTAAATGGAACTGCCTGGTCCCTGTCCTCAAGGAGCTTACAGTAAAGCAAAGAGAAACCTGTCAAGCTATTCATTACAAGTGCAGCCAAAAGTCTCAGTAACTGTGTACATTAATTAACCTAAGTACTGTGCTGAGCTCTTCACATTCATTCAATCATTGAGTCCCCATAGTAATCCCACGAGGAGGAGATTATTATCCAGAGATCATTAGCTTTATTTTACAAGGAAACTGAGGCACCCAGAGGTTGAGTGAGGTTATGCCATTAGTGGGTGGTAGCACAGAGGTGAAGTTTCCTTCCCATCCCTCCCTTCTGCTGCTGCAGTAGCTGAAGTTCTGTCCTGGATCCTGCAGGAAGCACGGGCTGAGACATAGCTGAGAGCCCACGTGGTTTTTCAGGGGACTCTTGCCTGTGGAAGACCAGTGGGGAAGCAGGGCTGGGCAGGAACAGCCTCAGACAGCAACACAGATCTTCCCAGTCCTGGGCCAACCCAGCAGGAGTTCCTGAGCACAGGTGGCCATGAAAGGCATCACCACTGAGCTCAAATGGCCAGGCCTGCTGGGCTCAGTATTTGCTGGGGCTGCCCAGAAGAGCATGGTCTCTTCTTGATGGCTGAGGCCACTCCTGCAGGGTCTGCACTCTTTGCAGCTGAGCAGCAAATTCTTTCCTAAAGGGAGACCCCTGGGCTGCCCCCATGGCTGCTACCCAGACTGTCACACAGCCTTCTCTCTCATCTCTCCACCTCTGGGCACAGCCCTCTGCCCAAATTCTGTGTCTGGAGTCATGGCTCTAAAATGCACACCCCCCTGTGAGATCCACCAGCCATTCCCCATCTCCGTCAGGAGGAGGAACAGGTTCCCTCTTCCCCCCACACCTCCCCATGCTGTGCGGACTATCCAGGCATCAGACAGCCTGGGCTCACACCTGGGCTCCCCACTGATTTATGCTGCTAATATCGGTACCTCCTCCAGAGATTGCTGTGCGGTCCAATGAGATGCCACAGGGAAAACACGTTAGGCTGCCACAGAGCAAGGACAGAAATGACCCCCTTTAGGCTCAGACCTGCCTCTGGTCAGCTCAGGCACTGAGCCCAGGAAGGGCTGACTTCCAGCCAGGGTGTCTTTGTTACCCCTAAGTTCAGAGGAAAGAGGTAGCAGAGAGGCCACTCTGAGGCTCTCTGTCTGGTGGAGGGACAAGAAAGGTGGGTCCAGTCACCCCTGGCAGGTGTGGGTGTGGTTCCCCTGGGCTGGAGCTGGCAGGGTCACCGTAGGGAGAGGGGCTAAGGTCAGGGGAGAGAGGTCGGAGGGAGAAAGGAAGGACTCTGCATGTCCAGTGTAGAGGCCCTGCTCACCCTCCCTGGTCCTGACCCCAGCTCCAGCCCCATCAGACTCTGCGGTTGGACTGTTGCTCAGGGCCCGGTCTTGCCCCAGCTAGGCCACTGTATAGGAGGCCTTGTGTGCTGAGGCTCCTGGTCTCGCCTGGCGCCAGCCTGACCCGCTCAGCTCAGCCCCTCCTCAAGGCTGTCCCCACAAGCCATCTCCTCCAACAAAGGGTCAGTGTCCTCGAGAGGGCAGGTGCTGCCAGGCAGGACCGCAGCCAGGCCTGCTGGGGAGTTCTGGGCAGTCAAATCTCAGAGGAGTGACCAGGGCCTGGCTATGTTGAGGACAGGGCTGGCAGGATCTTTGTTGTTTTTGTTGGTTTTGAGCCACTGCCCCTAGGAAGAGGTCAAGGTGAGAGAGGCAGGCAGAGGCTAGGGCTGGGGAGCTGGGGTACATTTGCCCAGTTCATGGCTAGAGTCCAGATGGGGGCCTCTCAGGAGGAGTAGAGGCCTACTGACCTCCCTGCCACTATCCCCAGGCCCCACCTCAAGACCCTAGGCCCCAGCTTGACCTGAGACCCGGCAAAAAAGAGCCAGAATCCACCCTATTTTCAAGCCAGGAAGGAGACTACCCTTTAGTGTGACAGCTTATACCCACCCCCATTTCCCTCTCTGCCCACTCCGTCAGACTGTTGAAACTTCTGCTGAGGCCCACTGCCCGCCTCTCTGCTACAAGACTGGGCCACCTGCCAGTCCCACAGAGCCAGCCTTCAAACCCCCACAGCTGGTCAGTCAGCCCTGGGAGAAGTGGTCCCCCCACTGGGGCACACTTCTCTGAATACAGGCTGCTCACAAGCAGAATTTAAGCCATTGATGGGTCAGGGCTGGCAACCATCTCAGGCCGCATCAATAAAGGCCAAGTCTCTATAACAAGGGAGGTCAGGTATTCTATTTGCAGCTCAGGCCTGTGGAAATCAGACAGTCTCCAAATATTGGAAGGAGTGTCACAGAACAAGGACAAATGGATGGAGGTTCCAGAGAGTAATGAATGAAAGCTACAGACTTCGGAACAACATGAGGGTAGATAAAAATCTGTCGAGGATTTGCGTATACTGTGCTTTTCCCATCAGATTATAAGCTCCTTGGAGGTCTTGTTCATCTCAGTAGCTCCTCCACCATCTCAGGCTCTTAATACCTGTCATCACTCAGCTCACAGTGATGGCAATAAATATTGGTAGATCAGTGGGTGGACGGATGGGTAAATGTATGAAGGGTGATAGAGTATGGATGGGGAGATGAGTGGGTGGGTGGATGCATAGGTGGGCAGGTGAATTGATGGACAGATGGCTGGAGAGTAAATAACGGACTGACTCCTACACTGGAGCAAGGACAGAATGGAAGCTGGTATAACCCTGGCCAGCACAAAACAGGCTTCTCAAAGATTTCTTACAGAGGCTGCAAAAGGCATGAAACGTAAGAGAAAAGGCAGATAACTTAGACTTCATTAGCATTAGCAACCTGTATTCATCTAAAGACACCATTAACAAAATAGAATTAAGAAATGAAGCTACAGGCCGGATGTAGTGGCTCATGCTTGTAAACCTAGTCTTTTGGGAGGCCAAGGCAAGAGGATCCATTGAAACCAGGAGTTCAAAACCAGCCTGGGAAACATAGCACAGCTCTGTCTCTACAAAAAAAAATTTTTTTAATTGAACTGAACACGATGGCATGTGCCTGTATACAGTCCTAGCTACTTAGGAGGCTGAAGCTGGAGGATTGCTTGTGTCCAGGAGTTCCAGGTTGCAGTGAGCTAGGATCATACCACTGCATTCCAGCCTGAGCAACAGAGAATCAAAAGAAAGAAAAGGAAGGAGGGAAGGAAAGGAGGAAAGAAGGAAAGAAGGGAAGAAGGAAGGAAGGAAGGGAGAAAGGAAGGAAGGAAGGAAAAAAGCTACAAAGTAGGACAAGATCGTCACAATACATACATCTGACAAAAGTTCATGTTCACTACATATAGGAAACTTATATCAATCAATAAGAAAAGGTAAACAGCCCAACAGACAGTGGTCAAAAAACTTGAGCAAGCATTTCACACATACACAAAAAGGTATCCAAATGACCAATAATCATGTGAGAAGGTAGACAGACAGCATCTTTAGGGTCATCAGGAGAAAGTGAATTAAAGCCCCAATGAGATACTATTACATACCCACTAAAATGGCTAAAATTAAAAAGGGTTGCTGAGGATGTGGCATAGCTGGAACTTCCATACATTGTTAGTGGGAGTGTCAGTTGGTACAATAACTTAAGAAAACTGTTTGGCAGTTATCTACTAAAGCTAAAAATATGCTTACCTATGACTCAGAAATTCCACTCCTAGGCATATATTTAAAAGAAATGAGGGCCAGTCATGGTGGCTCATCTCTGTAATCCTAGCACTTTGGGAGACCGAGAAAGGAGTATCACTTGAGTTCAGGAGTGTGAGACCAGCCTGGGCAACATAGTGAGACCTCATCTCTATTTTTTAAAAAATTAAAATTAAAGGCTGGGTGTGGTGGCTCATGCCTGTAATCCCAGAACTTTGGGAGGCCGAGGCGGGCAGATCATGAGGTCAGGAGATCCAGACGATCCTGGCTAACATGGTGAAACCCTGTCTCTACTAAAAATACAAAAAATTAGCCGGGTGTGGTGGCGGGCACCTGTAGTCCCAGCTACTTGGGAGGCTGAGGCAGGAGAATGGCATGAACCCGGGAGGCAGAGCTTGCAGTGAGCCTAGATTGCACCACTGCACTCCAGCCTGGGCAACAAAGAGAGACTCTGTCTCAAAAAAAAAAAAAAATTAAATTTAAAAAAGAGAAATGAGTATGTACGTACACACAAATACTTCAAGTGAATGTTCATAGGTGCCTCAAACTGGAAACAACTGAAGTGCCCATGAACAGTAGGGTGAATACATGCATTGTGGTACATCCATACAGTGGAATACTACTCAGCACTAAAAAAGAACAGCTACTGATGCAGGCAGCAACATGGATGAATCTCACAGACATTATATTGAGAAGAAACAAAAATCTTGAGGATATGCTATATGATTATGGAAAGTACAAGAGTAGGTGAAACTAATCTATGGTGAGATAAGTCAAAATAGGGGCTACTTTGGGGGAGGGGGTCACTGGAAGTGGGTACAAGGGAGCCAGCCTTCTGGAGTCCTGGAAATGTTCTAAATCTTGATCTGCATAGTGTACATAGGTGTATATTTACCAAGCTCTACATTGATGATCTGTGTACTCATTATATTTTTGTTATACTTCAATAAAGCATTTTTAAAACACAAACACAATTCCTTTATTCTAGAACAGTTCAGTGTGCTGGCGTGGAAGCAGAGCCCAGAAGGTGCATTATCTTTCCTCCCTTTCCAAGAGGCTTTATTCTCAGAACACAGCATAATACATCTCAGGGGAATTGAGAAGTCTTTGTCTGAGGCAAGGGGGCTGGGCTAGATGATGAGGAGAAGATGCTCATATGGGGAAGTCCCAGGGGTGGGGTAGATGACAACAGGATGACACATGCCTGGGACTTTCCCACCAGCTCTTCCCAAGGCCACCGCACACTTGAGCTGCTGAGGCAGTCAGAGAGTGCTGGCCAAGGGTGTCTGTGCCTCCGCACCCTAGTGTGCTGTACTCGGAGGGGTCATGACTCCTGGGGGCTTCCCACCACTGCCCCTCCTCTGTCTGTCTCCAGTGTGGGCCACTGTACCAGCTGCAGAGCTGAAATCAGACGGGAATAGGAAGGAGGTGGGAAGAGAGGGACCTGGAGCTACTTCCTGCCCTCCTGGGCCTCAGTCTTCTCCTCTGTAATACAGAAAGATTGTGCTACACTTCCAAGGCTGTTCTCAATGCAGGTTCTGAAGGTTCCCTGGGCACCTCAAGCCACCCATGAGCCCAAGTGGCTTGCCAAGCACATCTGGAGAGCTAGAGGGCTCTGTCAGCTGACTGCACAAAGCCCAAGTCATCTGGGCTTCTCCTCCCATGAGTCAGGGAGCATCACAGGAGGCTGACACAGGTGAGCCTGTGAGGCCGGCCGACCAGGGCAGAGCACACCTCATGGTCAGAAGTGAGTCAGCCGGGGCCTGGCTTCACTCAGCCAGGAAGCCCACGGGATGGAGCTGGACCAGGCTGACGACTAACCCATCACAGGTGCCAAGAGAGGAACCTGAGTCACCCTTGCCCCCTCTCTCTCCCACTGACCCCACTCCTGCCAATCAGGCATCCACCCTTTCCTCTATACCTCCTTGGCATCCCTCGGGTCCATCCTTCCTCCCCATTCTGTGGCCCCCTACCTTAGAGACTGCAGTAGGCCCCTCCCTGCCCTCCAATCCTAGCCCCAAAGTCCAGTCTCCTTCATTCTTCCAGGTGGATCATTTTCCCCCTCCTTTATTCAGGCATAATTGACATTCAATACAATGCATGGATCTTAAGAATGAAGTTTAGAGTTTTGACAAATGCATACCCCTGTGCGACCAATACCCAGTCATGTCAAGGCATAGAATACTTCAATCACCTCGGGAAGTTTTCTCTACCCCTGCCTCCAGTCACCCAGCCTACACCCAAAAAACCCTCTGTGCTGACTTCTACCCCCCAGAAATGAGCTTTGTGGGTTCTTAAGCTTCACATAAAATAGAATTTTTTAGTAATTATACATTAATACTCCTTTATGTCTGGATTCTTTCACCCACTGTGCTTTTCGTCTTCATCCATCTTTTGTGACTTTTATTGTTGGATAAGTTTCCATTTTATAAACATAACTCAATTTGTTTATTCAATCTCATATTGATGGACAACTAGACTGTTTCCAGATTTTTACTGTTATGGATAATGCTGCCCTGACCACTTGTGTACATGTTTTTGTGTGGATATGTCTTCATTTCTCTTGAGTAAATTCCTGTAAGTTAAATCGCTGGGATATACAGTAAATATATGTTTATCTTTATAAGAAATTGCCAAACTTTTCCAAAGTGGTCATACCATTATAGACGCCCAGCACTAATATATGAGAGGTCCGGTTGTTCCACATCCACACCAGCACTTGGTATTTTTAGTCTCGTTAATTTTAACCATCCGAGGATCTTTCTAAAAACCACTTCTAAACATCCCAAATGTCCATCGGCTGACAAATGGACAGACAAAAGGTAGTAAATCCACACAATGGAATACTGGTTGATAATAAAAAGAAATGAGATACTGATACACAACAGGAATGAACACTGAAAATGTTACACCTGGTGAAAGAAGCTCGTCACAAAAGTCCACCTTGTGTATGATTCCATTAATATAAAATGTCCAAAGTAGGCAAATTTATACAGACAGAAAATATATTGGTGCTTTTCTAGGGCTGAGGGGATGGGAGGTTGGAGGATGATAGCCAGTGGGTGTGGGATCTCTATTGGGGGTGATAAAAGTGTTCTAAAATTTATTGTGGTGGTTCACAAGTCTGTGTATACTAAAAGCCATTGAATTAGACACTACCTGAAAAAGCTATCTGAAAAACCAAACCCACCACATCCAATTAGCAGGCTACCCCCTAGAGCTCCCTACTGTCCTCAGAGTAAAGACCCAGATTCCCAAACCCAGATTCCCCCACGTTGTCTTCCTCTCCTGCAGGCCCTATGGAAACCGCCACTTCCAGATGCACTGTGCTGTGGGCCTCTGAGTGCCTGCAGGTCCTGTTCCTGCGTCCTAGACTGTCGGTTCCACCTCACCTCTGACTCACCCTTTATGGTTCAGCTCACCTGACAGCCTTCCCTTCCCTCTCTCATTCATTCATCCATTCATTCATGCAACAAGCAATTATTAGGCACCTGCTGTATGCCAGGCTCTATTCCAGGCACTAGAGACACAGCAGCAAACAAAACAGACTAAATCCCTCGTGGCGTGCAGGAACAGATAATAATTGAGCACTTAGTCAACCTGACGTGCCCCAGCCCCTGCCTGCCGTCCTTCTCCACATTTCCACAGTGCTTTGTAGGCACTTCTGTTTCAACACTAACCCATCTGCACTTTCACAAGTCAACAGTGGGTCTCCCGGACAAGGCTGTGACTTCATGAGGGTAAGGGCCAGGCCTACCTCTCCTGGGCATCAGAGCAAGGATGGTGCGTCCTCCGTGTGCACCATCCCCCACAGTCCACAGAGCCCTCTCACAGCCCTGGTCTCATCTGCTCGCTTACCCGCTCTGTTCAGCAAGCGGCGATTGTGGAGAGGAGATGTGAAGGCAGGATGCCCACTGCCCAGGTGAGGCAATGAGGCCCTGAGAGTGCATGAGACCACATGGCTACAGAAGCATGGCAATTGGCTTCTCTTACTCCCTGCCCTGGGCAGGCTCCTTGTGGCCTGGCCAGCTCTGAGGGCCAAGGATTGGTGTCACCATACCAGGAAGTGATTCCAGGCCCAGCAGGAACCACATGGCCCCGTGGGCCACCATCTCAGGGCATTGCCTTAGTTTCCATCACTCGGGCTGGGCAGCATGTGGCAGGATGGTCAAGGAGCAGCAGCGTGTCTCCCAAGCCTCTTCCCTGCCCTCAGCCCAGCTCAGGTGAGTCAGCAGCACCTGAGCATGAAGTCGTTCTCGGGGCTCCCTCTCTCAGGAGGTGTGCAGTTCACATGGGAAGTGTGGGAGGGGGACCTGCAAGGCCTCCTTAATGGTATGATTAATGCTTATGGGGTGAAGGTGGCTCAAAGCACCCCTTGAGGTGACACTTTCCTCCAAGGCCTTGACACACACCTGGCTCCTCTTTGCACTTGCTCCTTCTGGTCTACTGTGGCAGCAGCAGAGGTGGGGGCTGATCTTCAGCAGGCAGCATGGGGCTTCTGGGGCCTCTCTGGCACCTGCATCCTTGGGCCTTTCCAGCTTCTTTCTTTATGAAACCCCTGAGGGCTGGTGAGATGGCCCACCTGGGGTTCCTGTTCCTGTCTCCGGCTCCTGGTAATGGCCGGAGGGGAGGGAGCCCCCATTACCCAAGTGGCTCCAGTGGCTGCTGGTGCTCTTCCTGCTTCCAGCAGCGCCAAGCCCTAGGCCCTCCAGATTGAACCCTGGGACAGGAGTTCTCCTTCCAGCCCCCTCCTGCTCCTGGAGTCAAGAGGTTCGCAGATGTGTTCTTGTTTGTCCATCTGCACGCTGCTGGGGGCAGGTGCCCTGCTCAGTTCAGAGGCCATGGCAAGGGAGAAGCTGCCTCCTTTCTGGACCCAGTGGAACCTCTCCTCGGCTTATAGTTCCAGACCCGCTCCTGCCTTTCCCCAGGGTGGGGTTGGGTGATAGTTTTTTGTTTTGTTTTGAGACAGGGTTTTGCTCTGTCTCCCAGGCTGGAGTGCAGTAGCACAATCATGGCTCACTGCAGCCTCAATGTCCTGGGCTCAAGCAATCCTCCCAGTGCAGCCTCCTGAGTAGCTGGGACTACAGATCTGTGCCACCATGCCAAGTTTTTTTTTTTTTTTTTAATGTTTTGTAGACTGGGTCTCACTATATTGCCCAGGCTGGTCTTAAACTCTTGGGCTCAAGCCATCCTCCCACCTCAACCTCCCAAAGTGCTGGGATTACAGGTATAAGCCACCATGCCCAGCTTTGGGTGATGGTTTTGAAGTCTCAGAGACTTTGGGGCTAGGAGGAACTAGGCAAGGTGCCCAACCTAGCACCAGAATGCTCTCCTCACAAACAGGAGGGATGTGTCCTCTGTCTAGTGGATGGGAGGAGGGGTACTCTTCACACCCCTGGGAAGCTCCCCACAGTTCCCTCCCATAGCTTCCATCTCTTCCCACAATCCATCTCTTTCTCCCCTTCCCTGGGACACCCCACCATTCCCTGAAGCCGTGATGAAAGCCTGGGCCCTTCTGGGTCCTTGCACTATCATTGAGCCCAGGCATCCTGTTTGGATGGTCCTCGGAGTTCCCAGGAGAGGATGGAGAGGGTTTACCCCCATCCCTCCATTCCCCAAACTTGTGCTCTTGGCAAATGTCTGCAGATCCAGCACATCCTGCATAGCAGAGATGAATTCCCTCCAAGGTGGTGATTTGGGTTCTACTGTTGCACAGCGAGCTTGCCCAGAACAGCAGCTTTAAACCATGACAATCACGGATTCTGCTCAGGGATCTAGAGCTTGACTGGACTCAGCTATGCTGTTCTTCCTTGAGGTGGCACACGGCCTTGGCCAGATGGTGGCTGGGCTGGGGTCATCTTGAAGGCTTCTTCACTCACAGGTCTGGGGCCCAGGTTCAAAAGACTCAGCTAGCAGGGCTCACTGAGCATCTCTCACTTTGCATGTGGTCACTCCATGAGATCTTTTTACATGGCAGTTTCAGAGAGTGGGACCACCCACATGGTGGATGAAGGTGACCAGATCTATAAGAAACATTCACATTCTCCATTTTACATCAGCATGACCCTTTTCCTGACAGTAACCCTGATTTTCTGCATTTACAAAGCTCCCACTCCTTCCTGCTCTGAATTGCACTGCAAAGCATTGCTTCCATTAGCCTGACAACAACAATGAAGAGCATCCTGTCCAAATCATGTCACCTTAATTCCTGGGTTTCTTCCTAGATGAAAGAGCTGGTGGGGAGACATCTCAGTTTGAAGACACACACACACAGACACCCACATACACAGACACACACACACAGACACAGAAACACATAGACACACAGAGAGACACACATGCACAGACACACAAGCACATGGACACACAGACACACAAACACATGGACACACAGACACACACAGACACACACAGAAACACCACACAGATATAGAAACACAGACACACAGACAGACACACACAGAAAACACAGACACACACATATACACACACACACAAGGACAGACACATAGAGACACACTCAGACACGCATAGAGACATACACACAGAGACACACACAGGGAGCCCTGCTGACACACACAGACACAGATGCACAGATACAGAAATAGACACACAGAGAGACACACACGCACAGACACAGAAACACATGGACACACAGACACACAGAAACACACAGACACAGACACACAGAGAGACAGACACACAGACACACATAGAAAACACAGACACACACACATATATACACAGACACACACATGGACACACAGACACGTACATAGAGACACACACAGAGAGACATACAGATACACATGGAGACACAGACACACATACACAGACACACAGAGAAGCAGACACACACAGAGACACATGCAGAGATGCAAAGAAACAGATACACGCAGACATACAAATACAAACACACAGACGCACAAAGATACACCCACAGAGACTCACAGACACACACAGAGATACATACACAGACACACAGATACAGAAACACACACACAGAGACACACCCACAGACCCACATACAAACACACACAGATACACACAGACACTCACAGACACACATAGACACACAGATACACACAGACACACATAGATACAGAGACAGACACACAGATACACACACAGACACACACACACACACACGGAGACACACACAGACACATATACAGAGACACATACACACACACAGAGACACACATAGGGAGTCCTGCTGACACACACAGACACACATAGAGACACAGACACACATACAGAAACATACACACAGACAGATATGCACACGGAGACACACACAGACACACACACACACACACACACACACACACAGACTCACATGGTCTTCACCATGTCTGGCTGCCCCTCCTGTCTTCCTGGATCAATGTACCCAGGTGACTGAGCCCTACGGTATAAGCCAAGGGTCTACACACTTTTTCTTAAAGGGCCAGATAGTTAATACTTTAGGTTTTGTGGACCAAGACAAAATTGAGGCTGTGATGTAGGTACTTATAGAATCATTTAAAATGTAATCACTTAAAAATATAAAATCGATTCTTAGATCAGGGGCATAAGAACAGGAGCCTGGCTGGATTTGGACCCCAAAATTGTAGTCTGCTAATCCCTGGGATAAACTAAAGGGGCCCCTGAGGCACCTTCCTGCAGACCCTTTTCTCTTACCGCTCACGAAGAAAAGGTCTGTGCGGTGGGGGCAGTGTGTCTATGACCTCAGCGTGACAAACCAGATGCTCTCTGGCAGGAGGTGACACCTAGACAGTGGGGAAAAGGTGGAATTAGTTCATTCTTTCCTATATCAGTGCCAGATAAGGCCACCAGTTCCTGCTGACAAGCCTGTCTAGGGCAGGCTCCTGTCTGTTCTGAGCTTATTTTCCATTCTTCCTCCACCTTTCCACTCACTCACATCCTACCAACAAATACCCTTTCTCCTTCCCTTAAGGTTATCAAAATAGGCTTCTGTTGCTGGCACCCAAACCTCCCTGGCTGACAGTTACACTGGTGGTCTCACTCTGTCCAGCCACAGTGGAATCTTCTGAGCATGCATTCTAGGGGGGCAGGGGCCCCCCCAGATGCTCAGGATTCTGGGTCCCCATCACCATCATCCCTGGGATGGGTGATGTGGTCCCAGTCCCTGACCATACTCAGTTTGACCCTGGAGTCTCTGAGTCCCCAGGTGGACACCAGGCAACTCACGCCTCTCCTTGGAGTAGCATGGCCCGGCTGGGAGAAGGGCCAGTTGCCACTAGCCCTGTTCGTGTCCATATCTCTCTCACGGCCCTTTCGTGAATCCATCCTGCGTCCATCAGTGCATCAAGTGCACCTTAGGCGTGGGTCAACCAAACAGTAAAGGGTTGCATTTGTCAGATATTTCTCCAGAGGCTTAAGCAGTGCCCGGTAGAGACCCAAGTCAAATGTGGGTCTCTGTGAAAGGGGATTCACTGGCTCATGTAACTGAGGAAGACACAGGTGTGACTGGGATATGCTAGCACCAGGATGGAAAATGCTAGGGAAGGATTCTGATTGGTGCCTGCATCCGCAGACCAGTCACTGTGGTCTGGAAGGCAGGGCTGTTTTGGCTCCCAGGGGATTATGTGGCAGAGACAGGCTGTGGTAGGTTGCAATTGTCTACCCTGCAATTTTCTCTCCGTTATTCACGGCTCCTTGCAATGTGATGTTGTAGCTGTCCCTATCAAGAGGAGAAGTCTGTTTTCCTAGGCCTTGAATCTCAGCTCCTCTTGGGACTCGTTTTGACCAATGAAATGAGGCTGAAGTGATGCTGTACAATCCTGAGCCGACCATTTGAACAAGCCCAGGGAGCCTGATGGGTGATGAGAGACAGATGGCTTGGTTGCCGCATCACTCCAGTTAACTGAAAGCCAGCTACCAAATATGTGAGTGAGGCCATTCTATACTAGCCTGCCTGCTGGCCGCAGACACGTGAGTGAGCCCGACTGAGATTATACGAGCCTGGCCCAGTCGACAGAACCTTTCACTCAACCCACAGTCGCAGAGGCAAAAATGAATGGTTGTTTTAGGCCATTAATAATAAATAGGTGTTTGTTTTGCAGCAAAACCTAACTGATACACTGTCTAAACGTTCACTTGAATCCATGGGAGCTGATACAACTCTGCCTTCCAGTTCAAAATGACTAGGCCAGGGAATGGACACAGAACCCAGCTGGAACAAACAGAATCCTTCCCTAGGACTCTGTCTCCCGTCTAGGCACATAGCTGGAGTGCCTTTCCCTGGATTTTTGCCTTCTCTCCGAAGATCCTCCCTGCTACCTTTGTAGTTAGGTGTAGCTAACTGAAATTGTAGGTCAATCAGTCACGAGATTGAACTCTAGCCAATAAATGTGGGCCTGGCCCATAAACTTACTCTCTATGGGATACTCCTTTGGTTTTCCTCATCTGCCAGCTGAATGCAGAAAATTTTAAGGAGAGCAGAGCTACCAGATGAGAAGGGCCTGGGTTAGTGAATGACCACATAGACAGTGTCCAACCAGGGGCACCCACATTGGGCCGTAACATGGGCATTGTCTTGAGCCACTGATAGTTCAGTGTTTATTACAGCAGCATGGCCTGGCTCACATATCAGAGAGGGGCAGTAAGAGGGGCAGAGTGATGCTCAAAAGGAAGCGAGTACGGTTCTCTGAAGAAGGGAGGGATGATGGGCAGGCAGGATGTTAAATGTTCACTCCAGAAGGAAGTTGTGAGCCACCTCGAGTGTCAGGCTACAAAACCAAACCACAGAGAGTCTGGGGCCTGCCGTCTCCGTGATGTTACCAGCAGCACTCTGGCTGGGCTGGTTTGTCTTGCCTCTCAGGGAAGACACTAGCTCCAGGGAAGATTACTAGGTCCCGGGTGGTAAGGGGAAGACACCGGGCCCTGGGTGGCAAAGGGAAGATGCCAGGTCCTGGATAATAAGCAGTAGTAATAGGAAGAGAGGGTTCCCAAGACCACAAAGCTGAGACCCTGTTTCTGTTTGACATATATTTCCGTTGTTAACTGACAACCTTTTAGTTAAAAGCTAGAAAGCTTCTTTTGTTCTCATGACAAGGTCGACAGAAGACTTAACTTTTGATATAAGCAAAGTCATAAAAAGAAAAAGAGAAATCATGCAGCCTGGAAGGGAGGGAAAAAGTCAAAGGCAAAGACTGAGCCTAGTAACAGAGATCCACTGAGAGCAGGGGAAGAGTTCAGAAGGCAGGTCAGGCCTTAGATCCAGCCAGGGCCACAGTGGCACCTGCAATCTTTGTGCCTCAGGTCAGATTCTTGACTGGGGCAGGGGTAACATGATTGGTCACTGGCCAGCTAGTCCTTCATGACACGTGTCCCTCCTGGTCTAATGGGCTGAGGTCAAGGGGGGTTTGGTCATGTGGGTCAAACATGTCTGCCCTTCTGCAGTGGCAGGTGGCAGTTTCCAGGGAAGGAGGATAAGGGTGCGCCGGCATTCCCAAAAGTCTAGAGTGGCATTCCAGGAGGAGGGGCAGACATTGGCAAAGATATGGGCGTGAGAACAGGGTAGTGTGTTATGGTGGCCAAAGACAGCATGTTCAGGGCGGGGGATGGTGGCAGATGGGTCTGATCTTAGGATCCGCAGACCATGGGTACCTCTGCTTTAGGCAGGGACTGGTCTCTCCAGCGAATCTAGAGGTATAGAACTTGGTGGTTAAGCTCCAGAGTCTCACGGGGCTGAGCTGGATTTCAGTCCTGCCACTTAAACCAGCATTTGGCCCTGGGTCAGAGGTCAGGGACTGGGGACCATTGAGGCAGATGCAGCTCACACCTGGACTTTATTTAGGCCATAGGTTTCTGTACACATTTTTGTTTGCTTATTTGCAACTTTTTTTTAAAACCTGCATTTCTAGATTCTCTTGGAAAATCAGAAGGTCTAGCAACAGCTGGGTCTGCATTCTCACCTGGCAACAAACACCCAGAGAAGCAGATGCCCCTTGGTCACAATCAGTGCTCTCTAGTTGTCACACTCTCTGCTTCTCTCAGCTACCTGCCCATACTTGTGCCCTTGCATCATTAGCACTCAGCAGCAGCTTTTGGTTCTGTTTTGTTGAGCAGAGAAATACTTTTTTTGCAGCCAGGTGAAGTTGATTTGTTCACTAAAGGTACTGCTATCCAGAAACAATCTGTAAGAGTGAGAGAAGCAGAGTAAGGAGGGGGAAGAGATGAACAATGAGAGGGGCTTGGGGAAAGGCTACCCTTGGCTGGATCATGGAGCAAAGACTTTGGAGCATAAGCCAGATCCTTAAGGCAAGAGGGCAGGCACTCTGTACTCTAGATTAGCCATTTTTTGTGGGCCACATCCAGAGGGTGGAACTTCCCAGGTGAGACAGCTCTGGTCCCCTCAGGGCAATTCTCCAGAGAAAGGGGGCTGTGGGCTGTAAGCTGTGAAGAGCCAACACTCACGGCAGCCAGGGGAGGGGTGCATTGCCCCGCAGAAGGGATTTGGGCAGGGTGCCACAGTGTCTACTACAGCCCACCCCTTGCACTGCTCAGATCCAGTCACTTCTCACATTAAGTTTATTTCATCTGCCTGTTGTTGGGAATGGGGGTCATTGATTTAGGATGTATAGGACAACCTGAAGGATAGCACCCCATATCCTTCACACTGATGAGGTATTGCCTCCCAGTTGGTACCTCAGCTGTGTCTTTAAGAGGCAACTCTATCCCCTATAGACTGGCAGGTTCTAGATGGTGTGAAATGTGTAAGGACCAGTGGATCTCACAGTCATGTGTCCACTGCCATGCAGCACTCATGGTGACTCAGTTCTCTTAGTCTGCAGTGATGTCAACTGAGGGCCCATGTCAGTGAATCAGACTCTTGGTGAGCCATAGTGCCAATGGCCTAAGGCTCCATTGGAAGGAGAAGTGAATTCTTACCTAGAATACGCATCCATCCTGTCTGGGCAAATCACTGCCCTTCCCATGAGGGAAGGGGTCCTACATAATCAACCTGTCACGAAGTGGCTAGTTGGTCTCATCCTGGAATGTTATTGTATCAGGGGCTCAGCTTGGGTCTCTGTTGATGACAGGTTGGGCATTCAGCAGTGACAGTAGCTAGATCAGCTTTGGGGAGAGGAAGCCAAGGCTGTTAGAGTTATATATAACTTCGTCATTGTCACCATGGCACTCTGTTCATGAGCCCATATGGTGCAAGGATTGGTTGGAGGATGACGAGTGAGGACAGAGACTGGCTGATGTCCACTGGCCGAGTCATCCTGCCCACTTAGTTGTTTGGTGTTGCTTCTGCAATGGATGCTCTTTGGTGTGTATTGAAATGTGATACGTTGTCTTCGTACTTTTTGCCACTCTCAGAGATCCACAGGCCTCTTTCCCAGTCCTTTTTGTCTCTGATAGTCCAGTCTTGTTTTTCCCAGGCCCCTGACCAATAAAGAGCTAAGCCGTTCACCACTGCCCATGAGTACGAGTATATCCTTATTTCAGGTCTCTTCTCCTGCCATGAGATGACCAGGTGCTTTGGTAAAATCTCTGCCTATTGGAGGGATTTTCTCTCACCACCATCTTTCAGGGCCACCCTTGGGTGGCGCTGTAGTGCAGGCTCAGTCCATTTTTGGCTTACACCCACAGGCCAAGTCAACTCATCTGTGACCCAAACTCAAGAATTTCCCTTCTCTGTCAGCTGGTCATAATAAACATTTTTTGGGGAGAGGCATTGGTGTGACAGTCCTCTCATCCCAAGTCTTGGTGTCTCCTTCCCTACCAGGGGCCTGATTTGGGTATAGGAGACCTCCCTTGATGGAGAATTCAGCCTTTACTCAAGTTCTGCTGCTTTTACAATGAGTCCTCTGCCTGACTGTCACTCCATCTGCCCTCTGGCTGCAGAAGGTAAGCGCTTTCCAATGCTTCCTGCCAAGAAGTTTCCTCTGATGCTCACACTCTAAATTGCCAATTAAGATATCTGTAACTGTAATTTCCTTTCTTCAATGCATTGGTGACATTTAGCAATAGCCACATTTAGCAAGTCCGTAGTCTTAATAGTTATTCTTTGCCCATATCTCTCAGATGCCAGAGACATTGCTGTGGCTGTGTAGCTCCTTCACCTGTGTCCCATCCCAGTTCAGGTGCACACTGCTACCCAATTCCTGCCACTAGTGGTGGGTCCTCATTGTCATCTGGTCAGTGGTACCTCTCCAGCATCCTATCCTCAGAGCCTGCCTCCCAGACCCATTCCCAGCACCCACTGTCTTCTATCTGGATAGGAGCAGAGCCTAGGACAGGCATGCAGATTCCATGATTTATTGAGGGAGTGATCTTGGGAAAAACCTATGAGGGAGGCAGGCAGAACAAGGAAGGGGAGAGAGTGGAGTTAGCATGCGGCCTCAGGTAAAGTCTAGCCCTGACCTGACCCACAGGGAGGATTTGAGAGCACCGACCATGCCCTAGCAAAGAGGTCTTTTATTCCTTGTGGCAGTCAATTTTGGCTGTGGGCTGCCTGGCAGGGGTGCATGTGTGGGGATAGGTGGCAAGTAACCTCTCAGGCATGGAGGTTTCTGTGTGCTGAGGGAAATTCTCTGATAAAGGGCACGTTCTGGGCTGTTGGCAGCCAACACCCACAGCAGCGGCAGGATGGGTGGGCCAATCGGTGAAGAAGATCCTGACGAAGCACCACAAGTACCTAGTTACCGTAGGAACCTGTGGAGAAGACAAGGAAGGCACAACCAGAGGGATGCCAGGAAAACTAAACAGATGAAAGAGGAAGTTGTCATGGATTCAAGTGTCTTCGTCTCTTTTCTGTTGTTCTAACAGAATACTCGAGACTGAGTAATTTATAAAGAAAAGTGGTTTATTTAGCTCATGCTTCTGGAGGCTGGGAAGTTCAAGATTGGGTGGCTGCATCTGGTGAGGGCCTTATGATGCACTGTAGTATGGCAGAAGGTATCATGTGACGAGGAGGGCAAGCGCGTGCCAAGTTGGCTTTTATAACAGACCTACCCCCATGATAACCCATGAATCCACCAACTCATTAATCTATCAATCCATTCATGAAGGCAGAGCCCTTATGACCCAAGGGCCTGCGTCTCAGTAGTTACACCGGGGATTAAGTTTCACCATGAGTTGTGGGGGGGGACAAGCATTCAAACCATAGCACCAAGAGAAGAGAGCTTCAAGGAAGAAATGGCAACTGTCAAGTGCAGCTGTGAGGTCCAGTCTCAGAAAGCAGCGTGGATCAGCAACCAAGAGGCCATTGGTGAGCTTGCAGGAGAAGTGTCAGAGAACTGGTGGGGCATGAACCAGGCATATGAAGGATGACAGAGAAAAATAGTGAGCACTGGCATCTTTGTGGCTGAGAAGGCTGCGTGGGAAGGAGCAGAGACTGGCCATCAAGGGGTAGAGCCCAGACCAAGCTGAACCTTGCGATGCCAGAGCCTGGGCCACTAAACCCGGGGAGGCGGGAGGCAGAGGTATGGGGAGGGTTAGCGGGCTGATAGAATGAGACTCCTTGTAGAAGAGAAGGGGGTGATGTTGTCAGGGGCTGGGGGAGGGGTGGCCCCAACTGGAGAAGGGACACCACATCCTCTGGGCCTGGGTGGAAAAAGATATGGCCAGGGTGGATGGAGATAGGTCTGTGGGTAGCAGCAGGGACAGTGGGGAGCTGGGTGAGGGTAGGGTAGCCTGCTTAGAGCGAGGTGGGCGTGGTTAGCAGAAGGCTGGAGCAGAGGAGAAGGGAAATGGGAGGCCGTTAAACATTGAGTGCCCTTAACACTCAGGGAGGCTGGAGACCCCAATGTATCCTGGCATCAACCTGTGGGGCTGAATGACTTGCCCCAATAGCATCCCATGGCCTTACATGAAGACAGTCAGTGGATTCAGGGTGGAGACTTTTTGCAGTGGGCTAGAGGAAGAAGAGACGTAAGATGATCCAGTGTGTGGCCCCACATGCTGGCAGGCTGAGCTCTGAACTGTTCCAAGCCAGGGCCCCCGCTGGGCTTTTTAGGTGGATGTTTCTTGTCCCAGGCTTAGGCTCACAGAACGAAGTCACCCGTCTGGGGAGGAGTTAGCTGAGATGGGGCCAGCCAGTCTCCATGCAGCCTTGTGGGGCAGCCACAGGCCTGTATCCTAGGTTCAGGGTCTCCAGCTGAAATGCCAGGAAGGTTTGCTTATTATCATGAAGTTAGGGGAGCACACTGCCCTTCCTCCCTCTCCCTGCTCCCCTGCCCACTTCCTGCCTTTAAGTCAATGGCATTCAAACTTTTTGTTTTCAACCACAACCCACAAATAAGAATTAAAATCATGACTCAGCAGACACACACACACACACACACACACACAACAAAAGTTTCTTGATACAATGCTACCCTTTACTTTGTAGTGCACACTCCTGATATTTTCTACTGTATTCTCATTTGTTTTATTAAAGTGCTGGTCCAGCCCCACCACACTACTCTAATGCACAGGGAGCTGGGCATGTCTCCTTCGGGAAGCTCTCCCTCAAGCTAACTAACCACTTTCCTCTCGGAGGGGTGTCTGTTCAGAGAAAGAGTCAGCCTGTCCTGGCGATGCTGGCAGAAAGCAGTGCCTGCAGCTGAGCAGTGGCCGGTGGGTGTTCCATTATTTAATGTAAATCTTTTCTCCTCCTCACCTTCCTCCTCCCTCCAAAAGGAGAAACTCCAGCCACCTCAGATAGGCCCCAGGAGCAGGCGGCTTCTAGGCACCCAGTCCCCTACAGGCAGCACCCTGCAGCTTCCCCCACACCGCTGGCTCTGGCACACACACGTCCCTCACTCTCCTGACACCCGGATACATCTGAGTGGAGATCTCTGGGGTGCCGGCCCAGCCCTTCTTCCCTCTGTGGACAGTCCCTGTGGAGGAAAGGCCATGACAACCACGTTTGCTTTCCCCCTAAGGTCAGGCTGCGTGACTGGCCGTGGGGCTGTGTCAGATGCATGTTCCTAAAACTTCAATTGGAGACACATGAAGTGCTGTCAGTTTGTGCTGGTGCCAAGGTTGGAAGGATGGTTAGAACCATGGCCTGGGCAGGGGCCATCGTGAGACAGTACCCCATGTAAAGCATGCTCACGGAGGAGGGAAAACCCAAGCTTCCCTAGGAGGGGAGGGGCAGGTGTACTGAGAGGTGGAAGCCAGGGATGCTGAGATGCCAGCAGGGAGCACGGCTGCAATGAACACTCACCCTCCATTGAAGCCACACTCCCGTGTGCTCTGAATAGCACCCTCTGTGGCTTAATATGAATAGGTTCCTGCTACTTAAACCCAGCATAATCCACAAGGGACCATCAAAGATGGGACACTGTTGGACACTGAGTCACATGGCACAGGTGCCCCAGCACCCTGCAGCCACCTGGCCCCATTCAGCCACCCCAACTCCCCCAACCATCCAGCCACACACTGCACTTGCCCCATCAGGGACTGGTTCCAGGGACCCCCATGGACAGGGGTTCTTCCAACTCAACACCCAAACCACCTGCCTTTCTTTTTTGTGTGTGCAGAGGGTAACAGGGCGGGGGGTGTGGTTTAAAACAAAAGCAAAAACACCCAAACCACTCCTTAACATCCACAAAATAGCTAATTCGCCAAACCTTCGTTTTTGTCAATTTATTTAGAAAAAAATTAACATGGGCAAATGAGATACCTCAGTGTTACAACAGAGTATAGAAATGTCTAGCAATAGTCAAATAATTTGATCTTTAAATACAAAATAACCACATGAACACCTAATATACAGGTTTCATCTGAATACATATTTATTAGATAAATATTAGAGGTTGTCACATCATCTAACTACATACAGCTTTGCAAGACTAGAAATCACAATTAGTTTTTTGACCAGTTTAAAGTATGAAATGATTGCATTGTACATACGATGTACAAAGACGATGATGGTTTCTGTGGGAGTTACTTCAGGCTGCACTGGTGGGTGTGTTTATGTGTGTACGTGTGAATCACCTGTGATCATGATATCAAAAATTATACAAAGTATGAATTTGGTTACAATTTTCTTCTGAAATCCCCGTTTCTTTTCATTATTTCCATAGCACCCTAAAAATACACAGGTGGCAGGACTAGTACACTGAAGCTAAATAGTACATGTAGGTAAAATAAAAACAGAACAAAAACCCCTTTCCACTCAGGGTCAGAGTATATTACATGAGCGAGAGAGACAGACGTGGAGAACTCACAAATGCTATAACCAACAGGATCTAGTTTTTCCACATGATGGAGTTCCAAGCTTTTTTTGTTTTGTTTTGTTTCGCAAAATAAAAACAATACACATTCCAAGAGAAATGAATGCATCTGTTGACACGTCTCTATTTCTCATTTACATATGTACACACGTCCCTTGAGTCGCTGCTGTTGACACGGCCCTGTGTGGACGGGTCAGGCCCGAGGCCCGTCGGGAGCAGACCTGTAGCTCTCTGGGGGGTCAGGGCTTTCATTAGGGAGAAAGTATTAGCAGTTTCTTAAAAAATAAAATGGCTACAGGGAACATGATACATGGATAAAGCTTCAAACCAAGAAGATGGGGGTGATTGCCTGTACTTGGCCCTTCCCGCCTGCCTGCTGGTTCCCTGTGCATCTTGCGGAGTGGCGGCAGAAACATGCCTGTGGGCCGGGTGGATGCTTGGCATGGAAAAGTGGCTTGCAGAGGCCTCGTTTTTGCTGAGGTTACTTATGGCTCCAAGTAATCGTCCGAAAGGATCAGGGAAGGATCTCTCCAGAGTTCAGGACCATCTCTGCTTATGGGCGTTGTCTACCTGCACCTGTCACAACCTGCGGCTTGTTCCCGTCCCGGATGCCTCTGCACCTCCCTCACACCCTGGCCTGGCTCCCAGAGCACTCCAGAAGAGCTTGTCTCCAGACTGCAGGCTGTAGGCACCATGCATGGTTCAGAGCCGGCCGGAAGGGAAGCTCTGGGCTGAGCTTGCTGGTGGAGGCTTGCTGGAGAGGGGAACCAGGAAACCCGCCTCAGGTGCTGAGCCCAGGGATGGTTGCAGGAGGTGCTCGGGGCCTGGGCTGCAGGGAGCATCTCGACTCTCTGCACTGGAAAGCTGTGGATCCACCTGTGAGCAGAGTGTGGACACACCCTGATAAGAACCAGAATGAATCCCAGGCCTTTCTGGGGCAAAGTATCAAGGCAAGAAGCAAGAACGCCTAAGGAAGGCATCTGTAAGTCTGTCTGGAGCTTAATTCCCAGATGGTCTGACATAGGGCGTGGCCACTTGCCAGGCCACAGACACTGGGCAAGGGTGGCCACATGCTACCTGGCGTTGGCTTGTCCCTGCCAGCTGACTGAGGGATGGCTCTAAATAGCGGGCTGCCCGGTCTTCCAACTCCCAGCACAGCCGCCCATTCTGTTCGTCCCTTCAACTGTACAAATAGCCCTGGTTGCTTTTTTTGTTTTTGTTTAAAAAAAAAATAAGACTCGGTCTTTGTCATTGAGTCTAGGTATTTTAAAAACACCAGCAAAGGCTATAACCAGGTCATGAAAATGTTGAATATTATCAAAGACGATACTAAAATATTCACAAAGATATTTACAAAAGCGATTCTCAAAATAATTGATTTGCATACTGAACAACACGCTATTTGAAAAAACCTCGACGACAACGGGACAAAGGAAAAAAAGGGGCCGAGACAATGGCAGCTTTCCTACAGAAAACCTTGTGCCGTCTGGGACAGTGACTGGAAGTCAACAGCTGGGGCCACCTTTCCGGTAAAACCCACAGAGGAGTGCTGGGGACCACCCACAGCAAACGGGAGAGCAGGAAAGGGCCCCAGGCAGCAGCTGGGAAGGGCGCAAAAAGTTTACAGATGTGATCCCAGTGACGGGACAACCTGGCACCACCCTAGGCCATGTGGCTCACGGGGCACAGACCAGCCTGAAACAAAGTGAACACAGGACAGGCTCCCCAGGAGGCCCTGGAGAGTGGTAAGCCAGATGGAGCAAAGCGGTGGAGGGAAGGCCAGAGGCTGCTTTTGCTTGAGTGAGCAGGAGTGTGGGGTGAGATTGTGATGGTGGAGGAGTGCAGGCAGGGGAAGCTGGCAGCCAAGGGCAGTGTTTGGGGCAGGCCCAGAAACACGCCCCCCTCCCCCCCCATGCCTGCAGGTACATACTGGAGCACATGGCCATGGCCTGGGCTGCAGCCGGGGGCAGCTTGGAGCACAGGGACAGAGGGAGGGGCTGGACAGACACCATTGCCCTGGGCTCCGGTTTCTGCACCTCCCCGGCCTTTCCACGCACTGCCCTTGCCATCTGATTGGACAAAGAGAACTAGGACACAGAGGGAAGTGGGTGTCCCACGGAAGTCTTGGAGAGGTGGCAGGATAGGGACTAGGAGAAAAACAGAACAGACGGAGAGAAATGGTTTGCTTGCTGTCCAAGCGCAACGTTCCTTTTCTCCAGGTGACTTCATAGCTTTAAATTGTTGCTGTTTAAAAAGAGAGTGGCTTGGAGCAAAGTTAGAAGTTGCCGCTCCTGTTTGATTCTGATAGGTTATATGCCCGCGCCCCCCAACCAAGGGCACAATCACTTTGGTTGGGTGCACACCTGCTCTCTCTGTTCCCCAAGCCTGGGCCCTGTCTGAGCTTGGAGGTGGAGCCTCAGAGACGTCCTGGCTCAGAAGATGTCCTGGCCCTTTCCCACCAGTCCCCAAGCAGGAATGGCAGACCCCCTCTCAAACACAGAATCTTGTCCTTTTTCTCTGCTTTCTGAGTGTGTTTACGGGGTATCTTGGCTTATAGGTCAGGGGTCAAACCGATGATGACCCCTGGCCCCCGAGAGACGTTGTCTTTCCCAGAGGTTTGTGCTTTTCTGTGGTGGGTAGTGGTGGGTAGGCTGGTCTCACTGCCACCAACTGCCAGTGCTCCTCCAAGGCTCGGGGCCCATGCTGGGGCCCGGGGGTCTTCTCAGGCTCCACAGTCACTGGAGGGAGGCTCTGGACCAGGAAGCAGGGAGGCAGGGTTACAGTCTAGAAGATGGAAGAACCTTGGGGACACTGGAAGGTCATCTGGAATCGGCACACGCGGAGGGACCGGGAAGCCGCATCGGCGTGCGCCCTCTTACCGGGCTGGTTCCTCTCAGGAGGGTGGTCTTCAGGCCTGCACTGGGCATGGGCCCAAGCCCAGGGTGTGCAGGTGGGACGTGGGCTCCAGACCCACACAGCCTTCCTGGCGCACCCTCCCTACCCCTCTGTTCTGAGAGGGCTGCAGCAGGGGAGGGCTCCCCGCCCCACAGCCCGTGGCTCTGGTGCGGGGCGGTCTGAGGGCACAGGCTCCCAAGTGGAAAAATGTGTTGGGTAAGTGGGGTAGGACGCAGAGTGTGGAGGGATGGCCCCGACCGGGTGGCCCTCAGTTGTTCTCAAATAGAGACAGGAGGTCATCGTTACTATTGCTCGGCAGGTCGGGGGGGTCCAGATAAGACAGGAGCTCGTCAGGATTTGTGAGTTCGGGAAGGAGCTGGAAAAGAAGGAGTAACGAAGTTCAGATGAGGTGTGCCTGAGAGGCAGGCCCCGGGTGAGGAATGCAGGGGCGCCCTGGCCCGTCCCCCTCCGCCTGCCTCTCAGGACTCTAGCCAAAAAAAGGGGAAGAGAACAGCCTTGGGCCTGGGCCTGTCAGGTATCCCCACACACACCCCGGCCACTGCACCGAGTGTGGGGCACCCCCATGCTCATTTCAAGCCTCGGGATTGGGACCGGCAGCCCACCAGCTGAGGCCTGAGCAGGGCTGACCCTTTTCAGGCATGGACTTCAGCCCTAAGCTGGGAAGGCCCCATGGCAGGTCATTTGGGCCTCCCAGCTGAAATCACATGCTTCACGTGTAAGCACAAGGAGGTGGGCTGGTGGGAAGGCAGGAAGGCGAGTGGTTCCCGCACCCCCTTACCCACCATCCCTCTCTCAAGGGCTCGCCACTCCTTGGTGAGCCTGTGGCTGACTGGCAGCCATCCTTCCCTGTGGCCCCGGAGGGGTTGCAGACTGTCCCTACCCTCTACTGAGATATCCTTGGAGTCTGTCACATGGGGAGCCTCATGCATCTAAAAGCAGCCCCACTGGCCTGGTCTGAGGGGGAACACCGGGCAAAGACCTGAGATGGCTGCACAGTGAGTCCTAGCTAGCACAGAGCTCCTCTGATGCTGCTGGGGCAGAGGCTGACAGAGCAGGGCTGGGGGTGAAGAACAGGAGTGGCCGAGGACAAGCCTCCTCCCGGAGTCTGGCACCAGCTCTGTGGTAGGCATGGGTGGGGCCGGTGCTCGGTCCCAACCCGCCAGCCCCGTCCAGCAGCCCAGCCCCATCATCCAGGGTGAACCCCACCATCTTCCAGACCTCAGGGTAGGAGCCCTGGCACCTCTGCTGCCCGTGCTGGCCTGCTGCCCCTGGCTGTGACCCAAGGCTGCCCCCTCTGCCCCCACCTTCTGTCACCCACATGGGGGCCTCTCGGAGTGAGCAATGGAGCAAGCGGAAGCAGGGCATGGACAACACACGGACAAGAAAACTGGAGACAGACACACACCAGCGAGGCAGACAGACAGCTTCTCCCTCCAGCCCTCCCTGCCCGGGCCAGAGAGGCAGACACAGAAACCGCAAGCTCACCATCGGGGGAGGGCAGGGACCCTCCTGTGCTGCGGCGCGAGGGACCCCCGCAGGGCTTGGGTCAGAAGGTGGGTCAGGGCTGGGGTTCAGGGCTATGGCCAAAGGGACTTGGGGGATAGGAGCCAGCAAGGGGGGACCCTCAGTGGTGACACTTCCCCATCGTGGGGCTTCCTGGTCTGGAGCCAGGTCTGGCTGAAGCCCTCCCACCACCCACCCACCTCCTCCCCTCGGGGCCTCGAGCCCTCACACCCACCCCTTCTCTCGGGCAGGTCCCGGCGCCAGGCCTAGCCCCAGGCCAAGGCGAGTGGCGACCCCAACTTACATCCAGCGAAGGCTCCGGCATGTCGGACGCTCCCTGCGCTCCGGCCTGACCCTCTAAGGCTGAGGAGGGGTTAAAGGTCAGGTCGCTGTGTGGATGGCTGCTGGGAGCGGCCTGTGGCGGCTGCCGGGGAGGCTGGGAAGGAGGAGGAGGAGGAGCCCCACTGTGATGTAATGGAGGCCCTGACTGGCTGCTGGGGTGTGGTACGTGCAAACCTTGTTGTATGGAGGGGTGGGGCTGGTCAGAGCTGCCAGCGTGTGGCATCTGTGGAGGAGGAGAGAGCGGGAGAGAAGAGAGGTGAGGTGAGGAGGCACGGCGACCATGCCTGGAGAAAATGAAACCCAACACAACCAGGGAAGTCACAACCCCCGAAACGTGGCCACCCGGTACGAGGCTGAACGTTGTTTCTGGGCAGAGAAACAAAGAAAAATTTCTCCCGCAAAACCGCCCATCGGGGAGGCTGCAGGGGGATGGCGGGGACCTCTCGGGCCACGTGGAGACCCAGGAGGTGGGGAGAGCTTTGACACAAGCACAGACACGGGGAGCTGGGCCTGGGCTCCCCCAGGCCCCTCCACCTCCCCGCCCAGACAACGAACAACAGCGAGGGCAGGATGGAGAAGCAGAATGGGCATGTTCCGGGCAGCGGGAGGCAGGAGGGCGGCTGCCGCAGCGTGGTGCAGACCCCAAGCTGGGCGGCAGAGAGCAGACACAGACAGACAGCATTGGGCGGGCGTGCGGCTCAGGACTGGGTCTGCACCTCCCAAGTGGGCCCTGGGCGGGGTGATGCTGGGCACGAAGTCGCCTTCTGCCAGCCCAAAGTGTGGAGCAGCTGGGGCCTTGGCACAAGCCCTGTAGCCCGGGTGGAATTTGGCTGTCAGAGAAGCAGGGCTGGGTGGGCACCTGGCCAGCCAGGGGCATCTTCACACCCTGCCAGACCCTTTTCCTAGACATCCCACTTGGTCGGCACCAGCCCTCAAAAACACAGGGTTGTGAGGGAGGCAGGCACCTCCGAGACTCCAAGGACAAGGAGACTGAGTGACGGTTCACCAATGGTGGGTGTCTTGCTGAGGGTGAGGCTGGCGGTGCCTCTCTAACAGATGAACTAGAGGACTCGCACCCTCCTGTGGGCACGTGCACTGAAAACTGGGCTGTCTGTGGGCAGGTGGGTGAGATATGAACATTCCTCTGCTAGCCTGTTTGCTGTCCCAAGCAGACCCTCCTTCAAAGTGAAAGGCTGGGGAATCCTCGCAGACCAAGCCCTGACCCCACTGCAAGCATCCCTGACAGCCCCCAGCCCCACTTTCGCTCTGCCAGTGATGGGGGCTCACGGATGCTCCAGGTGCTCCACTGGAACAGCAGCCTGGCACATGCTTCCTTGGTCTTTTTGTTCCCTCACCCTGCCCCATCCTAGGGCGGCCACACAGAACACACTGACATGTTCTTCCTGTGTGCATTTAGAATTTGCAGCCACACCATCCTTGGTCTTTGCCCATCCCCAACTTCCTCTTCCTGTTTCTCCTAAAACTGCTTCCCAGGCCTTGCTATGGGTCGGTCTCTGCCCACGGTCCAGGTGGCCCCTTCTCAGGGTGCAGGGCCCCAATCCCATGTGGCCTTAGGGAGCACAGTGCCCTTCCAGTCCAAGCCCCAAGAATGAGATGACCTTGCAACCGTGGTGCTGGAGATCTTGGGAGATCCGTTTATGAGACACATACAAGAGGCTGGAGGAATGGGCCACCACCCATGGTCAGTGAGAGGCCAGCTTGGGGCTCCCACTCCTGTAGACGCCCTCAGTGCCCACCCTGGGAGAGCAGGGAGGGGCTCCACACTCCAGCTGTGCAGCCCAGCTCAAGACAGACAGTCCCTGGATCTTCAGAGGCAGCTGTGCCCCTCGGCTTTGTATCTGGCTGGAATGTCTCCAGCATGGAGGGGCAGGTGCTGTTGGAGCACTGCTGACACACCTGTCAACCTGCCACCAGTATGGGCAGTCTGTGGGGGCAGCAGCATCTGGTTGGAGCGCTCTGGCCAGTCTCTGCGGGCATGGCAGTGCCTCCCAGCCTTGGGCTCAGCTGGGGGTGTGGCTGCCTCCACCTGGGCAGGTGTGGTAGAAGTTTACCTGTGACTGCCCTGCCCCACCGACCTGGCACATCCGCATTTCCAGGTCTGCTTGACCTCTAGTGAGAGCTCAGAAATGGAGGACAGGACCATCTAGAGAGCATCTTAAGGGGCTCTGAGGTCAACTCACAGGCTCAGATCCCGCCACACAGAATGCAGGCAGCAGGGCTCACAGGAGGCAGGAAAAAGCTTGGTTGTCAAGGGGAAATAGACGGCATTCTCACTCCATATTCCAGTGTTAGGAACTGTGAGGGCGCAGGATGTGTGTGTGTCGGGGGGTGTGATTTTGGTGTCTCTGGGTGTGGGATGCCCTCAGGGCCCAGGAAGGGGCACCAGGAAAGAAGCCCCCAGAAATCACAAGCCCCATGGGGCAGAGAGTAACTTTGAAAAACTTGGCCAAAGCTCCACAAAGCATCTATTTCCGACTTGGACTCCTGGGGTCCTGAGGGAAAGTTGCTGCTCCCTCACCTAGAGTCCTGAGGCAATTCCATGTCAGGTGTGTGGAAGGCAGTATAATCCAGAGGCTCCTTCCCGTGCAGGCCACCCAAGCCCACTGCCAGACACTGGCAGGACCCCGGGCCCTCTCCCTGGCTGGTGTGGCCCAAGACCCACAGCCATGTGCTCAGCGATGGCCCCTCCTCCCCAAGATGAGAGCCCAGAATGACTGAGACCTCAGACACACCACTTCAGCCTCCCGAGGCTTCAGTTTCTCCAAACCCCAACTGTTCTTCCTGCACCCACGCACTGCCAGGAGTTTTGCTCCATTAGCACAAGGCCTGTCTTGCTTACACCTGTCACACGGTCTGCGCAGAGCACAGCTCGGAAAACGCTTGTTAAAATCAGTGGAACCACGTGGCACTCACTGGATGAGGACTCCAGGGGACAGGAGGGCCTCCTGCCACTGCCACTGGGGCCACAGGAAGGGGGGGCCCGTGGACAGCACAGGACACCTTCCCCCACCAGGGACATCGTCAGCCACACAAGACATATGTCAATAAGTGTGAAACAGAACAAGAAGTGAATGCTCTTCAGATAATCAGACTTCCTAGCATTTCTTTTGTTGCAGGTGGTAATACCCTGAATTCAGATCCTTGGAGAATAAGTGCCTGGGTTTGGGACAAAAGTCGAGGTGGCTGGAACCGTGTTAGGTGAGTGTAAGAGTGTGCAAGTGGGAGAGGGAGAGGGCTGATGGCATGTGCTAGGTAGTGGCGAATGCATGCACGTGTGTGTGTATGCACGGGGTGGTGAGTGTTTGGGGAAGAGCCTGAAGCTTCCCCCATCTCCAGAGAATCCGAAATCCTAGGTAAAACAGCCAAGTCTAAGGATGCTGACAGGCCACGACCTAGCCTCAGTCAGACCCCTCCTATTCCATTCTGAGCCCATACACCCAATTCTTCATCCTCTGCCTTGCCTGGGAGGGAACAGGATATCCAGATCCCAAGGCATCAACCCCAAAGGCTGGGGAATGGGATGGGGTGAGGAGGAGGTACTCACAGTTTCCTGCATGGGGTGGCTGAGGGGTTTCTCGAGGGCGGCCATGTTGTTGGGCATGTCCGGGGGGTGGGAGAGCTGGGGGGGCCCGTGCATGAAGTCATTCATGGATGTCCCTCCAGGGTTTCCGTGGGGGAAGTCAAAGTTGCCATGGCCTTGGTAGTTGTTGCCTAGGAAGGGATGAGATGGGGAGGGGAGGGGTCACCCAGAGGGATAGTGGCCACCCCCAGGGAACAGTGTGTGTAAAAATACAAGCCAAGTCCTTTTCCTCTTGCGAGGCTGCAGTCGGTCACAGCAGCCTGAGGCTTCTGGGCTATAGGATAGAGCAGCCACTCAGCCCTGTCCCATGGTCTGTGGTACCCCAGGGGATGTACTGCCCTTACTGCTATGGAGGAGGGGGCAGAGTGGGACAAAGGGGGCAGGCCAGGCTCCTGTGGGGAGTGGGGGACATGGCCTGAGCCTATAGCAGACCTGCTGAGCTACTCCCCAATGTGGGCACTTTTCATACTCAGCAAGACCCAGGCCCAGAGTGGGTGCATGTTCTGCCAAGCCCACAAAGAAAGCTGCAGCAGACTCAGGATGACACCCGCAGAAGCCAGCTGTTCCGCCTCCCTGGTCACTGTACCCTCCACCATGTGGCGATGGCAGGGGTCAGAGGATCAGCAGGCTGGGAGGCTTGGCCCTTGGCACACTGTGGGAGTTTGGCTAGGTGGCCTAACCTCACTGGGCCTCTCATGGGGACCTAAGATCAGGGATCCCAGGGGGAGCTGCCACCCAGTGGGGGGTACTTTCCAGGAATCAGTGGCAGTAGGGGTAAAACTTGGTCTGGGCAGCCGGGAGCATAAGGGCCAGTGGGTGACCTTGGTGGCCAAAGGCCGAGGCTCCAGGAACCTGGACTCTGTCCCTAGGAGGGCAGGAAAGTTGCAGGGGAAATGTAGATATCACAGAAAAAATATGGGGGGGCAGGGGGTAAGGCCAAGAACTCGGGTGGGTGTATGCTGCCAGCAGCCCCAGAGGAGATTGGCTGGGAAGAGGCAGCAGTCGTATCTCCCACCAGGGCAGGCTCTGAAGCCCCTGGGCTAGGCCCATGTACCCTCAAGTCTAGCAAACTGGGAACTGTTTATTGGAGGATGTGTTACTTCTCTCTCTTCAACCACACCCCCGAGCCCTGCCACCATCAGCATAGAAATTCGGTGCCCCTGCAGGGACTTGGGGCTGCCCTCCTTCTCCCTTCCTCCCTGCCTGGCATCACCCACCTTGGCTGCTGTAGTCGTTGGAGTTGGTGCCCCCCGGAGGAGGCGGGAGGGGGTAGGGGGAAGGGCCGGGGCCCAGGGCTGCGATCATCTCCATGACATTGGGCATGATCATCTGGCTGGGACTCATGGTCTTGAACCGCTTGGAGGGGATGCCGTCAGGGTCGTCCTTGATGTGTAAGTCCGACTTGATGGGCACTGGCCGCCAGCTGCACGTGGGATCGATGGTGACCTCTTCAAACTCAGAGCTGGGGGAGGAAGGGTGGCAGAGCTGAGGCTCCGGGGTGCCTGGTTTTGGGCATAAAAGCACCTCCAGCTCCGACAGACACCAAGGTGACCTTGTTGAGGCCCCTGCTCCCACTCTCACCATACTGTGGACAAGGCGGAAGCCTGGCAGGGATTTCTCTATATATCTTTGACATATGGGGAGACTGAGGCTAGAAAAGCAAGTGGCTGGGCACAGGGCAGCTGGCCTCAAGGGCTCCCGTGTGGGGAGCAGCAGGTGGAGGGTCGGGGTGGGGCACTGTCAGCCTCCTGCTGTGGCTGGCTTTCATGCTTTCTGGGAAGTTCATTTGTCCCCAGATCCAGAGGCCCCCGAGGGCAAGAGACAGAGAGGTGGGGGATGTGGGTCACGGTCTGCTGGCCTGGGAGGGGAGGGCTGTGTCAGGGCTATCCACCTGTTCACCTTGCTCTAATCCAGGCCTCGTGCCCTCCCACCCCCTGACCCTTGCTGGGGCCTCACTTACTGTTGGATGGCATTCAGGATTCCCCACATGTACTGATCCACCTCCAGGCCCTCCAGCAGAGCGGTTTTACTGGAAAAGGAGACGGGGAGCTTGGCCTCTGCTACAGGACCCAAGGAGGTAGGGGCACAGCCCATCCACCTCAGTGTCAGTGGGGTCCCACCCCTGCTGCTGGTTACTACTGGAGGCACAAGAGACGGGGACTCTGACCGCGTGATACCAAGGGACCACCAGGAGCCCCCATAACCTGAGCCCCTCTGCCATGTTTGGGTTCTGGTTTGCATTTAGGGCAGGTGGAGGTGGGAGGTAGCTGGCCCCTCCCCTCTGTGGTTGGGGGATGGGGGAAGCCCCCACCGGGGTGGGCATCACTCACTTGCACACAGGACACCTCCAGGTCCCTCTCTCGCAATTCAGCTGCAGGTATGATTCCAGATCAAAGCACTGCAGACAGACAGACAGACAGACAGACAGACACAGCTGAGACCAGGACTGTCAGAAACTGCCTAGATGTGCCTCAAGGACCCTTGGAATAACTTCCCCACCAGAGAGAAAGATAGGCTGTGGGAGAAACCCAGCGCTGGGGCTGGGTGGAGTGAAAGCAATGCTACCTTTCTACCATGCAGAGTCCTTATGCCTCCACCCCAGCATCCCTCACACCACCTCCCATGCCCAAAATGACCCTGTGCCTACATCGTCTGAGAAGCCTTCCTGGTCCCCACCCCAGCTGACTCTCGCTGTTTTTTGCCCTGTAATAGCCCCTTTCAACGAGGCCAGGGGTAGCCCCTTCAGCCTAGCCCAGGCACCGAAGACAAGTATGATCAAGTTCATCGATCTGTATCAGATAGATAAAGTGACCAGACCATCCTCTTGCCCACAGCATTCTTTGGGAGGGAGGAGGGGAAGCTCCTGTCCCACTGCACCCTCAGGACCAGCTGCAGGTGACAGCCGTGGGCCCCTTCTGCATGCCCACCACACCCAGGTTCCAGAGGACGGCTCCTTGTTCTTCTTCCAGGCCGGGCTGCCAATGTTTACTCATTGCTCTCTCACTGCCTGCTCAGACTGGGACTGTCACTCACGCCAGGGCTACTTCCTGAACACTGGCTTGATGCAAGGCCCTGGACGGAGGCATGAACTGGACAGTGGTGTCCCTGCTCTTGGGCCCCCAATCAGCCCTGCCATGTGTGTGGGACTTCCAGCTGGCAACTGCCATCTGCCAGGGCAGGGGCTGTCCAAACCCATTTCTTTCTGTAGCCCCTTTGGCCTTAAGCACACAGAAAAGATGCTCAAAGATAAATGATGGCTGAAATTGAGTGATGCCAGCTGCTAATCTCCATGACGTCCTTCAGGACAGTGTTTGGACAGGCCCTGTTGCCCCTCTGCCTACCCCTCACCATCCCAGCCAGAGTCTAGGTGTCTTGCCGGAGCTGTGCTTTCTGGGGCCGCTGACCTGGACATGCTTGCAATCGTGTCCTCGAGCAGGCAGCTGGATGCGCCGGAATGTGATGGGGCACTTCAGAGACACCTTGATGGCCGTCTGCTCCACCCCATCCTCCCCGTTGAGGGTCGTGTTGCCCGAGGAGGCAGCCACGCTGCTGAAATTCCGCTTGACTGCGGGGCAGGAGGCACAGACAAGTGAGGATGGCAAGGCAGTCCTGCAGAGGTGGGGGGTCTGCACGTGCTCCCCAGTTCCTCGTGCAGCCGGGGCATGTCCTGGTCCTCCTCCCAGCCCACACCAAACACTGAGAGGGCAGTGTGTGGCAGTCATAGGGCCAGGTGCCCGGGCTGCTGTCTCCATGTGGGACACGTGTGGTGTGTGTGTGCCCGAGGGGGTGGCTGTGGCAGTTCCCCTGTCTCTGCAGAGCAGGCCCTGCCTTTGCGAGGAAGGGGGATGTCTGCAAAGCTCATGGAAAGTCGTTATGGCACTTCTCTGATTTACTGGGTCAGTGAAAAGCCCCCTCAGGCACTCCTGCACTTCACTCAGCACATGTGGAAATGGAAACGGACAGCTGCCTGCTGGAATCCCAGGGCTCAGGGCAGCAATGTGAAGAGTGGCCCTGTACCTCTTGCACAGGGCCCCTGAGTCCACACCCGGAGTCTTCTTCAAAGGGGACTCCAAGCCAAGTCCCTCCATCCCAATTCTTTTTTTTTTTGTGGCAGTGTCTGGCTGTGTTGCCCAGGCTGGAGTGTGGTGGCTTGATCATGGCTCACTGCAGCCTCGACCTCCCCAGCTCAAAGGAATTCTCCCACCTCAGCCTTCTGAGCAGCTGGGACCACAGGCACAAGCCACCACGCCTGGCTAATTTTTTATTTTTCTGAGAGACAGGCTCTCACTATGTGGCCACGCTAGTCTTGAATTCCTGGACTCCTGCCTCGGCCTCCCAAAGTGCTAGAATTACAGGCATGAGCCACTGTGCCCAGTCCTCTCCTGAGTTTAAGCATGAGCTGGCCAGGTGTGGTTGTGGTGGCTCACGCCTGTAATTCCAGCACTTTGGGAGGCCGAGGTGGGCGGATCGCGAGGTCAGGAGATACAGACCATCCTGGCTAACATGGTGAAACCCTGTTTCTACTAAAATTACAAAAAAATTAGCCGGGCGTGGCTGGGTGCGGTGGCTCTCGCCTGTAATCCCAGCACTTTGGGAGGCCGAGGTGGGCGGATCATGACGTCAGGAGATTGAGACCATCCTGGCTAACACGGTGAAACCCCGTCTCTACTAAAACACAAAAAATTAGCCAGGCATGGCGGCGGGCGCCTGTAGTCCCAGCTACTCAGGAGGCTGAGGCAGGAGAATGGCGTGAACATGGGAGGCGGAGCTTGCAGTGAGCGGAGATAGCGCCACTGCACTCCAGCCTGGACGACAGAGCGAGACTCCATCTCAAAAAAAAAAAAAAAATTAGCCGGGCGTGGTGGCATGTGCCTATAGTCCCAACTCCTCGGGAGGCTGAGGCAGGAAAATGGCGTGAACCCGGGAGGCAGAGCTTGCAGTGAGCCAAGATCATGCCACTGCACTCCAGCCTGGGTAACAGAGCGACATTCCCTCTCAAAAAAAAAAAAAAAAGCATGAGCTGTTGAAGTAGGGAGGCCAATCTGGAATCCACCCTCCGTGCCCTCTGCCTGATGAAGATCCCCTCTTCTCTAAATCCTCCCATCTTTTAAAGGCCTGGCCCAGGTCATCACCTCCTCCAGGAAGCCTGCTTCCTGACATTTTGTTTTAATCTGCCTCATGTCCTGTGCTACTGCAGGTATGCCTGTTCTGGCTCCCAAGCTGGACTGCCAGCTCTTCCACACAGCGCAGGTCCCAGAACTCCCACCAGCCCTTATGGCACCCAGCTTCTCTGATCATGACAACAGTCTCAGGAGGAAGGCATGAGCCTCAGGATGGGGCGTGCTCAGGGACACTCCAGGCCCGGTGGTGACATGCACGGAGGCAAAGGTCAGTTCCAGGTGAATGGTGACTGCTTCTCAGTCCTAAACTCAGGTGGGGATGGAGTCTGGCCCTCACCCCCATCCCCACCCTGACTCACTTTTCGTGATACAGTGCTCTGCGGGCAGGAGGCGCTTCTTGAGGAGTCCTTGCAGCACAGAGCGGACAGAGGGCCGGTGTACCAGCTGCAGCACGAAGAGGTGGGACTGCGGAGAGAGAGCAGACACTCAGTTCCTGTGCACTGTCCCCATACCCCGCCCTGCCTGCAGCCTCAGCAGCCCTAGACTGCTCCCAAGATCCCACAGCCGGCCTAGGAGGCTCCCCCAGGGTGTGTCCTGGGACTTGTGAGCCTGAGCACTACTCTGGAAAGGCTGCCTCTGCTGCAGATAGACAAGGTGGACTTTGACACTGAAATACTCCCTGGATAAAGTTATAGGACACAACGCTTTAGGCCTGGCTCCCACTTTGCTTCCTAACCTCCCCTACCACTGCCTTCCCATCATGTGTCCTTAGCCCTTCCTGCCAGGGTGCTCATTCCTCGCTTCACTCCTCTAGGAAGCCTTCCAGAACTGCACACCCCAAACGTCCACCCATCAGCTGCCTCACTCTGACAGTTGTGCAGCCTCACACAACACATCACATTCCCCAGCCAGAATGGGATGTGCTGCCCAGGTCTGTGACCCCTATCTCTGTGTAGCCTCCGTGCCCCTAAGCTCACAAGGCTGGATCAGAGTGTTTCCTTCTCCATGCCTCCACAGAGAGGCCAGTGGAGTGGGGCAGGCAATTTACTTCCACTGGGGCCTGAGCAAGCCCTGTGTGTTGGGCCCTGATCTTCAGGGGACATGAGGGTGGCTGAGAGCTGGTCCTAGGTAACAAGTCACGGGTTGGAAGGACCCCCATACGTGACTCTAAGACAAGAGGGCTGGGAAAGAAGGGAACGCGTTAACTCCAGGTTTCGGGGAGTTGGGTCTAGGGGAAAAGGTGCTGACAATGACAACTGCTGGTGAATGAGGCAAGCAGGACATGGCTTTGAGGAACACAGAACTGCACCAATGAATGAAGGGTAGGGAGGAGGGGCCAGGAGGGGTGAATCAGAGGCATGTGTGGAGAACAGATGGAGGCCGAGTGTCCAGGGGAAGAGGCCACGTCTGAAGCCAGGGCACAGTGGCTTTGAAGGCCCAATGGTTTGAAGGTTATTGCATAGGCCCTGGGCGCAGGGGGTGGTGACCCAGGGACAAGGCTGAGGACCAGAGGGGGGCAGGGTATTCCGCACTCCCACGCCATGAAACAGGGCCTGCCCGTGCCACCACTGCCCCTGGTCCACCAACTCACGCAACAGCAGGCCGTGACAGTGATCTGGATGGTGTTGCGGCCCGGCTGGCACACGTGCTTCAGGTGCAGGGGCTTGTGGGAGGTCTTGTTGTCGCCGCGCTCGATGGTGAGGGGCGTGGCGTTCACGCTGACCTGCACCGAGGCAGGCCAGTTGGTGTTCATCTGCCGGTCCTCGTGGTGGTAGCACTTGAACTGTAGCTCCAGGTCAGACCTAGGTGGGGAATGGGGGTGCTCAGGGCAGCTCTGCCAGGGGGCTGTCCATGGCCTCTGTGACCTCGAGCCAGAGGTGTGACCCACACCTCTAAACACACCACAACCTCCAAGACCCTCAGGACCCCATCCCTGACCCCAATGGTTCCCCCAGCCTGAGTTCTCCTCTCCCATTCTGGATACTCCCTCTACACCCAAACTGCCCCCAAGACCCCCGCACACCAATCATTCCCGTCACACACCACAGCTCTAGCTCCCATCTCCCTGGGCTGTCCTCCCTGTAGGGGTCAACTCCTGGATCCCCAGGACAGAGACAGAGGGGCAAATGAACAGGCACTCATTTGACAAGACCTGCTGTGAGGCCAGCCAAGCCCATCTCTAGACCTGCTGGGAGCTGTCCTCCCAGGCCACGGCCATTTCTGGTTCTGAGCACTCCCCAAGGAGGCCCCCCAGGACGCAGCACTGAGGAGTGTCGGGAACCAGCAGTGACCACGTATGCGTGACAACCAAGCCAGGAGGAGGAGGCCTCCCAGGCCAGGACACTCCCAGGTAAGGAGTGTGAGTCAGCAGGGTGCAGGCAGGCAGTACAGTGGTTTGTCCCGTGCCAGGGGCCTCTGTCCTCCTGCCTGAGCGTTGCAGCTCCTGTGTTCTGAACGCCCATACCAGCTATCTGTGGCCACCTCACCCAGCCTGCACAGCATGGTCAAGAAAACAGCAGGGGTGTGTGTGCACGTGCCAGGCACAGACCCAGCTCTTGCCCTGGAGATGCTCACTGGGCAGTCAAGGGGGTCTGAGTCACAAGCACAGTGAGACAGTGTGAGTCTTGACTGAGGATGAAGGACTGAAGGGTGGAGACCCCCAGGGTTGGTTCTGGCATCCTGGAGACCAAGTCTCAGCTCCGCCCCTGGCTAGCTGTGAGAACTCACACAAGCCAATTCACTTCTCTGGCCTCAGCTTCCTCCTCTGTCAAAAGGGAAAGTGTTGCCCATTTCCAAGATCAAAGTAGGAAATGTGGAAGGTGCTAAGCATGGGCCTGGCTCAGCAGGGAACCTCCGGACCTTGCGTTCCAGCATGTGCCTAAGTGTCTGAGCAGCAGCCCTGCCCAATGGTCAGCCCCTTGCAATAGATGGGGCCTTCCTGACCCAGGCCTGGCCCCTGCACCAGCCTCATCTCTGCATTCCTGACTCTGGTCACGTGAGTCACACTTGAATTCTTGACTGCATTCCCTCTTGTCAGCTCACGGTCTCAGATGGGATACACAGCTTCCCAGCCTAGGTCTGAGCCAGCCACCTTTTCTTCTGGGGTGAGTGACAGCTGCTCCCTGCCCTTGGGCCGCGACACCTTGACTGCTCATCTACCTGTGCACCTGCAGACTTCCCATGACAACCACAGGACAGGGCCCAGTCAATGATGCTGAACACGTGAAGGTGTCAGAAGATGCTGCTACCACCTGCCCAGGGCCCCACTCGGGCCCAAGGAAGCCATCCCAGGAGACCTCCTTCATCCCGCCTGGGCTGGCGCCCCTGCCCTGACACGCACCTCCACATCAGCGTCTGGTGGACCGTGGGCCGCAGGTGGAACACATGATTGCTGACAGCCAGGTTGTGCTCCAGGCGGAAGGGCTCCAGCACCACGCCATCCCGCACGGGGAATGTGAGCCGCAGCTCGTCATTGTGGTTGGCTGGGGCGAGGAGAGGAGGTGGGTGAGCCACAAGCCCCAGCCGCCATGGGTTCCGGGGCTGTGGGTGGGACTTGCTCACCCTGGGCTGCACGCTCAGAGGAAGGCAGGGGTGTGTCAACAAGGCCAGAGACAGAGCCAGTCCAAGGGCACATGAGTGAGTCATGGCTTCTTCGATTCTACACGGCCCCACCCCAGCTACTCATCCCCTCTTCTTCCACCCGCCTCCTTGCCTCCTTCCATGGCTGGGTATAGATTTTCCTCCCAGCCTCCAGGCGCCCAGGCAGCAGTGAGAAAGGCTGTCTGTGAGCAGCCGACCCCGCCCTGAATGTGCCCCTGGGTATCTCACCTGCTCTCAAGTCTCTGCCCTTTCTGCATGCCCACTCCCCAGGCAGCCTAACTGCGAAGCCCCCTGCTCCTGGCCCACTGGGGGGCCCAAGTGGAGCTGCCCAACAGAGGGAGGGAGGGCCCTCACCTGGGGGTGGCGGCAGAGCACTCATATTTGGCTTGATGTCAGGCGGGAAGGGTGGTTTGACGTCTTGGCTGGGGGACAGGTATGGAGGGATGCTGCTCCCAGGGGTCATGGGGGGTGTGGGGTTCCCTGGAACAGGTGAGTGGGGGTAATTTGCCACAGGAACTGGCCTGGGAGGCTGGAGGGAAAGAGAAGACACACACAGGTTATGGGATTACGGAGACAGAAGGGGCCATGGCTATGGACATACACCACACTCATCCCAGGGGCCTGGGGCCATGCCCCTCGGGAGGGGAGCCTCCCGCAGGGAAACCCTTCTCTCTCACAGATCTCTGTCCTGCTCAGAAGACAGCCCTGGGAAAGGCCTCCCCACCCTTCATCTGGGTCTCACCACTGAGCGCCCGTGTCAGGTGCATGTGGAGACCCTTACTCATCCATGTGACAAATGGGGACACACAGGCTCAGGGTTGGGGACTTGCTCAGCACAACCCTTGGAGGACAGGACAGCGGGAATGAAGCCCAGGCCTCCTGTCACTCGAGCAGGTGGGCTTCCCACATCACAACTCAAGGCCACACCCTCTATGCCTAGCCCATCAGGGTCCCCAGGTGGAGTCGGGGGCTGCAGAATCTGGGGCCCAGGTTCCCCAGGAGCCCCTCTCCCTCTCCTTGTTTTCAAGACTAGCCAGGCTGACACTCTGCCCTAGGGCTCACCCCACCTGCAGCCGTGGATTCTCACTCCTGAGCATCTCTGTCCCCAGGACAGGGGACCAGGGAGTGCATCCCCACCCATGGGCCCCTCTGAACGTCCAGAGACGCTGGAGCAGTAACAGTGAGAACCTTTAGAGGCAACAACTGCCTGTGGCTTAGAATTTGTAAATTAAATTGGAACATACCCTGTTGACATTCCCTTGGCTGTAGTTACTGTAGCTGCTTCCCGAGAACGTGTTATTTTGTCCATTAAACTGTTCTGGCTATTAAAACAAAATAAACAACACTGAGTGGGGGGCAGAAAAGCCATCAGAAGCCCGCTGTCCCTCCGGACAGTAAAATCTGCCAGGAGCACGGGGATGCTACAGGGGCCCATCCACTGCTGGGTTATGGAGTGAGCAGGGCGGGATAGCTACACCTCAGGGACGGCATTTTGCCTCTCTCTGTCCCTAGCTATTAATTTAGCAGAAGTTACAAAAATAGCAACACCTAGTATGCTGAAGTTGGAGCAAAAATGGTAAATCTGTTCGGCGGATGGCCATAATAAATTAGCATGATTCTTGGCAAATAAACGTAAAATAGTAAAGTGTCTTCTTTACTCCCAAGAAAATAATCCTAAGGAAAGGAAAGGCTATATGCCTGAAGATACTCATCATAGTATTATTTCTAAAGTGAAAAATCAGAAGCAACCCAAATACCTAACAGAAGGAATAATAAAATATGATATGGTGATCTCAGCAGAATATTAGGCAGCCATTATAAGTAAAAACCCCAGGGGCTCTAGTAGCAGTAAGTATCATCCTTATTATGTCATGTTAAGTAAAAGGTACAGATTCAAAGTTACAGCTGTAATAACAATTTTATAACATGTTAGTGACCACCTGCACATAGAGAGACAAAGTTTAGAATGAAATGTTAATATATACAGGGGGTGTGTATTTTTTTTAATTAAATATATTTCCTTTATTATTTTGTGAGTGCCGTGAATAAGAAAAGGAGAAAAAAAACCATCATCCGAGACCAATGAGAATAGGAACTGAGAAAAGCCACTCTGACATTCTGGCCACCGAACTCCACCCTGAACACACGGGGACGTTCAGAAATCACCCACCCCTCGCTGTCCTTGGGGCAAACACACGCAGGGTCAGAGTGATCCCGGTGGAGTTAGGGGAGTGAGGTGGTTAGCAGGGAAGGGGCCCCGTGGGTGGTGGCGAGGCTGGGACTCACCTTGTAATACTGCCCCATGTTGACCGTGGGGGGCGGGTACTGCCCGGAGCTTGGTTGGCTGGGCATCCTCTGTCCTGGGTAGTTGGGGGAGGTGAGTGGCCTCGGGGGGTTGGGGGCTGGGTACTGGCCTGGCTGGGTGGGGAACTGGCTGTTTGGTCCATATTGCTGGTTTCCATAGTTGGGCTGTGGTGGGAGAGAAAGGAGAGGGGAAACACGTTCAATGATGCCAACGTCACACATAGCCAGGTCACCTGAACACCGGGATGGGGCCTGCCTCTCCTCATTTGCCCCTGCTGCTTCCCACCCACAAAACTAGATGATGCTTTGGGCCCCTTCTCGTCCTGACACCCAGGGGCATTTTGTTCTGCCTGTCCAGATCATAGGCCACCTCCCCTTGAGGCCGTTCTTCCTGGAGCATATGTGCCCCCTGAACTCCAGGGACACTTTCAGAGCCTCTTGCTCACACCATTATGAGGGGCCTGATTCTAACTCCCCCGACCTTTGTGTCTCTCCTGGCGCCTGGATTAGGGCTGTGCTCCCCAATGTGTACCCCAATGTGACAGAGGAACACAGTCAACAGGATGCACTTCCAGAAAGGAGCCCCCTGTGCCCCCGCATTCCGAGGCTGAACCTGGGTGGCATTGTCCTCGTACTCCCCTCAGAGCAGAACACATACCTAGTGTTCAGTTCTGGACCATTGACAACCTGCCACCTGTGCAGGAGGTGGGAGAGCCAGGTTGGTGAAGGAACAAGACAACTTCTCCCGGGAGAGACAATTTAGAGAAGAGGAGAGAGCACCACCCTCCAGCCACCTTCCCTGTCTGGAAAATCAAGTGACCCTCATGGCCACATGACATCCTGTGAGTCAGTGGTTTCTTCTTCCCCATCTGAGTGTCTCTCTTGCCCAGAGGTCCTGTTGGTAGCTGTGCCCCAGTGCCTGGCAAAATGCCCTTAATACTTGCTCAACAAACGGATGATGGACTTGGGGATAAATGTCAGAGAGTGTCAGTGTGGAAGAATCTACAACTCACATTGTTGCAACATGGTAGCTGCTCTGGGTGACAGTGAGGCACCTACCACAGGAGGTGTAGAAGATGTAGCTGGTGCCTACCTGCCCACCAAGCTAGAGAAGAGAGTCCTCTGTGGGACCAGATGACCCAACCCCTGTCCTAAGGTTCCAACAATTCAAATACTGTATGAGCAAGCCATGGCAAGGGGAAGGAAGGCCAGTCTTCCCAGACAGGATCAGGCCGCATAGGCTGTGACCACCCAGTGCTGTAGCTGGGTAGCACCAGCACTCTATGAAAAGGATGATTAATTTAGTAAACATATGGAGAGCCTTTGGTGTGCTCTCTTTAGGCAGGCAAGAGCCATAAGCACGGCACAGGTGCAGGGGCAGGGGTGACACCAATGACCAGGAATTCTGCTGCAGCCTCATCCGAGATTGCCTCCTTTGGCATGGGCTAACAGATGCACCCCCAGCACAGCCACTGGGACACTGGGATTTTGAGCACAGGGTGGCTGAGAAAAGGCCTAGAAACTGCACGGGGCCTGGGTGCCAGGAGAGGTGCCAACAGCTTGAGGCTCCCCCAAACTCAGGACCCAGGAGCCAATGGTCCTTCTCTGGCCCCTCCCTGAACTAGTGTCCACCAGGTGGAGGGTTGGGGCTTGATCCAGCCTCTTGGATGCATGAGGAAGCCCCTGACCCCTCTCTCTCTCTTTCCCCTCCTGAACTCAGGATACCTCCACTTGTTGCCAAGCCTCCCAGCCCATCCTAAGGTGGATACTGAGGGGAAATGTGCAGATCTTCAAGGAACTTAAGGTCTTTGGAATCTAAAGCCGCTGTGAGCCCAAGGTGAAGGCCACAGTGCTGAGAGGAGCTAGGAGGAGAAAACTGCTCTGAGAGTGGGCATGCAAGCTGGGAGGGAGGCAGGCAGAGAGCTGGGCACACCCTGCTCAAAAAGGGGCTTGGTCGTGGGGAGCAGCCAGGGCTTCACGAGGGCCATCTGCAGAGCCACATCCCTACGTCTTCTGCAGGTAAACCAAATCCTTACCTGGGTACCCAGATGGGCCAGCTGCTGCCAGCATTGTTTTCTGAGGATTCACTTGTGACACTCCCTCCAGGAAGCCTGCCATGCTTCATTCCCTGGTGAGTCTCTGCTCAAAACTTTTCTTTCCTGCTAAAACCTCACTTCCCAGAGGGCAGGAGGTGTGGGTTGTACTTCCCTAAATCTTCCCCAACACCTTGGCTGAGCTGGCTGTGCAGCCCAAGAGGCAGTGCCACTTCCTATACAGTGACCAAGTGTGGATGGAAACAAGAGCTAAGAAACATGCTGCCTGCCTTCCAGTCACTTCCCTGACGGGTCAATCCTTATAGACTGGAAATAGCTGCCTGCCTTCCAGTCACTTCCCCGACGGGTCAGTCCTTATAGACTGGAAACACGCTCTCTGCCTTCCAGTCACTTCCCCGACAGGTCAATCCTTGTAGACTGGAAACACGCTGCCTGCCTTCCAGTCACTTCCCCGACGGGTCAGCCCTTATAGACTGGAAGCATTTTGTCTCAGCTCTCTTTCTTGGAGAGGAGTTGGGGAAGCTCTCATGTAGGCAGGAGGAACTAAACCCAGGTCACCCAGTTAGGGGCTGAGCCAAGACAAGAGTCACTACAGTAAGAGGAACTGCTGCTTGCTGAGTGGCGGCACATGCCAGCCCAGGGCCAAGCACTTCACGGACACCTCCTCAAGTCCCTCAAGCAGCCTTAGGAGGCAGGGTGACTGGCTCAAGGTCTTTCAGTTGGGAAACAGCAGAACCGGGTCTCAAACCCAGGAGCACCTGACCCCTAAGCCCCTGCCTCTTTGTCCAAGTGTGCTGGAGTCCAAGCCACACCTCTTCCAAAGCCGTACCCACGGCCCATGTCTTCAAGCCCAGGTGTCCCAGTTCCCACCTCCCAGTCTCCCACTGCTGCACTCACCTCTCCAGGGTATGGCCTCTTTATGTTCTGGATAGGAAGGGACTGGGGCCGGGGGCCCGGGTAGGTCTGCTGGGGCATCCGCTGCCCATGTGTGCCAAAGGGGCTGATGCCGGGCGGCCGGGGCTGGTTCATGCCCATGGGAGGGCCGCTCATCCCCGAGGGCGTCATGCCAGCTGCCATGCTCGCGGGGTTCATGCTGCCCCCCATGGAGGCAGGCCCCCGCGGCCCGGGCTGGTTCATGAATTGGCTGTTATACGCCTGGGTGGGACCCATCTGGAAAGAGGAACAGACCTTCAACGGGAGAAGAAAAAAAAAAAAGAATAAAATGCCACATGCATTGAAAGTGCAGGGAGGGAAGGGTTGGGGAGGTGGAAGAGTGGGGAGGGGGCACCGTCCTGTGCGGCAGTGACTGGTGACCAACCAGGCCCCAGGGGAGCAGGATCCACCCAGGCTCACTGCTGCCCTCTGCAGCCGCACAAGAGAGATGCAGCTCAGGGGTGTTAGGGGATGGGGTGGGGTGGGGTGGGGGGTGGTCACTCCAATGCACAGGCAGCATTTCCAGGGAGGGAGGCAGGCAGAAAACCAGGAAAGTGTGCAGGAACAGGGAGGGGCATGGGAGGGTGGAGGTAGATGAGGGTGGAGGCAGGAGCCCGAGTGAGACTGCAGCCCCTTTCCTGGGAGCCCTGGCCCTGCCCTCGGTCCTAGGCCGGTGAAGGCACACCCTCTATCCACAAAGTTGGCCTCAGCCCAGCTTCCACTTCTGCCCCTCTGCCCTGCAGTTCCCACCTCCTCGCCTCCTGTTCTGCATTCCTATGGGGGCTCCCCCTCTCCTCATCCCCCAACCCATCCTTCAGAAGGTCAGGGAGCAGCACTGGGGCCTGCGCAGACCCACGGATAGGGTGACTAGGAGGGCACTGGTCTCAGAGGCAATCCAGGAGACAGACCGGTCACAAGACTATTTTTAGACATTGAGCCCACTCTTTGGTGAGTTGGGGGCCCAGAGAGCCATGTAGAACCTTTTCCCCATATGCAGTTGTACACGAGCCACCAACACACAGAACAAACACCGGCACCCAGACACCCCACCACATCCAAGCACACTGACATGCCCCATTCTAGACACGCCCCATTCTAAACACGCAGACCTCCACATGCTTCCATGAAAGCCCAAATGCACCCTAATGCAGTCAGCTCCCCCAGCACACATGGCCCCATAAGCACTGACATCCCAACTCTGGTTTCCCAGGGCTGTCTGCCTGGCTGGCTGGGCAAGGCTGGACCAGGATTAGTGGGAACCCTTACCGGTCCATACTGGTTTATATCCTTGTTCTGTGTCTCCTGCAGGGCTGCCACAGTGGCCGTGGCTGTGGCCGTAGCTGTGGCTGCTGCTGCTGCCACTGCCGCTGCTGCGGCGGCTGCCGCGGGCTGAGTGAAGTCAGCAGGCGGCCTGGTGTGCGGAGGGATGCCCATGCCTGCGGGGGCGTTAGGACCCCCAGGGTAACTGCAGGGGGAGAAGGGTGGAAGAGTTAGGTACTGCCTGCATCTGAGGGGAACCGAGGGCAAGCTGTGGGCTGGAAGGGAGAGGATGGAGCTGTACCCAGAACCTAGAGGGGAGGGGGCCTCTTGCGATTGGCAGCCATTCATTTGTGCCACTTGGCAACGACCAGGCTGCTGTGCTCCTGGAGCCCTCGGGGGGGCCTGCACCCTCACTGCATGCTGTTGGGGCCCTGGTGAGCCCATCTTCTGAAGGACACTGAGTCTCAGAGAACCTGAGCAACTTGCCAAGGCCCTGCAGCATTGATGGCGGAGCTGCAGCTGCGGCTGCAGGTGTTTCTGATCCCTGTGTTTAACCACCAGGTCATACAGCTGTGCCAACCCCAGGCCAGAAACCCAGCCAGGGCTGGTGAGGGCTGAGGCCAAGGTGGGGGTCTTAGGCAGGGCGGGGTGGAAAGAGAATGGGCACCTCTGCTTGCCTCACACCCCTCCCCAGAACTCCATATCCTGGGAGTCCCTGCCCTTTTCTTCCGAGCCAAGGGACTCGCAGTCTCCGCATAGTTCTGCTTTCACCAATCAGCAAGGCAGAGCAGATTTTCCCAGACTGCTTCACTGTCTGTGGGCAACTGGACCCCATCTATACCTGCTCTACGACTTTCCCAATCCAGATTTTCTCAATATCTTCCTATTTATTAAAGACACAATTTAGAGAAGGCTTGTTTTGAGGTTTTGAGGAATAAGAATGTCACCCCTCTATTTCTACGAGCCTGACGACTGTCAGAACACAGGCCAACTGCTGCAGCGCCTTATCTGCAGGCCAGCCCTGGGAGCCAGGGATGACTGAGCCCCTTCAACTCATGTAACAACAGAGGATAACTTCTCAGGGAAGAAAGTATGGAGCTGGGATTTAAGTGGGTCCCTCCCCGCTGGAAGGAGGGAGAGGGGCGGCGTCCATGGCTTCTGCCACAGGTCAGCCCTGCTCACCTGGCCCCAAAGCCTCCGCTGCCGGGGTAGTTGGGCCGGCCATACATGCTCTGCTGGATGTAGGGCTGAGCAGGGCCAGCCTTGGCTGAGAACTGCTGCTGCTGCCCCGCAAACTGTGGGGAGTTGAGGCCTGGGTTGCTGGTGGTCATGCCCGACGCCATGGGGTTGCCGCCTGGATTCATGGGGTTGTTGGCATTGGCCATAGGGTTCCCAAGGACCTGTGGGCAGAGAAGTGGTTGTCACCTAAGGTGCTACCTGAGGTAGTGTGGAGAGGAAGAGGGATAAATGAAGAGGGGAAAGGGAGAAAGAACAAAGTGGAGGCAGGACAACAGGGAGGAGGAAAAAAATGGAGGGTGGGTGAACTATTCTGAGTGTACCGGTGATAAGGAGCGGGCCTGGGTGACAGGTGGCGTGGGGGATGAGAATGTCAGCCTTGTGATGGAACAAGCTGAGTGTATGACCAAGCCCCACAAAGCCAGCTCAAGCGGTCCCCAGGGGCTGGGCAGCCCAGTGAAGGGAGAAGAGGCTGCTCTTGTACCAGGTGCCCGTGGGGAGAGCCCTGGCCATGCAGCCTACTGCCCCACAAACGAGCCTGGATGCCAGCGTCTTGTCACACAGGGGCCCCAAGGCCCCTGGCTGCTGCTCTGTGAGGGCCAAGAGGAACCCACCCTGCTAGCTCTGGAGGGCAGCAGGAGCAGGCGACAACCGGTCAGCCCAGTGGCTCCCTCCAAGGTGACAAGCAGCCCTAAGCCTTCCATGTAGCCACAGCCAAGGCTGGCAGAGGTCAGACAGATGGGAGACTCCCTGACTGGGCAGAGGGGGAGTGGAAGAAAGAGGAAGGAATGAGAGGGAGGTGGGTTTGACTAGGGCAATGGGGAGTAGGGAGTTGTCAGAAGTCCAAGGCACAATATTTTGATGAACTCCAACTCAGGCCGTACATCCAGGGTCAGAGACCTCAGACCTTGGAGCCCTGAAGCCAATAACACAGAGGAAGTTCTCCTGTTTACCAGAGCAAATGGGCTAGGGAAGAACCCCTTGCTGTCTGTCAGATGAATGCCATTCCTCCAGAAAGGCCTTAGGATGGGGGCAGTCCATAGAGGCTGCCCTCCTGAGGCGGGTGCAGAGCCTGCCAGGGGTGGAGACGTGTCCACAGCTGGGTGTGCCCTGGAAGCTGGTCTTTCCAGCAGGGCAGGGCCTGTGAGGGCGAAGAGGGCTGGTATGGCTCCAGGGGTCAAGGGACACTCCCGCCTAGAAGGAGCTGTGGCTGAGGGCAGTATAGGCTCTTACCTGGCTCTGGGATGTGTTGGTTACTCCCCAAACCGTGGTGACCACGGAAAGGGAGCCGGGAGGCTGGTTGGTGTTCTGCTGCCAAGGGACAGAGTCATAGGGGAACGACCCATCACTGCAGAGGGAGACAGAGGGAGATCTTCAGGGCCTGGCAGGCACAGACTCAAAACAGGCCATGCCCATCACCCCACCAAGTGACCGCAGCTCTCAGTCAGTCCGAGATAACCCCCATCTGAGTTGGTACTGGACCCCCCAGGCCTGTCTCAGTGCCCAGTGCACAACAGTATGCCCTGCATGGTGACAGGCTGTTCAGAAGTGGCCACCTTTCCCCCGATCACTGCAGAGAGCTACTTCCATGGCTGTGTGTCTCCCCGTATCCCCGAGTCCACAGGTCATGCAACTGATGAAGTGGTGTGACCTGAGGCCCAATCTAAGCTCCTCCTTCACCCGGGCTCTGACTCCATGTCGCCCTTTAGGAAGAGCTTAGGCTCCCCCAAACCACCTTACCCTTGGAACTGCTTGGTCCCTTCTCAGTGCAGGCTGGAAGGGTCCGAGTCTGAGGGTGTCAGCCCTTCCCTCTACCTCCCAGCGCTTCACAGCAGCCTGGCTGCCTGGGCCATGGGAATGCAGGCTTTCTTCCGGCACCCTTCCTTCCCAACCCCCAGCAATGTGGGTACAGGCCTACCTGCTGCACACCCTCTCCTGCCCCCACCCCGATCTCTCGTGTACATTTCCCCCGAGCTAATCTCCCTCAAACACCTAAGATGCCTGGCACAATCAAAGACCTTTGGTGGCTTCCAGCGTTTATAAGGCAGAGTCCAAACTCACACTTAAGAATGACTTACTCCTCTGGCGGACCCCACCATTCCCCCACCCCGCTTTGGCTCCGTCCTCTCGTGGAGCTGTCCCTGCCCCTAAACACTGCCTCCTCTCTACCAACCAGGACCATATTTCCCCTGCTCCCCTCACCAGGTCCAGCAGTGCCCACCACGTTTTGTGGACATCTCCCCAAGGAGCTCTCACATATCAGAAGCCAGGAGTTAGCCTTCAGCCCCACCTCTTGTGCTTAGGCCTATAGTGAGTGTCCAGTGATGCTTCCTACCGACCGCTGGGGAGCACAAGAGTGAGGCCAGCAGATTCCAGCGAAGGGGCAGGGCATGAAGACCTTTCAGGGTGCCAGCCCCCAGGAGGCCGGGGATGAAGCTGCCTCTCCCACGAGAGCCGGCACTGGCTCTCTGGCACCACCCCCTCACCAAGTCACAAAATTCTAGATGTGGAACCAGGAGGAGCGGAAAAGCAAAGCACCCACAGCTGTGGCACTGCCTCTACCCAGGGCACACAGGGTGTGTGTGTGTATGTGTGTGTGTGTGTGTGCGTATGTGTGTTGGGGGAGGGAAATTGGGAGAAGGGCCGGGCAACAGGAAAGAGCCTCATGCCTCTGTCTGGCTTGTGTCTGTCTTAGTCACAGGAGACAGCAAATGGCCAAGGTTCTCAGTCACACCTGGGAGACTTGTACCCTAGCTGAGTGGCCTGTCCAACCATAGCAGCCAGGGCAACTGGGGATGGAGGTGCTGGGGAGGCACCTCTGGGGATGCAAGGAGCCCAGCCCAGAGGTAAGGACTTCCCAGAGGGAGGTGGAGGGCTGCATGACCCGCAGGCAGCGGAGATCAGGGCAGCCAAGTCTTGTGCTCTGCGCCTTGCCCGGCTGAGCTCTTGGCAATGCTGGTCAAGTCTGACGGGCTCCTGCAGAGGCGACCAGCCTGGAGGGCAGGACCACACCACTGTCTGCTCATACTTGCTCCTCCCCTGCCTCGATACCCTCTCCCCTAGATTTCTCAGCCTGGCCAGCCCCTCGCTTTCTTCCTGTCTGAGATCACTGGAGGGGCCTCCCCCACCCTCCTCATATAAAAGAGCAGCTCCTACCCAACACTGCCTGCCCCCTCACCCTGGCATTGGAATTCTTTTCATAGCACTCCACTACGGTCCTAATTATATATTTATTTGATTATTGTCTGTCTGCCTCTAGAACAGCTCTGTGACGGCAGAGACTTTTGTGCTTAGGACCCTGGTGCAAGTTTCTGCACTCAATCTCCTTATCTGTAAAATGGGCATCAGATGATACCTCCACTCTACTCTGTGTTTTCCAACTGTGGGTTACAGAATCCGAGCAGGTGACGACATCCAACCAGCAGGGGAGAAAAAAGAATCAACTAGAAAGTGATGGAGTGTGAGCACACAATAAAGATGAATATTAGTCCTTGAGCTTCTGTCTTGGTTTTATACACAAATACATGTGCACCTTGGGTCAAGGTGTCGTATGTGTATTTAAAGTGGATCTCGGTCAAATAGGTTTGAACACAGGTTCAGCAGCCTAAATCTGATGTGGCTCAAACAGCAGAATGCAGTCAAAGGGCTTTCCCAACTGAGCGCTGCTCGTGATTTCTGGGGAAACTGCACAACTCGCATTTGGAGTAGAGGAGCTACACTCAGGGCACTCAGTTGGCCAGGCACGATGATGGGTAGTGGCTCGTTGAAGATCCAGATGCTTGGGCCAAAGGTGACAGATGGTGACAGACTCTGCTCTCCAGGTGGCGGATTGGAGACTGGGAGCCCAGAGGGAGTGGGCAGTGCAGAGAAACACAGGAAAGTAGCCATGAGCCTGCTCCTCAGGAAGGCTGGGCTGGAACAGCCTCTGTTTCCCAGGGAGGTCACTGGGGACCCGGCGCACCACCTGGTTCCAGACTGGCACACCAGAGTCTCACAGGGAGGCTCTACAGGTCACGCTTTTACAAAACAAAGAGGAGATCCCCTGGACACCTGCTGTCCTCAAGGCCCATGTCCTAGGTGTGCTGGATGACCAGAGGGTCCCCTACAACTGAACAAAACCCAAGCCTGAGTGGCTTCTCTCCCCAGAACTTCTGCCTCACAAGTTCCCACCAACCCTCCAGGCTGATGGTCTTCAGACCGAGGTTCCTGTCCTTTGAGAATATGCCTGGCCAGGCTCAGGAAGTGAACCCCCATGGGAGGCCCCAGGGGCCGGCAGGGCCTTGCCTGTGGCCAGAGAGTAGGCAACTGCTGCCTCATCACCTCAGCCCAGGACGCTACACAGGCTCACGAACAAGCTCCCAACTGCCCCGCAGCTCCGTGGGTGAGCCTTGTGGGCGGAAACCAGCTCCTTCCTGTTTTGTCCCCTCTGCCCCAAACTTGGTGAGAAGCAAAGCTAACCAACGTTCCCAAACTGGCCATCCCACTGCCTGGCTGGAAGCTTTGCCGCCCCAGAGCAAAGATGCACACAGGCGTATGGAGGACACGTCCATGCACACACGCGAGGCCCTGCTGGCATGCTGCCCGTGCACTGGGGAAGAGACAGGCACAGCGCGTGGGGCGGTCTCAGGACTAGCTTGCCTCCACACGCACCTGCTGCAGAAGCAGAAGTGGCAGCTGCACCGACAGGACCGTGACTCATCTCATTCTGGGGGAGACGGGCTCCTGCTGTCGCAGAGAAGGCTCTCGCCCCCGCAGGCCCCCCCAGCAGCCCTGCTGATGTGACGCCACTGCCTAGACTCAAGATACCACCACCGGGGGAATGCCTGGTTCCTGTGCCCAAGGATGAAGGACCAACCAGACCCCTGGGCTGCTACCTGAAAGGCAGGGCCTGGATGGGATGGGAGGAGGGTCTGGAGGGTGCCTGAGAGCCCTTCTTCTCTCCGACGAGCACAGTTTAACCTGCAGACGTGCTTTGCCTGGTCACAGGTGCTTTGCATTTTTAAATAATTCTGCCCCACTCTGTACAACCCTAATCCAGCATGGCCTGCCCGGTATCACACCACAAGCTGCTCCCAGCCACAGTCCTGTCCAGCCAAAACTGCCCCAACAATCCTGCTCCACCCACAGAAGCACCAAGGCCAGAAGCCATCTGCAATGTCAGCAGTAACGGTTCAATTTGCCAAGTGCTCCCTAATATAGGGGCCTCTGTGCCTCTTCTCAGGCTGGCAAGTTCCATCCCACCTTGAAAATGCCATTCCTCCTTTCCAGGCTCTTCCAAAGGCCACCTCCTCCGGGAAGCCCTTGCACAAGGTACTGAACTCCACTGGCTCTTCGCATTCCTGGCAAGAGTGAGAACCCTCTGCCTTCTCCCTTCTGCCTCAGGAGCTGTCACTGATTTCTTGGGCTCCCTGAGCCAAGCATGATGTCTTCACACACCAATAGGGCTCAGGAAGCCTTTGCTAAACAAAAAAAATGTGCCAGGGAGAAACCACCTCTCTGCACTCACCCTTGGAGGGATGCTGAAAATGAATATGTCCATTTTGTTAAGCCTGATGACCGACCACCTACACAGTGTGTCTGTGACCACATGGCCACTGGGGCCCAGGAAGTGAGAGGACACAGAGGGAAGCGATGAAACCACTGCTCACTCTCTGTATGCCTCAGCAACCTCATCTGTGAAATGGGGCTGATTCAGCCCCTCCCTTCGAAGGCTGCCGTGAGGGTTAAGTGTAAGTGCCTAATATGTATGAGGCCCAGAGTCCCGCACACCTTGGACACCCTGAAACTGCTGGCTGCCGCTGTTACTGTTGTTCTGATTCACTGAGTAACTTCCTAGATGCAAGGAATTTTGTGAAGTGGCCTTCACCGAAGAACTCATTCAGTGCCCCATTAAGTGGGCCCAACAGATGCCCATCTTAGAAGCTGGGGCGCACAGAGGTAGCAGAGCCAGTCAAGGGCAAGGCCACCGGGTCACCAGACCGTATCAGGCTCACCACTGTCTTAGGAACTTAGGATCCAGCAAGGCAACGCTCCCTCTCCAGAGATGGCCACGAGGCAAGGGAGCACACTGCAGAGGCCACCTAGAAGCCACAAGAATTCCAAGAAGGGCTGCATCTTCCTGGGGGTTCTTGGGGAAGTCGCCTAGCATGAAGGGACAGAGGAGATGTAAAGATGGGCCTCAAAGGCCAGCTGCAGAGAAAACCCAAACAGTCTTCCAGGAAAGAATTTCTTTATACACTAAATCATCTGCTTTAGCTTGGACTGGCCGTGTTGGCAATGACTCAGGGACCCCTTTTTGAGGTTAATATTCAACCGACAGAGGGAAGCCCAGCAGGAGAGAGGTTCCCTATGTGGGCTCTGGAGTTAGAGTCTTTGGGGCCAAACCCTGGCTCTGCCACTGAAGCTTTCTGTGGCCTTGGACATGTTACTTTCAGTCAGCTTCAACTTTCTCATCTGTAAAGTGGGATTAACACTTTCCTAAGAAACATGAGAAAAAAGTAAAGTTTAGCACAGAACCTGGTAGAAAGACCCTGTTCAACTGTACTTACACCTTTCTCTCCAGTCCTCCAACCAGCCATATATAGCTACCCCTGTTTACTTCAGGATACAATGAAAGTGGCCTAGGAATTTTTCAAATATGCTACCAATGGGAGGAGCCGTTTTCATTCCTACCTGTCAACTAGAAAAAATGTGTTTCTCAAGCCTCTGAGACTTTCTTCATTTTTCTTCTGCCTTCCCTTCACCAGCCAGCAAACTTCTATCCATACTTCAAAGCCCAGCCTGCATACTCCCTTTAAGGACTCTCCTAAGCAGAACCAAGGACACTTTCCTCTGTTCCCTCAGCACTTTTTTCACGTATTTTATAGAGAGCTCTCTGCACCGCAGTCACAGTAGACAGTTTACATGTCTGTGCCAGCTCCACGGGCACTGATTGAGGTTTTGCTGAATGTGAGAAAATGAGCAAGGCCTGGGATAAGGCAGTGATGATTCCTGGCTCCTGTGCACCCGCTATGGCAGCATCTACACACACATTCGTGAAAGGAACGCGGGGGGAGGGCTGAGTTATTTCTTCCCTTGCACTTGTAATAGCTGCTTTATTTGGGAGAAATAACCAATTCCCATTAAGGGTATTGTCAGACCCTAATTAATTTCTCTGATCCAGCCATATTGGTCCCGTCTCCGTGCAAGGCTGTAGTGTTACTGCTAATGAAATGCCAAGCCAGTGAGGAGCTGAAGCTCCCACCCTCTTTAATTTAGGGGAACCATTAACAGTGTTCTCCATCATCACAATTACTGGGGCCTACTTCCTTCCCTCCCTGCGGTGAAACTTAGAGAGGAACTTGTGCAGCTAACTGCATATTAGAGGGTGTTAAAAATTTTTTAGTAGGAAGGAGGAAAGGAAAAAATCCTTTGCATCTTGGCCATCTGGAACTGATGGTGCAGGGATTTATGTGTCTTTCAATTCTCCCCTTTCCTTGTTTTTTGTTTTTAAAATGTTCTTGGGGGCAAGAAAGGCCTAACATAAACTGAGCTTTGGTGAAGCTATGCAAAAACGAGCTAAAAATGACAGCTGTGGAGATGGTGTGATGTGGCTGGTTTTGATTGCCCCCTTCTTTCTTGTTTGGCCATGAATAAGCACCTAAGAATTTGATGGCAACTGGCTGAGGATCAGGGGAATAATGACTGGTCCATGGGCTCCCAGTGTGCCAGGCTTGGCGACAAGCACACCACTCCTGCCACTGTTGTTACTCCCCTTCTACAGATGAGGAAACCGAGGCACAAGGAGGGTAAGTAACTGGCCAGTTACCCAGCTAGAATATGGCCCAGCTGAAACTCAAGGCCCAGCAGCCTGGCTCCAGGGCCTGCTCCCCCACCTGCTATACTCAGGGGATGCCAGGGGTCCTCCCGCCCAGAAGCCTCTCCGTTGGGGTTCATAAATCCCGCACCTATAAGAAGGAGGATGGCACCTCTCAATCTTGGAGGCTTCCCCAGCCCTAGCGAGTTTTGATTGTAATCAAATTAACAGCATAAACAAGATTTATTAGGCCTTTAATTACCTTTGCAACACTGATCTGCATAAGGACAATGTGCTAATCACAAATGGCTTTTTAAACCACTCATTAAAAATCTGGAAGAAGGAGGTAGAAAGCCTTCACTGGCTTCAAGTCCAGGTCACTGCAGGGACTTGGAAGGTGCCCTACTTGCCCAGGTGCTGGTCCTGGACCTTGCCAGGCCTCTCTGGCCGCCTTCTCTTCTATAGTATCCTGGGTATCTGTGAGTGTAGATGGCAGCCCCACTGCAGCCAGTGATGAGGACAATACAGGGAGTGAGTCTACAGATGTCCACAAACTGAGGATAATTAGTATTCCTCGTCACCACCCTCACCCCCAGAAATAGCTGCGAGGCTATGGCAGCCTGACCCTTTCCTGACATCCTGCTCATGCGGCACCATGTCCCCCATCAGCAGGGAACCATGAGGCCAAGAGGTCAAGGGTCTTGCTGGGAAGCACAGCATTTGTGTGGAAGAACGCAGGCCCTGACTCACAGCCTCATGCCGCAGTGCCAAAGCTCTGCAGCCTGCAGCAGACATAATTGTGACACCCGAGCTCTCCAAATATAACAGTCACCAGGGACCCTCTAGGCGTCTGCCATCCCTCGGGGCAGGGCGGGGCTGCAAGTGTCCAGGCTCCCTCATCCTCTCCCATTTGTTTGTCCTCAGAGCCTTCAGACAAGGACCCAGAGCCTTCAAACAGCCAGATACCTGCGGGCATCAAATCTCAACTGTCCCAGCTCACCGAAGCTCACCTCCAGCTCAATGTCTCCTTAATGAAAAGGCAAAAAGAGCTTCTTGCCTCCAAGCCATTCAATAAAATTATGGAGGATGAAGGACTCAAACAGTTTGCTAATTGTGAAAGCGCTCAGCTTTCTTTTCCATTTTCTTTCCGTCTTGTTTGGGAAATTGCATTGAGGACTTACGAGGTGATGGACCCCGCTGCAGTTTCCCTGGAAATGAGGGATTTATCCTTTGTGAAATTCATAAAGGTTGCAAGGAGAGACTGTGTAACTTTCAATTGCCCAACCACAACGTGTCCTCAGAATAGCCTGGGGCCTGGAGAAGGAACACGGGCTATAAAATGGGAAAAAGGTGAGCTGTGGATCAGAACAGATGACCCTCTTCCAAAAAGACCCTCCAAATTCGGGTTAACAACTAGATACCACCTCATTGACCCTGAAGGACCGGCTAAACAGCAGAGCCCTGTGCGCTGTTTAATATCTTCCTCTGCCCTTTACTGGCTGTGTGTTCTAGGGCAAGTCACTTTCCTACTCTGGGCCCAGTTTTCCTTCCAGTTCTGCCATTCAAAATGTGGGATATTGTCTAGCAGGCCCTCCACCTCCCTGTGCTCCCACGAGGAAGCCTTGCTCCACGGAACCGACTGGTTAGCCACCAGTACTCAGCGAGTCTTCCAGCCCACATGGCTTTCCTTTCTCCGACAGACCACTTATGGCCCAAAGAGTAAGTGCCAGCCTGGTCTTCAAGCTCTCAGACCACTGGCTTTGCATTCTAGGTCATTCTGCTGGACTTACAGAGAGCTGAGGCCACGGTGGTGGAGGCAGCAGGGCACTGGGTGCTGGTCAGTGGCTCATCGGCCCATAACATTTCTTGGGAAAGCCAGCTTTAATTCATAGAATGCACCTACCCCTCCCAGCCCAAGTCCTTCAAGTTCAAGACTCCCATCCTCTGGGCAGCCTCCTGACAGTCAGCCCTGTCCATCTTCCTCCATCTGAACCCCAAAGCCCAGTCTGCCTATCAATGAACCCTAGCCCTGCCCTGCTCTGCCAGATTCCAATGTGGCCCCAATGAGTCTTATTTCCCCAACTAGCTCGAGGCTGCTCCTCGAGCACAGAAATACCTCATCTCTGTTTAACCCCGGGACCGAACAACCTCATGCCTTAGCTCAACTCAGCTGGCAAAGGGCTGGCCGAGATCCAGATTTGTGGCACTCTGTGACCTGAACAATCACGGTCAAGCAGGTCTGAGGCTGGTCCCTAGTGGGGAGCTGCAGGGGCTCTGGCCCACCATCAGCAACAACTTTACTAAAATAACTTGGAGGAGAGAAGCTTGGGAAGGTCATGACACATGGGATGATGAGAGGAGGATGATTCTGGAGGGATGGATGGCTGGGCTAGAATTAATAAGGTAAAGCTTCCCGAGGGCAACTGCAAGGTACGCTGCTTAAGTGAAATGCAGCTGCAGCCTGTACTCAGCGGCTTGGTTCAGGTGAAGACAAACTGTGGCTTTTAGCAAAGGGTACACAGAGGAAGGTGGAGGCAGGTTTTGTCTTTTTAGAGCAGCGGTCCTTAACCAAAGGTGAGACTCCCCTCAAATGTGGGAGGGTACTTTTATTGTGATAATGCTTAGGGGAAGAGGGCAGTCATCAGAAGAATGGGGTAGGATTAACCAAGCGTGGGCATTAAAAAAAAAAAAAAAGAACAGAGCAGGTAGGGACCAAGATGCCAAATGCCCTGCAAAGTCCTGCACCATGAAAAATTACGCCTGTGTCAGATAGGTGCAGTGGTGCATGCCTGTAATCCCAGCACGTTGGCGGGCCAAGGTGGTAGGACTGTTTGAGCCCAGGAGTTCGAAACCAGCCTGGGCAACATAGCGAGATCCTATCTCCACAAAACTATAAAGAAATAGCCAAGTGTAGTGGCGCGTGGCTATGCTTCCAGCTACTCAGGATACTGAGGTGGGAGAATCGCTTGAGCCAAGGAGGTCGAGGCTGCAGTGAGCTATGATAATGCCACTGCATTCCAGCTTGTCTAACAGGGTGAGACTCTGTCTTTTAAAAATAATAATAGGCCGGCATGGTGGCTCATGCCTATAATCCCAGCACTTTGGGAGGCTGAGGCAGGCAGATTGCTTGAGCTTAGGAGTTCGAGACCAGCCTGGGCAATGCCATCTCTACTAAAAATACAAAAAATTAGCCATGGGTGGTGGTGAATGCCTGTGGTCCCAGCTACTTGGAAGGCTGAGGTGGGAGGATCACTTGAGCCCGGGGCGGAGGTTACAGTGAGCCGAGATTGCACCACTGCACTACAGCCTGGGTGACAGAACCAGATCTTGTCTAAAAAAAAAAAATAAATAATAATAATAATAAAAAAAGAAAAATTACCCTGTGTAAATGCACTAAGGAACACTGTTACAGATGAGAGGCTTGGAGCTACTCAGCAGCCAGACCCAGGGTCTGAGGAGGCAATGCCCTTGGGTGGTGGCAGGCTTTCGATGGTACAAAGGGCTTATGACCAAGGCAGGCAGCTACATGTCAGGGGCAATCAGGCCCAGGGAGGGCACTGGACATGATGAGCACTAAGGTCCTTTCCAGCTCAGAAAGTCAACAAGCCTCTAATTCGATTTATAAAGCGTGGCTGACACCCAAGTTCCCAGCAGCGCCTCGATGGTGCGACCCAGGTCTGCCTGCAGTGTGCTCTGGGCTGCGGGTCCCTCAGTCAGGCTGGATAATGAGAGCTGAGCTCTGACTGCAAATGCCCCTCCTGATCATTAGCGGGGACACACACAGGGGAGAGCAGACAGCATGACAGGACCTGTTGTTGCAGGGTCAGCCTGCAGGGCGCTCAGAGAGAGCATCCCCAGCTCAGCAAGGGACTCGAAAGATAATTAACTGGGGGAATTGCCAGTCCTGGCCACGTGCTCCTTCTGAGGCTGGCGCAGGTGGACTGGACAATCCCTTGGTGCTGTCGGCCTCCAGCAAGCCCATGCCTGCCTGTGACCCTGGGCTTCTGGTGGACCCAGCCCAGTCTTACTTGGCTCCAGGGTGGCCGGCCTGGGCTGGCTCTGTCCCCATCTTGGCTGGAACCACCAGCTCTGTGGCCTTCCTGAGATCCCTGTCAGCCCTTGGTTTCTCTGGGTTTGCCCAATACCCTGGTCAAGAAAGAGGGAAGGTGCTGAGCTCAGAATTTCTAACGTTCTGCCAGAAGCCTAGAACCTGAAGAAAAACAGCCTCCACCGAAGTGACAAACTCAGTGCTTTCAACCTGTTTGAGAGGGAGAAACAGGGCTCACCCATGAAGATGTAAAAAAACAACTGCACCTTAGAAAATGCAACATCCACATGGTTGCACAGAGGCCCCCACCCCAGGGACATGTCCAAGGAGATCTGAGACCAGAGGGGTGTCTGCTCAGCGCCTGCCCCCATGGCACCCACCCACTTACCTGTGCGACAGAGTGGGTTTCATGGAGCTCATGGAGCTGAGGGGGGGCTGCATGGGGAGTTTCCCAGGGGGATCGCTCTGGCGGCTCTTCTGATGTCGGAGCAGCAGCAGGCGGCCGAGCTCTTCGCACCAGGAGGACAACAGGGCTGCAGGAAGGACAGGACGGTCAGTGGGTGCTTGTTCATCACGCCCTGCCACACCAAGACCCTTCCCCAACCCTCCCCAGACTGGGTGCTATCCATGCTGGTTTTGCTCCCAGATTCGTGTGACACCAGAAGACTTACTCAGCCTTCTTGGGAGGCCTCAGTATTCAACTGTAAGATGGGACTGACACCCTTGAAGGAGGATACAAAAGTTTCTGTCATGAAGAGGGGGTCAGAATGGCCCGCGTGCGCTAAGTAGTGGTTCGAGGCAGCAAAGAGGGGGAGAGTCAGGATGATGGGAAGGGTGGCAGAGATGGTGCCAAGGGGAAATTGGAGGAGTGAGGGGACCTGACACAGACCTTGAGTCAGGGCAAGCTTAGCAGCTGCCCACCACCCCAAATCCCTCAGGGAAGCTCACCCCCTCACACTTCGATCAGAGGCAAAGCGTGGCTTCTCCCCATGGGTGGGCTCAAACATCACAAGGTTTGAACAAAATCTTGGAATCTGCTGACAGCCTAGGAGTGTCTGCAGGGCTGTCCCTGAAACTCCTGCCCAGAAACTGGCCCCCAGCACACACCTTCTGGTCACACCCACAGTTGGTCCCTGCTCTGCTGGGCACAAATGCCTAGGAAGACAAAGGATGTCCAGAGCAGAGGGTGGCCAGGGCGGTGGGGGGCCAAGCAGGAGGCAGCTAGTGGTGCCCAAGGCAGGAGCACAGAGCAGCCATCCACATCCGGGATGAGAGAGCCCCACATGAACTGGGGACTGGGGAAAACTGCCATTTTCTTTCACTGTTCACTGTCCCCATGTGGCCACGGGAGCCAAAAGCGCCCCCCAGGCCAGGGTGTCTCAGCCTGGGCTGTCCAGCATGTCTCAGCTGGCCTGTCCTCCTGAAGTACATGAGAAAGCTGAGGGCTGGGGGAACTGGCTGCGCTCAGTCACCATCTTGCTGTTTGACTCCAGGAGCCCACAGACTCTCTGGGCCTCAGTTTGCTTAGAGGTGAAAAGGAGTAATGCCTTGTGCCCTGCCTTCCTGCCAGGCTGCAGGGAGGGACAGACAGGGGCCTGCTGGGTCTGTGGAATGCTAGACAAAGGGTGGCCACACCTCAGCTGATGTCCTACTCCTGCTGGGAGTGACCTGAGCATTATGGAAGTAGTCGATGGGCAAGAGTGGCCAGGCATATTTTGAATCATAACTGCTCAGCCACTCGGCCGGGTGCAAAGCCGACTCCACATTTCAAGGGTCTCCCATCTGGATGCTGCCCAACGTGCTTCTGCATCCTTTTTTTTCTCGACCATCTAGGACATCATTAGCTATTATTATCCTCATTCTACAGATGAGTAGACGGGGGCCCAGTCAGGCAAAGCTACTCACAGTAACCACAGCCAGAGTCGGCAGGGACAGAGACAGTGCTCCTGCCCCTGGCCCCACACCCTGGTGGTAGAGCCTGAGGCTGGACCAGAAGGTGGGGAGGAGGTGAAGGCCTTCAGAAGGCAAAATCCTAGGTGTTCACGGCTCCCCAGCCCCTCTGACTCAATAAGGAACCCCTCAGGCCTCTTGTACGCCACCACGTTCGGCCGGCACTGGTGGAAGACACCCATATGCACAATGAGTGGGAGTGGCTGGGCAGGCTGCCATTCCAAGCCACCCAGATCCTGGACGGGGTTCCCGTCAGCCCAAAGCCCCGAAAAGTCGCCAGGGCTGCTTGCTCCATCTGCTCGGCTTGTGTGGTACACAAAGATGCCCAACCAAGAAGGCAAACAGGGGCTGTGGTCCCCAAGAGGACCCCTGTTTCTCCTTCCAGGAGGGGGCCTGGTGGATGAGCTAAATCTTAAAAGATGTATCCTGCCCCCCTCCGTGGGGTCACCTTGCCACCACCCTCAAAAGGAGGACAGTATGAGAGAAGAGACACTCTCCTCTGGCATGTGTGTCTGCCCAGAAACCAACAAACACCCCTATGTGGGTGTCCAGCACACATCTGCTGCAGCTGGAGAGGCAGCCTATTCAGGCAGGCCAGGACAGACAAAAACGAGCCTCCAGCCCACTCCATCCTTCTCCCAGGCCCCTAGGTACCGCCTCTTGTGCGGGGGCACTGGGCATCTGGAAACTCATTTGCATGCCAAGCACGAGGTCCGCTGGATCGCAGTGACGGAGGGATCACTCCACTGCCAGCACAAAGGACGGCCACAGATGGTGCCGCTTGCTGCCCGCCCCACCCCTTCCAGCCCTCGCTCCTCCTGGGGGCTGGCCTGCCATGCAGGGGGCGGAGGCACCACAGGGGAATCAGGGCTTTCCTCCAATGTCACGGGCCACCCCCTGCTCAGCCAAGGACAGCCCTTGTCCTCCTGCCCCTAGTGGAGTGGTTTCCATAAAGGGAATAAAGGCAGGCTGGCTGCGTGACAGGGCCTTGCTGTACAGTCTGGCATGCCGCAAACAGGCATGATATGTGGATCAGCCAGCCACAAAGGCCACTTTCCTACAACCAAGAGGTGGTGGGGGGATGGGGAGTCACCACCCCTCACCCCTGAGGCCGGTGAGCAGAGAGGCCACGCTGGCAGTCCCATGCGGGGCGGTGGATGTTGTGTGTGTTCTCCTTATGGTGCAAACCAACACAAGTTGTTCTGAGGCAAACGTGGGTTAATGACAACACCCGGGAATTCGCAGCCAAAAAGACAGTCTGGGCACTGTCGAGAGAACCAGGAGGGCTGACAGGGACAGACAGAGACAGGCAGGGGATTATGCAAGGACAGACAGAGTGACACCAGCTGGGCGGGTGTCTGGGTGCGCCTGGATCTTGGCCGTCACTCACACGTCTGGACTGGGAAGTCTGTCTGCTCTAATTAGGCGGGGCTGGCCTGCATGCCTCTTTGACCTGTGTGCCTTTGGTCTGTGTACTTGCTAGGATGGCGAAAACAGTCCCAGAGTGAGTGGGAGAGATGGGAAGACCTGGTGTGGTGTGCACAGAGCATACCAGGCAATGGCAGGGCAGTGTCAGTCCTGACCTGAGCCCCTCTGTGCTGCAGGCAGGGTCAAGAGTGCCTTCTACTGCCTGGGCAACCAACATGGCCAGCCTGTCCCTTGTCCTGTGGGCCCCACTTACCAGTGGTAAGAGAGCTGGCCCCAAAGGCCCCTTTTTACACAAAGGTCCCCAATTTTCAAATTAAAATGGCAGCTAGGACCCAATGTCCCTTTCCCCCTTCATAAAATGCAGCTCGCTTGGGCCCAGGACAGCCTTGGCCAGTACATGTGACTGCCTCTCTCCCACAGACGGGTGACGACTGGCCTCCTGCCTGGTGCTCCCACGGCAGGAGGCCCATGTACACATCACTTGCACAGCTGTCAATGAACACCATTAGACCCACGGCCACCCTCCAAGGGGCTAAGCAATTGGCAGTGAGATACTCCAGAGCCTGCCAAGGGGCGCGGAGAGGAATTTTAGCTCCACCGTGCAAACTTTTTGGGCCCCTTCCAATCTGGGGTGTCAACATGGGGAGGCCTTCTGCCTGTCAGAAACCAAGAAGCAGGGGCTGGGCGTGATGGCTCACACCTGTAATCACAGCACTTTGGGAGGCTGAGGCGGGCAGATCACTTGAGGTCAGGAGTTCGAGACTAACCTGGCCAATATAATGAAATGCTGTCTCTACTAAAAATACAAAAATTAGCCAGGCTTGGTAGCCAGCGCCTCTAATCTCAGCTACTCGGGAGGCTGAGCAGAAGAATTGCTTGACCTTGAGAGGTGGAGGCTGCAGTGATCTGAGATCGTGTCACTGCCCTCCAGCCTGGGCAACAGAGCAAGACTCCATTCCCCTCCAAAACAGAAAGAAAGAAAGAAAGAAAAAGAAAAAAGAAACCAAGAAGCAGGAGGGGCTGTTGGGAGCACAGGTTCAGCCACAGAAAGGGGGTTAGGGTCAGGAGGGGGCCTGCGGAGCTGGCCACAGAGGCCCATGGGACCACCCCCCTGTCAGCCATGCTGACAGAACAGCTATGGCAGTACCCACTGCTCCCTCTCCTCCATCAAGATCTCTGATGGATAACAGCCTTCTTTGGGGGAGGAGAAATAGAGGCACAACCACCTGCAAATGCACTGCTTCTGACCCCTAAACAAATCCCCTCTCCCCCATCACCCAAGGCAGCAGGTTCTTATCAAGCAGGTGCTGAGCTGGGTACAGGCACCCCAGAAACTGGGCTCTCAGGCCCCTCACCAAGCCCCATCCCCTGTCATCCTCTCCAGCCTGTCCAGGGGCTGGTGCCGAGGACCTTGGGGCCTTCCAGCTCACCTCATGGTGACCACAGCTGGGGCTGGGACAGCAGCAGGGAATCACCCCAGATTCCAACTGCCAATGCTGAGCCTTAATCCAGACTTCCAAGCACTCCTCAAACGTCTCAGCATAAAACGTATAAGCACGCACCACCCAACCCGTCTAAAGTGAACCCACTGAGCTCCCCTCACCTCTCCAAACTGCATCCTTGTGACCAGACTCCCTCACCTAGATCCATTCTAACCTACAGTAACAAGGTGTTCTATCACTCACCCAACGTTCATTCAACAACCGGCTGCTGAGCATCCTCTGTGTGCTGGAGGTACTGTGGTGAAGCAGGCGAGGCTAGCACCCCTGCTGAAACCGCACATGGCCCCCACTGCTGAGTCCAAACCACTTAAGATGACGTGCAAAGCTCCGCAGGCTGGGAGGAAGCCTTGGCGCTCATCTCTCCTGACCTCAGCGGGCAGCTACAACCCTGTGGTTCAGGGTAAGGGACTCTGAAAGTCTGGATTCGATTCGAAACCTCATTCCCTTCACAGCTGCGTGACCTTAGGCAAACAACACAATCTCTCTGGGCTTCGGTTTATCTGCCAAATGTTAATGCTTACTCTTTAGGGTTATTGTGCTTTTTTTTTTTTCTGAGACAGTCTTGTTCTGTCACCCAGGCTGGAGTGCAGTGGTGCGATCTTGGCTCACTGCAACATCTGCTTCCCGGGTTCAAGCGGTTCTTGTGCCTCAGTATCCCGAGTAGCTGGGACTACAGTTGTGCACCATCACGCCTGGCTAATTTTGTGTGTGTGTATATATATATTTTTGGTAGAGATGGAGTTTTGCCATGTTGGCCAGGCTGGTTTCGAACTCCTGGCTTCAAGTGATCCACCCACCTCGGCCTCCCAAAGTACTGGGATTATAGGCATGAGCCACTGAGCCCAGCCTTATTGTGCTATTGAATGACACTAACACCTACAAAGTGTTTAAAAGTGTCTGGCATGTAGTTGGCACGAAGAGCCTCTCAGCGCCGTGTGTGCTCTGCTTGTAGCAGGCAAGAAAGAGCCTTCCAGACAGAAGGTGGTCTCTTATTCGTAAGCCCCCTCTGCCCAGCAGGCTCCAGGCCCACCTCTCTATGCGCCAGCCCCACAAGACACCCTGCAATTTCATGCCTCTTTCCTTACAGAACTTGCACTTCTTTAAGGCTCATCTCTAATGGTGCTTCCTCCAGTTTCCCATCTATAAAATGGGTTTAACAGGAGCTGCCTGCTTCACTGGATATGGGGTGTAAATTAGTGTTGCCAACCAACCCCTGTGATATCCAAGTAGAAGCCAGCAAGCGTGCAGGGTGGGCAGAGGGCCAAGGACCCTCACCAATCCCTGCAACCCCATAGCCAACTCTGCATCCCAGAACACTGTGAAGGCTGCTGAAGCATAGCCTGAAACCAACCCCCAAGACCTGATCCCAGTTGTCTGTTACTGTGTGACACCTTGAGCAAGTGACTTAACCTTCCTGCACTCCAGTTTCCTCATCTCCTAGGGTAGCCATATGGATGGGACCGCGTTACCTCCATGAAGCCCAGGGGAGCCAGGCACACAAATCTCTGCATGTGCTCATTACACCACGATTGGCGTTTCTGCCTCAGTCAGTAGAGAACAGGATGGTCCTGTTCTTTGTTTTTCATCCAACAGGATGGTCCTGGGACTTTGCATCTCTGCTTCTGATCACACAGTAGAGGGTGAGACAAAGGGCCTGGGCAGGCACGAAGCTCCAGAAGTTCATGGAGATGGTGGGGGCCCTGCACAGATGAGCAGGCCTGTGTGCTCATTTGGCACACATGTTGCACAGGGCCCCTTCCCCCCGCCTCCTTCTGAGCCGCCTAGGGGTAGACTGAGGACATTGAGTGTCCTGCTCTGAGACGCAGGAAGCAAAAATCAATTCCCCATTTGGAGGCAGCTGTGCCTCTGCTTCAGCTGGTGGCAAGGCGCCGGTGGCCCTGGAGGGAAGGCATTACTTCTTCTTTCCCTAGGACACCCCATGGACTCCCACAGCAGCCCCTCAATAGTGGCCATCTTTTGTGGGGGTAGCGGGGACAGTTCCCCAGGATCCAGAACAGCCCAAGACCCAGACCCAGCCTCCCCCATGACCCCCTCTAGGGCCCTGGCTTTTAGTAGATAAGATCCAGATAGTCACTGCCACATCCGCAGGGAAGCAGCAGCCCTGAGGGGCCAGCAGAAGGGAGAGTTGACCTCAGCAGAAGGGACAGCTGACCTCATGCTCCTGTTGCCTGTGCTAGTCTTTGTAGCGTCTCCAGGAAGCCACGGGGACACCAGGGTTCCCACTCCACACCAGCCGTGACTTAACCAAGATCACTGACAAGCAGCATGTGTCCTCCAGTGGCGCTGTGCCATAGTGTGATCGGCAGCGCATTCTTCCTTCTTAGTGGCATATAAAATAGTGGTGTGTGCGACCAGGAGTGGTATCTTCTATAAATGGGACCCAGTGGATATGTCTAAGAGCCCTGCACCAGCTGCACCCAAGGATGCTAACGGTGAAGGCAGCACCAACACTAGCCAGTGACCCTGTGGTCACTCATCTGAGACAGAGATGGGAGTGAACAAGCACTGGCTCTGAGGATCAGGAGGGGACCAGGCAGGAGGGCACCGAGGAAGAGCCAGCTTCCCAACATCTGCTTCCCCAAGACCTTTCCAGCAACTCCCCTGTGGCCAGCAGCCCCCATACTGTCTGTCCTTTATGGGGAAGAAATGAAACCAGATGTCGGGTGAGGCAGGCCTGAGTGGGGATGCCGGGGCAGCTGGTCCTGGCTTGCTCAGGCGTGCCCTCCCCAGGGGCAGTGACAGGCCCTGTATTTGCCCCGTACCTGTAGCTCCTAGCAGCACAGAGGCCCAGGACTGGCTGACCAAATGAGGAGGTGAGAGGCAGAGGAGTGCAGCCCCAGTTCAGTAATCGCCTGAGTGCCAGGTGAGGAGGGTGGAGCTACATGTACTGTTCAGACAGGCCGAGTGACCAGGCTTTGTTAGCATTGATCGGGTCGGGTGTCATGGGGAGCAGGTACGCTCACCTGGGCACCTGGGAAAGGCTTCCTCCTCGCCAGGCTACACTTGGCTTGAAAAGGAGCAAGAAAGCAGAGGCAGCCACAGCAGCCATAGGGAAAGAGGTGCTCCTGGTGCGGACAGTGAGAAGCCTGGGATGCTTGCTCCTGGTAAGATCTGGCAGTCAGGAATGGATGACAGTAGCAATGGGGTGCAGGGGGAGGCTGGGAGGGATGAAAGGCCATCTGGAGAAGGGAACAGAAGCCTGGATGTACGGCTGGGCGGGAGAGTCATCGAACACACTGCAGCCTGTGGAAGCCACATGCAAAATGAAACAAAGACCTAAGTATCAAAGAGCATCTTAGCAGCTAAAAGGCTGCTGGAGAACAGAGGAAGTGTGTGTGTGTGTGTGTGTGTGCGCGCGCGCGTGTGTGTGTGTGTTGTGTGTGTGTTGTGGGGGAGGTGTTGGGAGGGGTGCTTCTGAGACCCAGGAGACCCCCAGGGATGAGGCAGCACTCAGAGGGGCCCAGGAAGAGGCCTGTGAAGCAGCGGCGGCAGCATCTTGAAGCAGGGCCCTCTCATCCTCAAACCATGCCCTGGCAGGTGGCAAGTGGGATTCATGATTCCAATAAAAATATGAATGATACATTTTCAGATGCTTCCATCCCACGAGCTTACAAAAGGCCACACAAGACCCTCTGAAGTGGCAGCAGCAGTGAGAGTGGCGCCACTCCGCAGCGGGGAGGCTGGGCATGGGAGCTGCAGGGGCTTGCCTGTTGAGTTAGGGGCAGGAGAGCCAGGCCCCCACACTGGTCCTCACACTCTTTCCCCTCTGACATGTCGCACGTTCCTGATCCCACATCCACTAGAATCCCAGGGAGCACCTCAAGCTGCCTCAGGAAGACGGGCCCCTCCCTCTCTCACCCACTGGTCACCACATCCTGATGATCTTTGCAGTCTGTTCCCTTTGCTCCTTGCCTGCTCCAATCCAATCACCTTCTGCAGCCCTGCCGGTTCTCCTCTGAATTATGACAACAGCATCTTGTCATTCATCTCCATCTCCAAACCTGCCTCCTGCCAACCCGCCCTCTGCAACGCGGTCAGAGGACTTCTTCCACCCATGCATTCTGATTACCTCTTTCCAATCCGTATCCCCAGAGGCTGCACAGGGCCTGGTAGATGGCAGTTGCTTGATGGATGCAGACACGAATCTTGGGCCAGGCTACCCAGGGGAATGCTGTGGTACTCCGTAGTGACAGCATGAGCCCCTGGGGCCACGATCGGATTCGGGGGCTTCACTTCTACAACCCTGGCACCCAGCACGGCGTTTAGCACATGCTATGCAGCCAACAGATGACTAACACACTGACATGAATCACAGCTAGAAATAACCCAATATGCTGAGATGACTGGGAAGGAAGGACAGACACTGAGACCTGGACAATCGGAGCAGCATCTGTGACCAGGCGCTCAGCAGCCTTTAAACCTACCAGCAGCTCCCCATTCCTGGGGGCAGGAAACCAGCTTCAGAAACAGGGTTCTGAAAGGAATCTCATCAGGAATGTGTCCAGAGACTGGTGCTGTCCTCAAATAAAACCTACAACTGAGTCACAGGACACCTGATTCATGACATGCACAGCCACCCCAGTCACGGGGAACAGGAGGTAAGCAGTTCACAGGAGAAACAGTTCATACAGTGTGGGGGCCAGCCACAGCCCTGGTTGTCCTCTGCTCAGGGGCCGGCGCTGCTGCTCATGTTAGTGAGATGTTCCCAGCATCTCACCCAGGGCTCCCTGGAGATGGTGCTGCTCCTTCTGCTCCTGGGCCCAGGCCGTGCTCCCCTACCCTCTGATCCTCCTCTTTCAGCTCCCAAACACAGGGTCCTGGGACCAGGGAAGCCTGGGAGTTCAAGGCAGTGGGGTCTCCTGAATATCCCTGGGACCCCGGGTTCTACAGCCATGCACAGAAAAGAAGTGGTGGTGAGGGCTTGGGAGGGGCGGGAGAGTGCAGCAGACACAGGGGTTTGAGTCAACACAGGCCTGGACTCCTCATCAAATCTCTAAAATGGACAGACACTAAGAAGAACCTCTCCTGCTCACTGGCCTGGTGTGAGGAACCATGAGGTGAAGGAAGGGCCCCTTTGTCAACACATGTGAGAGATGGCCCATCTCACACCAGAGTCCCACCTGGAAACCAAAAGTAGTAATATGCTGTCTCCTGCCTCCAGGAGGCAGAGTGACCAAGAATACAAGCTCTGGAGCCAGGCCGCCTGGGTTCAAATCCCAGCTCAGCCACATAGCAGCTGTGTGATCTTGGGTAAGTTACTTTAGCTCTCTGTGCTTCGGTTTTCCCTTCTGCAAAATGGGGATAATAAGTAGCACCTACCACCTAAATTACCATGAGGATTAAATAAGTTACTATACATAGAATGTTGGTACAATTCCAGGCATGTAGAAAGCATTACATGGGAATGAACTGTTAGCAGTGTTGTTGTAGTATACATGTTCCCTTGGGATGGAGAGGGTGCCCCATTTCTCCACCTAAGTACTGTAGAAAATTGCTCAAATAAAATACAATTTCTTTCGCCCATCTCCAAGAAGATCATACAGATGCTCAGGAGTGCCCAGCCTCACACCACCCCTTCACACTGGGTGCTCCCTGGGGCAGACAGTGTCCCCTCGCCTACTGGACTGGGTGCTCCCCTAGCACCCAACTGTGCCCACATCCAGACACCCCAGGCCCTCACAGAGTCACCCCAACAGGCACTCGCTTCTGACTCTGCTCTCAGGCCCAGCAGTGCCAGGAGGCTGGTCTAGGCAGACCCCTTCCTCCTCTGGAGCGTGTGGGTACAGGGGCTGGGGGTACTTTGCAGCTGTCCTCTCCACAATAGGAGGCCTGGGCGGTGGGCAGAGCCCAGGCCCCTCCTCAGCCCCATCCCACTGTGTCCCAAAGGAGGTGGGAGACGGGCAGGAACTGGGATTCCTACTCTGGCTGATTTGCTCAAAGCAGGAATGAGTGGTCTGACTCATGAGCTCTGAGAACAGAACTAGCCGCAGAATTGTTACTCTGCCCGGCTGGAGGCTGGGGCTCTGGGGTCGGACTTCCTGCCTGTAGACCCGCCACTGCTGGGTGCCCCAGAAATAGGAAAAGGGGCCTCCTCCCTGCCAGCTCTCTTGGGTCATCTCCTCCCAGGAGGAAATAGCACAGGAAGCACATGACCACAGAAACTCACAGTCCTCGGACCGGGGGCAGTGACTGCTGGGCCCCAGGAGACCAGAGTTGGCTCTAGCGAGACCACCACACCATCAGTGCAGCCTCAGGGCCACATGTGTGCTTCTGTAAGATGGGGCACCCCTTCTGGCCCGACTCACCCTGCTGTGGATGATGAGGATCTAACGGGGCCGTGGGAGCACACAGACAACCTTTTGGTTCTCCCAGCCGTGTGGTTCTTCCTACTTCATTCAAACCTCCCAAGACCCAATTAGGACCCTGCCAAGGATTACACTACCTGTATTTTACAAAGGGGAAATCCAGGCCCAAGAAGGGGTGATTCAAACAGTCACTCCACAGGCCAACGGCCCCGCCCACTGCTGGTACACGAAGGCCCCACTTTCATGCCCATAATTGTGTGACATCACGTCTGAGAGCAGGCATATCCCCAGGAGACAGCTCTGCGCCTCCCGCCTGCCTCCCACTCCTAAGACTTGGTGCGAACCCCAGCTTCTTGAACCTCCTGTGTGACTGTGGACAACTTCCTCCCCTCTCTGGGCCACATGTAAAAGACAGCGGGTGGGCACTGCTCTCTGAAGTCTGCGGCCCCCTGAATCAGCCCTGGCCTCCAAGTGGGGTCACGTTTCTCAAGGCGCAGGCCAGTCTTGACCTTGCATGACTTCTTCTCAATCCTGCAGGTGCTATGGGGCGAGCTGTCTGTCTGCACACTTGGGGTGGACTGCCTCTCCACGCTGCTAGCAGGGATTACAGATGGAAGGGGCTCCAGAGAGCTCACCCTGTTGGGCTGCTCTGTTGATCAAGGCCGAAGCCCAGAGAGTAGAGTGGATTTGCTGAGGTCAAACAGCTGATGCGTGCAGGACTCTGAGGGTGACAGGGTCCTAGGAGAGTGGATGGGTGGGGAGCACCCTGTGGTCTCAGCTGCTGGGGCTGCTGAGGGGCTAGGCCTTCTCCTTGGTTATAGAAAACATCACTTCTGGGGCATTGTGAGTTGGACTCTGGTGACCCTGACAGCTGACCCCTGGAACCTAAATCAGAGAGGTTTTCCTTGGGGGAAAATCTCAGTCTCCTGCAGACTGATGGTATTGCTGCCTCAGCACCATCAGTAGCAAGCTGAACTGAGTTTCAGCTCCTCCTGAGTTTTCTAGCTCATTCCCATGTTCTGCTCCCTGCACCTCTATCACCATCACTTGTGAGTAAGAAAGGCAAAAAAAAAAAGGGAGGAGTTGTCTGCTGGCACTTGGGCTGCGAGTGACCCTATCCATCTCCGCTGCCCCCATCCCTGGTCCCCACACAAGCTGAAGCCCTGTGCATAGGGAGGACTGGCTAGTTGGGTGGTGCAGGTGGCCTGGGATGTGCACGCAGGCTCCCAGCCCAGCTCACCCTGCCCTACCTGCTTCCCTGTGCTGGGCAGGTCCTGCCTTCTCAGGTCCTGTGGTCCAGTCTGGCCTGAGAGACGGCCTACAGCCTGTCCCTCCCTCTAGGAACACTCCTCGCACACGCCCGCCCCCTCTCCCCAAGGGCTGCCCGGGTTGGCAGGAGCTGGGAACTGGGAGCCTCGAGGCGTGTGAACTCACCCTGGGAACTGAACTCCAGGGAACCTCAGAGCCGTCCGGGCTAGTTTTGTCAGCGCTGTTTCCCAAACCGGTTTGGCCATGCCTCACCCAGTGGAGGCTGGGCAGGATGCATGGACCCAGGATAAGACTCCAGACTAAAACCCCAGCCCAGAAAATTCCCTGCCACCTGACACTATCATTTCTAACTCAGGGGCCATCAAAGACACCCCAAAACAAGCTCAAGAGGGTGTTGTCCACAGAAAAGGATGCCCCTTTCTTTTTGGTGGTACCCCAATAAATGCTTCTGCAAAGTGCCCCCTTAGTCCTACCATGCACTTTAGCTGAGAACAGCTCACAGGAGCTGTCACCATGTACTGTGCCCTTGTGAGGGGCTGGCTGACACTTCCTTGTTCCTCAGACCCTCACAAGCCCCCCCCCAGAGGTGGGGTAGTCACAGGTCACAGCCCCTATCTTGGAGAAACTAGATACTCTGCCTCAGTGCACATCTGAGTATGTGGCAGGCCAGGGCCAAGGCTGGCCTCTGTCATCTTACCCTAGGGATAAAAATTTGCTGGTGGCAGGGCAATGGCGGAGGCGCTCTAGACCACCTCAGTAGGAAATTAGGTAGCACTAATAGCAAAGCAAGCATGCTGGAGAGGGGAGAGGTGCCCTGAGGAGGGGGTAGGTGGTTACAGTTCCTGCATTCAGGGCCCCAGCAATGGGCCTCAGTCCTCCCTCCCCCAGCAATAGATTGAGGCCAAGAGATACCCAAGAGTGCACCAGTGTCCATGGTGAGGCGTGAGTGCCAAATGCCTCTCGACCTCCACTTTGCTCCAAGGACCTCTGGGCAGGACAGAGGCAAGCTCAAGAGGTGAGGTGGCAAGGTCAGCCCACGCAGGGAGGTGAGGAGGCAGTCCCTAGGCTGGCCTGGGTCAACACTCCCACTCCATCTGCAAGGTGAGAACTGAGCCACACCCGCATGCCCAGGAACCACAGAGCCTGCACTCCAGCTCTCATTCCAGAAGGAGCCACCCTGAGCGCCTGCTTTCCATTCCGCATGTAATTTTTCCTCAGGGCTAAACATCACTGCCCATTGCTGGCTCTCAGGGAGGTGGAAGGCTAAGGAGGGGTTATGGGAATCAATTTCTTCCCTGCATAATTTACTTTTCTGAGGAGGTCCCCTCCTTACCCTTCCCAGCTGGGTGCAGGCAGTTTAGCTGTGTCCTCTCCCACCCAGCATAAGAAGAAGTGGTTGGAGTGAGGCTGGGCCCTTCCTAGGGTCAAAAAGACCCTGGGGTCTACACATCATGGCTGTCCGGACTTCACAGATGGCAAGAGACCATGAGTTTGAGCACCGAGAGACCTTGTCGTGTACTCCCTCGATTTGATTTGAACTCAACCCTTAGTGTCTAATTCCAAGCCCTTGGTTTTTCCTGCCAGTGACAACTCCCAGGACCCCTCAAGTGGCTTCATTCCACCCAGCCTGGGCTCATGAAACCAGAGTATGGGCTCTGTCCTGGGGGCCCGGTGCTGACACTAAGCCTTGGGGAGGTGGTGAGCCTAGGGCATCACTGCTTCTTACAAAGAAAACACCCACAAAGCTTCCCAAACCTGAAGAGTGACTCAGGAGACGTGTGCCATGGTAACAAGGGGCAGGAGAGGGACTGGGGTGGGCTGCACTTTACTGGGTGATTCTGCTGACCAGACTCTACCATCTCACCTCCAACCATTTGCACCCCCGACTCCACCCCACCCTTCCCTGCTTACAGTGCCTGACTGACTTGGTTAACTGCCAAGACTCTCAGTTTCCTGATGCAAGAAACTCAGAAGGCTATTCCTTCCTCTTAACTCTGAGCTAGCGCACCTGAGGTCTAAACCCAGCAAAGACCGAAGCCACGAGGTCAGGCTCCACGCCAGCTGTGACCACTCTGGAAACACATGTTGTAAGCTCAGGAGCGCATGGCACCATCTCTGTCACTGCGCCACTGCGCCGGCGCATGCAGTGGTACTTATGCACTCCCTTCTGACCCTGTGCTATGGGAGATGACAACCTTCAGATGGGTTCTCGACCCAAAACCTGTTGTAGGGTTTTCCCTCTTATCCATTCATCTAGCAGAAGCAGCTGACGGCTGGCACATTTCATGTTTCTACATCTTGACTTCCTAATCGGTCGTTCCATTCCTCTTCCAAGAAACCCAGAGTATGGAGGCTTGACAGCCCTGGAAATCACATATGCCTGGCTGTTATTAAATCTCTCCAAGTCCCCAGCAGATTGCCCAGTGGATGCCCACTGGCTGCCCAAACACCAGACTGGTCTCCGTTCATTGCTCTGGGCCCTCCTTCCCAGCTGCAGGGGTCCCTGTGCATTCTGGAGAATACATGTCACTCTTTTAGCATGCTAGCTACCGGTTTTAGTCGTGCATAAGCACACGCCGTTCAAGACAACCTGAGATAGGGACTGAATTTATAGAACACTGAGGGGAGGGAGGAAATGAGAGAATTTCTCTTTTTGTAGAAGATCCTTTACCTGATGAAATGGTTCTCTGTGAGGTTTCTTTAAATATCCAGTTGCCTTGTTGCAATGAAAATCAGAATGGTTTATAAGAATGCCATTTACATCTGGTGCTTCCTGGCTGCACCTGTTACTCAGTGTTAACACACCTGGGGTGATGTCTGGATGGTGCGGTCCCAGAGCAGGGCTGAATGATTCACTGCAGCCTGGATCTCCAGGCCAGGGGTTCTCAATCTTGCCCACGCATCAGAATAATCTGGAAGGCTTGTTAAAACACAAGCATGTTGGGCTCCACCCCCAGTGGGGTTTCTGATTCAGTGGGTCTGGGGTGGAGCCAACGAATACATTTCTAGCCAGTTCTCAGGTGCTGCTGATGCTGCTGACCTGGGGACCCCACTTTGAGAACCACTGCTCGAGACCAGGGGATGAGCTCAGTGCCTGCAAGATGCAGGTGCTCTGTTACTCCATGAACAAGATGGGGGGAACCATTGTTTTCTCTCCCCTTCTGGGTTCAGGACATAAGCAAGTTCTTAGGGCCAGGAGAAGCATGTGCTTGGCAAACGTTCACTGATACTGCTGTGGACCTCCCCTGACCTTTGCATTCAAAGCTCTGGAGATTTGACTCTGAACTCTCTCTCCCTAGCCTATGAAACAGGAGAAAGGACGCTTACAAGGGAGTCAGGCACATGGAGCCCTGGCTTTATCTACTAGTTATGAACTATGTGATCTTGGCAGGCGTGTGCACCTCAGTTTCTTTGCCTGCATGCAAACCTATCTCACCTCGGTGCTCTAAAGGTGTAACAAGGTAACCTTGACAGTGTCTACGGATGGAGAACTTGATTCAGACCAGGCACCGTTCTGAGCACTTTGCATGTGTGGTCTAATTAAAACCTCTACTCTGAGAGGGCACTGTTGTCCCCCGCCCAGCATCTCTCAGCAACACCACTTGCTGGTGTCCCTCAGCCCTCTGCCTTGGAGCCTGCTTCACAGAGTGGCTGTAAGAACCGAATTAGGTCCTGCAGGCTCCGCCTCACTGCTGGCTCTAGGAAGCAACCCCAGGTAGGCGAGGGACAGACAGCAGCCTGGGCCATCTGCAGTTCAGGCCAGTCTCCCTGTTTCTCTTCCAGAGCAGCTGGGGGAGGGAGCCGTCATTTGTTTAGGCCTCTGCAGTGTTTAATCAGCACGCAGCTCTCTCCCTCCTCCCCCTCCAGCGCCTGCTCTCTCCCTGCAGAAAACAGCTCTCTGCCTTCTGCCTCTGATGGAGGCCGTGAAAAATTAACACGGCATGTAGGGAGAGGGAAGGAAACACCGGGTAGGGAGGGGCATTGGAGCTGGGCGACCAGCTGGCTTGAGCTGAGTGCGCACCAGTTGGGCAAGCACGAACTGGACGGGCCTCTGAGGGGCCGGCCGGGTCAGAAACCCAACCACCCGGCGGGACCACAGGGTCTTTCATGACGCTCAGCCTGGGGGTCTGGAGCACACCCAACTACCCCTGGGGGAGCTGGAGTGCAGAGTCTGGGCCTTCCTGGGGTCTCGAACCCCTGGAGAATCTGAAGACAGGGATACAGTCTCTCTCTGCCCTGAAGAGAGCCAGGTCATGCAGGGACGTGTCCTCGGGAAGGTCAACTGCAGGCTAGGCAGAAACGAGACACGCCTCCTTTCTCTGTTCATCTTCCTGACAATCCTGTGGAGACAACTACCCTGATTTGATAGGAGGAAACTAGTGTTCAGAGAGGTTAAGAAAACCTGCCCAAGGACAACCAGCGAAAACAGCAGAGTGGGATCTATTTAGTTTTAATTAATACAATTACTTTTCATTTACATAAGTACTACACAAATCCATTCTCCTTATAAAGCTAATGTTTCCCCAGCCTCCAAACCCAGTTTTCCCATTACATCCGATGATTCCACCTCACCGTTCCATTTCTTAACTTTAAAATGCTATTTTGAAGAAGTAATATGGGCACGTGATTAGAAATATACAGAAGTCGAATAAAAGGCGTGCATTGAAAAACAGTCTCCTTGACGCCTCCCTGTTGCCGTTCCTTCCAAAGGGGAACCACTGCTGGTGGCTTTGGGTTTTTCCTTCCAGGGTTATTCTATCCTCGGCACCTACCAGAGACTTTGCCACCTCTGCCTGGAAGGTTCTCGTCCTGGACAGCCATGTGATTCACTCACCCCCTCATTCTCATGCAGACAGAGTTTCCCTGACCTCCCCGTTTATGAATTGTCATACCTCCCCACCACTGACTCCCTCTATTTTCCTCCCCTGCCTCATTGTTCTTCAGAGCACCTATCACCACCTGCTTTAAAAGTCCTGATTCCCCTCCCTCCACGCTGGAACAAAAGCTCTACCAGGGCTAGGGTTCCCACGTGCTACATTCGCCAGCACATCCCCAGTGCCTAGAACAATACCTGGCACACAAGTGACAATTAACACTGATGGAAGGCAGGGCACTGCAGGTACACAAAGCCTGGCAGAGTATGCATGCTGTTTTGAACTCAAACTCACTGTCACGCCTGTGCCTCTTTCATCTTTTGTCTCTTCCTAGGACCCAGCCTAGTCTGGGGAACACAGCAGACGCTCAGAGCTCAGAATGACCAGACCGGAAACGTGACCCTTACCTCACACCACAGACCAACAAAAAGTCGAGGGGAGTGGAGAGAGGGGGAGCAAAACAACATATTGTCTAGAAGGTGACAGAGGAAAGGCTGGGCGCAGTGGCTTACACCTGTAATCCGGCACTTTTGGAGGCCAAGGCAGGCAGATCACTTGAGGTCAGGACTTTGAGACCAGCTTGGCCAACATGGCGAAACCCTGTCTCTACTAAAAATACAAAATTAGCAGGGTGTGGTGTGAGCCTGTAATCCCAGCTACTGGGGAGGCTGAGGCAGGAGAATCACTTGAACCTGGGAGGCAGAAGTTGCAGTGAGCTGAGATTGCACCACTGCACTCCAGCCTGGGCAACTGAGCGAGACACCACCTCAAAAAAAAAAAAAAGGAAGGTGATAGAGAATATCTTCATGATCTGGGTTTTGGGGAAAATTCTCAAGAAACACAAACAAGCACTAAGCATTAGGGAAACTTGATAAATTTTCCTACGGAAGAATGTCCTGCATCCCAAAATACCCCATTAATGGAGTGAGAAGCACAGGGTGAGGGTGAGTCTGCATGGAACAGAAGAAGCCACACGGTGCACTATGAAGCCCTGTTGAAGGGTTCTGGGGAGTCGGGCTCCTCAAGACTGTGCAGCGACCCAGGAAGGCTTCTCAGAAGAGGCAGAAGGTGACTCCCTCCCACTCCTCCCCTAGGTCTGGCCTCCTCTCTCTTCTCCCTGAAAAACCAGAGGCTTTAAGACAGACAGAAGAGCTCCAGCTCCCCTTTCCTGCCCCACGCAGAGATAACCAAGCAAGAAAAAACAAATTAAAGAGTCCAGGAGCCGGGCAGGGCCTTGGGAAGTTTGGCTCGACAGGGCAACAGCATTTAACAAAGCTCACATCATCCATCACTTGGGCCCAGTCATTTAGATACTGGGCATTTGATTAAACTAATACGGGCGGCTGGGGCGAGGCATGGCTGGGCGCTTCCTCCCCTCGCCTACAAATTAGACCGTCACACACAATCCGATTACCTTGACTGCCACATTTATCTTGGGAGAGGGGCCATCCATCACTCCTCAGCAGCTGGCTCTGCCCTCCCCACATTAGCTCTATCAGGAGGGGAGTGAGTTTGCCCCAAAGTTTCAGCAGACCATGTTCAGTCAGTCATTCCTTCCATCACCCACTCCAGATACTCGCCCCAAAGTGCCCGCCCTGGGGCAGGCCTTGGGCTCAGCACCAGGGTGCAGAGAAAACAGTCCACAGCCTTTAGACTCATGGAAGGCTCATGAAAGGGGAGCTATCTGGGCTGGGCTTGGAGAGCCTAGAATGTCAGTGCTGAAAGCTATGTTGCACTGATGGGCACAGGTTTATGTCCCACTTTGCCTCATCCAACTGAGACCCTACGCATGACAATCACCAACCATCCTCAACTTCACACCTATGAAACGGGATAACACAGTACAGTGCTGGCCAACAGAATTTCTGCAGTATTGGAAATGTTGATTTGTCCTGCCCGAAACAGGAGGCAGGGGCCATATGTGCTACTGCACAATTGATGTGTGGCCAGTGCAACTGAGGAGTTGAGTTTAAATTCCATTTAACTATCTTCTTTTTTTAAGACAGGATTTGGCTCTACCCACCCAGGCTGGAGTGCAGTGCTGCAAACATGGTTCACTGCAGCCTCGACCTCCTGGGCTCAAGCTATCCCACTGTCTCAGCTTCCTGAGTAGCTGGGACTACAGGAGTGCATCACCACCCCTGGCTAATTTTTTTTGATTCTCAGTAGAGATGAGTCCCCGCCATGTTGCCGAAGCTGATCTCAAACTCTTGGGCTCAGGCAATCCTCCTGTCTCAGCCTCCCAAAGTGCTGGGATTTCAGGCATGAGCCACCGTGCCCGGCCCATTTAACTTCATTTCATTAAATTTAAGTTCCAATTAGCACATGGGGATACTGTCTGCCACGTTGGGCTCTGCAAATCCAGTTTCTGGCTACCTTCTTGGGGTTGTTGTGAAGAGTAAGCAGGCCATCCTTAAAATGCCCAGGACAAAGCTTGGCACGTGACAAATGCTCAACAAAAGCGAGGTCCCTTCCCTCTGGGTTCTGAGACCAAGGATGCAGGGCTATTGTCTGAAGAGCCCTGGACTCAACAGTAATCACCTTTGTGGTCTCATAATACAGCTCAGAGTTAAAGACGGTGCAAACCATAAAGTGGCAGGGATAGAACCTGAGTCCAGGTCTCTGTGGTTTGGAACCCTGTCTTTCCACTGGACACCTGGCTCCCCAGGAGATGGATAGCAAGAGCAAAGGCTCCAGGATGGGGCCTGGGGAGGGCAGGTCTGCCTGGCAGGCAAAGACCAGCAGCTTCTTCCCTGAACATCACCATGGTCTGTGAGGCCTGGCTTCTCTTCCAGATCAGTCACCTCCCAATGCTAGCACCTCCCAATGCCAGGCACAGGGTCACCCCATAGCCTGACCCGCCCCAGCCCCGCAGGCCAAGCCCAGGGCAATACCGATGGTCCCCTGAATCAGGGTAGAGCTGGGGCAGCCAACAGAGTTTCTGGTTCTAGATACACCAACTCTAGATGGTGCCCGGTCCTAAGGCTTTTGCAGAGCAACCAGGACAGCACAACTGAGGCCCTCAGTGGCACCAGGTGCAAAAGAGCTCAGGGTCACCCGGCTTCTCCTGCCTTCCAGGGTGCATTAGCCGAGGCTCAGAGGCTGGCAGACAGGGGGCAGACCAGCTGCTGTCACCAGGAATCTGAGGGCTCTGGGGGAGCCTGGTCCCCACACGGTCCTCAGTCCCCTCACTAGGGACCCGCCCATCCTCTTACAGGGCTGCAGTGGGATGAGCGGAGCTGACGTGAATAAACAGGTGAGGACGGAGCATGTGCTCACTCGGGCTTGCTTAAATTATTGGTGTTGTCTGAGGTCTCAAGGCAGGTCAGCGACAAGGTGAGACCCCAGTCTGTCTCATGTGGGTCTGGGGAGGCTGTAGACAGCATCTAGGAACAAGCACTCACGTAGAAGCTTGAAGACGCCACTCTTCACTGATGGGCTGTGTCACCCGGAGCAAGCCATGTCACTCCTCAGGTCTCCCCACCTCTTTTTTATTTTCTTAATGGAAAAACTCAAAATCACAAGCATGCACAAACCTTTCTGTGAGGATCAGATGGGGCATGCCAAAGCACTTATGACCTGGATATGGACGCCTGTGAGGGGATCTGACTGTGTCAGTGGGTGGGCAGGCTTTCCTGGTAACTTCAGAGCAGCCTGACCCTGGAGAGAAATCACCTCCCAGAGCAAGACATGCCCCCTGTGGAACAGCTGGAGCTTAAGAGTCCAGTCTTCAGACACTCAGAGGGATCCTGCTGGCAGGGCACTTCTGGTGAAACCACAGGCTGGAAAGGAGCAGACCCACCTGTGATCCCCTCAGCATGTGCTGCAGGGGCACCGGCAGGCTCCCTCCCTGGAGTGGCCGCCCTAGCCCACCTGGCTTGGACTGTGGCCTCCAGCTGGCCTGGAAGGCTGGGAAGGATGCAGGGCACTCACTGCAGCTGCAGGAGGGAGGGGGCTGCCCTGGATGGGATGTGGGAGATGCTGGCCAGAGTTCACCGAGAGCTGGGAGATGGTGGGGAAGGCTACTGTGGGGTGAGAGCCAGGCCAGGAGCATAGAGGGATGGGGTGACATGGAAGAGCCACAGGTGAGATGGGAGTGGAGAAAGGGGGATGCTGGGGAGCTGAGGAGGCCCCCCAGAATTCCCTCCATCAGATTCACCCCTCTCTGCCGGCCAAGTTCAAAGGCACACTTAGCCACTCACACATTAGTATAAATGAGTTTATGACAAGCTGTGCCAAGACGGGCAGGGAGCAGTAATTGAAGGGAAAATCATGGGGTGGAGGAAGGTGGCAGGCAGCTCTCCCCAGCAAGAGCCTCCTCAATGCCAAGGAAGGGGCCCTGGGGGGGCTCCCAGTGGGGACCCTCTGCCACCAGGACACCCGCATTCCCCCCATCCTTTTCCAAAATACCAAAATGCCAACACTCCTTTGTTGCCACTTAAACCAATTTGGGGGTAATTCTGCAGGCAATTGTCTTCCGATTTACAATGCGGCTCTGTGATTGCATCCAGGCTGATGGTTCAGGCTGTAATTGTATGGTAATCACTTCTGTTTATGATCAATGCGGAAATCACTATTGTTTTCCAGCAGGCTTGTTAAATCGAAAAAGTGCAGGGGTGGGCAGGGAGGGTTTATTTCTGTGAGTTGGAGCCCCGGGAAAATGAAATTAAGTAGAACAACTCAATGTGGGGGGTGGCGGGGAGAAGTGGCTCTGATGGCAAAGGCACCCTCATGAGCTCAGAATGCAGAGACAGAGACAGGCAGGAACACAGAGACCCTGAGAGGCATGGAAGGTACACTTGGAGAGGCACAGAGGAATAAGAGGGGAGCGGGCAGGGACGCTGGGGAATGCCCGGGCTCAAGACAGAGAAGGTTAGGAATAGAGATACACACAGAGTTGCCCAGACAGACTCCACTCCTCAAACCTGCAGAGAAACTAAGCTGAGATACGCTAGGGGGACCCCCTCTTACCTACTCATACCCCTGCTTCAGCAGACCTGCTCACACCCATTCCCGAAGAAGGGTGGGGGCAACCCAGGTGCCAGGTGGCAGGCCAGGCACTGCCTGCCCCTCAGGGCTAGAGCCCGGCCTTCCCCATCTGGGATTTGCCTGCCTTCTCCTCTCCCCTTCCCTGAGGCCACCTACCTGCCGCCTGGAAACAGGGTGGCAGATGGCACCTGGGGGCCCAGGTGGCAGGAGCAGGGCAGTGTCGTGAGCTCAGTGGCTGCTGTGGGGAATGAAGGGAGCTGCCCACCTGGCAGGCAGAAACCCGAACCTCCCCAAGGCCACAGGGAATTGGCTTGGGCTGGGTGGAGGGCAACGTCTCCCAGGGTGGCCACAGGCATCCATGGCACCAGGGGACCCAGCCAGCCCAGGCTGGAGGCCCACAGCCCTGCGGGGTGCGAGTAGGCACCAGCTGTCGCGGCAGCTCAGGCAGACCTTGAGGCTGCAAGAGGTTTGTTTCTTCAACCACACGCCCTTCTTCCCCAGCAAGAGTGGATGGGGGCCATCGGGCAATGTGCTGAAAATCACGACTGCAGTGAAAGGTATCAGGTGTTTGGTTTTGAAAGCCAACAAGGCCGAGGTCCCTCACTCGGTCGGCTCTCCCTGCATTGCCTGGCACCCTCACCCACCAACGCCCCCGCCCACCTGTCTAAACTGCCCTTCAAATTTCTCAGTTTTGCCTCACCCCAGGAAGGCCATCCCCCACCCAAATGGGACCCATGGCATGGAATATCACGCGACTGCAAGGTAGGACTTGGTCACCCAGACCTGCCTGAGGGGTGGCCCTGGCTAATACCACAGGAATTAGTTCCTGTGGTACTTTTGTGAGCTTTAGTTTGCTTAGCAGTGAATAGAGACCAGCGGGCCAGGCCCCATCATGGGTGGATCCCCAGTGAGAGCAAGAGCAGCACTTGGCAGCCTCCCCACGGGACCCCGCCTGGGCCAATGGCCGTCCAGCCCGGCTTATGGGGCTTCCCTAAACCCAGGGCACCCTGACTCTGATTCTGTGCCCTGCACTGATGTCCCCAAAGGCAGCCAGGGCCCTGGGATGGTGGGCAATGACCTCAGTCCACTCCCTGAACAGAGAGCACCATCCCCAGTACCCTACAGGTCCACTTGGGGTTCTGGCCCTGAACTTCCCTAAAACTGGCACCCAAACAGGCCACCCTGAGATGTGCTGGGCCCTGAACAGCGGCGCCCCTGGCTGCCTAATTAGGGGCTCAGCAGGGCTTGTTGGGAAGCGGCTGGAAAACCTTAGAAGTGGAACAATCACTCCTAATTGGAGTTCTAGGATTCAGCTTAAGAAAACAGCCTCCTTCTCCCCCAGGGACTTTGTTTCTGAAGTATATACAAACAAGTGATAGCTACTCAACATTAAAAACAAAGTTGGCTGAAAATGAAAATTTAAGCTACAATTAAGTTTTCTGAACGGAGAGGAAAACTCCAAGGGTGGGGTGCCTATGAGTGAGTGTGTGCATAAGTGTGTGCGTGAGTGTGCGTGTCAGCGTGTGCATGAGTGTGTGTGTGCGTGTGCCTGTGTGTGGGGCCATGTGTGCAGGCTCGTGCATCCACACAGGGCATGATGGACACTGAGCAGATGGATATCTTTGGGGTCACAGTCATCCTTCCTTTGCTCAGGGGCCTCTCACAAAGTCCTAGATCTAAGTGAGCCTCCTGTGTCTGGATCCCAAATTCCCCAGGGCACTGCCAGGGAAGTGGATACAGGACCTCGCCAGTCCCCTGGTGGACACTGAAGCCTCGGACTTGGAAGGTAGAAGGCCAGAGTTCAGGCCGCACCTCCACCCGCCAGTCCTCCACACTCCCTGACCCTCAGTTCCCACCTCTTGCTGGGTGGCGAGAAGCCACTGCATATGTGGAAGGCTTTTCTGGACTCTGAAGCACTCTAGAAACGCCCAAGACAATCCAAGACGGCCCAGCATGGCAGGGAGGGACAGTGCAGGTACCCGTACGCCCCAAGGGGATTGGAATGTGTCAACACATTTACACACCCAGTTCCCCATGTGCCCCTCCTATGTCACAGACACACTCCCAACACCCAGTGTGTTTGTAAGCCTGCACAAACTCACAAGTACCCCATATCCAACAGCCATTCAACTTGCAAACGACCCCCACACGTCCTAGTGGACACATGCATGTTCAACTGCATGTTTATCTGATATATGCACAAAGATGCAAAACCCAGGCAACAGTTGCAAATGTTCTGTCTTATATTTCTCTTAATCAACACATAATCTCTGCAACAGGCTCAGCCCTACTTCTCACCCAGATGCATGTCCGGCCCTGCACACCCACTGCCTTCCAGCCCTGTCATCTTAATTCTGGGACTTTTAAGCTCCCAGAGGGCAGGGGATGTGTCTTTTTTCACCTTCCCCACAGTGCCTGGAACAGAGAGAACCCAGCTCTTCTTTTGTTCATTCACTCATTCCGAAATATATTACATGTATATGTTGCCTATCTGGATGCTCACCATACAAACTTGAGCGCGCTATAGTCATAGTCATGAACTTGAAAAAATGCCACATTCCTGCACATACCAAGGGCTGCATTAAGTGCTGTATTGACGGTGCAGTGTGCCTGGTAAGGGTCACAGGTGCATCTGTTAGTAAGGGCACGGGCAGGGGGGTGTGCGTGCAGGGTCCCCAGCAGATGCCTGCACACACTCACACACTCAGTGGGCAGCCTACATGGTGACTCCTGTAGCTATAACAGGCATGTGGGTGAGGGTGTCCCCGTTTTGCAGAAGTGGTAACTGAGTATGCTGCTGGGTGGCAGAAGGACATCTCAAGCACAAGATCACTTGGGTGGGGTGAAAGCAAGGCTTCAGGTAGCAGGTGCCCAAGACTGGGGAGGTGTCCAGGGAAGTGAGTCTCGGCCAGGTCATTTCAGAGGCTGGTTTCTATTTAGGTAAGAGCCCAGGGGGTACCATGGTGAGTGTGTGGTGGACTACACACTCCTGGGAGAGAGGAGGGGATGACCAGGAAAGCCACACCTGGGAAAAAACCCCAGGGGAGAAATCTTCATCCCAAAGGCTGTCACCTGAGGAGAAAGATCTTATCCAGGCCACTAAATGTATTTATCTGAGAAGGTACACCACCATGTAAAGCTCTGAGAGGATTATGGGCCCCTGGTAGGCCTGATGCTGGGAAGGCTTAATTCTAGGCAAGGGGGGTACATAGGCTGGGTGAGTACAGGGGCCTGCAGAAGCCTGCCTCCTGAGGCCCACCTGCTGTCTACGGGTGCCCCTGGGCAGCAGCAGTCAAAGGAAAAGCAGGGTTCAGGGAGGGTGGAGGACCTCCCTCCATTTCAAGGGCCAAAGTTGGCCTGGACAGAAGGAGCCAGAGCCTGAGCTTACAGTGGAAGCCAAGTGCTCGGCCCTTACTCCCTCCCCTGTCCTGATGCTGCTCCTGGGAGACCCACTGCCCGAGTGGCCTCCTAGAAGCCACTAAGGACCCAGCGGTCGAGGCTGCCATGGTTCTAGTAAGGTGGGGATAGGGCGTTTCTCTGTTTTGGGTGCTGCTGCCCTGACCCCCTGGGACAATGGCTTCTGTCCTTTTTCCAGGGCATCCTGGGACTGCCCAGTAACTTTCTGAGCCTGTTGCTGGCAAATCAAATGAAGACATACCTGAGAGTTACACAAGCTGTCCCCACTCTCTGCAGCGAAGACACAAGCCTTTGCTCAGCAAACACTGAGTGAGCCCTGAGCTTCTGGCCAAGAGCCCTGGGGCCCTGGCTGGAGGCAGGGGGACTATTTGCTCCAAGATGTCTCAGGCTCTTGGAGAAGATGGGCATTCTGCATGTTCTACCAGTTCGGGGCTCATGCTGGAGAAAAAGTACCCCCAACAGATGCATGGGGTGAGGGGTTGGGGGAGTGTCTGGATAGGCTGGGCTGCAATGGACAATAAAGAGGCCCCGAAGCTGGGGAGCAGGAGGACAAGTGACCCAGAGGAACACGCCTCCCACAAACATGAGGAGAACCACGCAGAGCAGGAAGGGTAGCTCATGTTTGCTCAGGGGCGATGAGATCCCAGCACTGTGCTTAAGGTTCTGGCTGGAATGAGCTCTTTAATCTTCCCACAGCCCTAGGGGATGAGTACTAGTCTCCAGTTCTACAGATGAGGAAACTGAGGCTTAGACAGGGTGAGAGGTCCTGGTGTGTGGAGAAGACAGGAGAGGAGGGGGACAGACGTAGGGGGCAAGCTCGGGAGGGCACCTTTGTGGGGTGAGGGCCTCTCGCTCCTAACAGTGGGGAGCCACAGGAGGGCCATCCCATCCCCACCTGGAAACTCCCACTTCAGTGCAGTGCCCAGTCTTCACCTTCTCGATCTCTCCAATGACCACGAGTCCCCAGCAAGCCCCTCCCCTTTTGGCCCCCCAGCTTCCTGTGTCTTCTCCCTGCGCATGGTCTGTTCCCCAGGATGGTCTTCTGGCCTTGCTCCTGAAGGCTGTTCTGTCTCCCAGTACCCATCCCGACACCAAGGACACCGCGGGTGTCAGGACCTAGGGTTTGACAGGAAGCCGTGTGCTGGCTCCTGGGATCCTTCCCCAGCTCCCAGAATTTCCTCTCAGCGAGGGGTTCTCCAGGCACTCTTTGGGCACCTGGAAGCCAAGGCTGGACTCACAGTCCTTACTCTGAGAGCCCACTCTCACTAGGATGGCTGGACCCCAAGGGCCACCTCAACATGGCTGGACTCACAGACCCTCTGCCCAGAAATGCAGGGGCTCACAGACCCTGACAAACTATGGGTAGACCTCAAGGAAGAAGTCCTTGTGCAAATCACTGGCGGGCGTCAGAAGTCCAGGGTGCAGACTCTCACCTCTCATTCCCCAAGAGGGAAATGAAAGTGGGCGCGTGGGTGCCGGCCACGCTCACTTCCTCCAGAGCTGACACACGCTAGGCCTCCCTGATGGCTGCGGGAGGGACACCCCTGCAGCTTCTCTCTGGGACAGACAAGTGGTGAGTATACTTGTGCCCCTCTGTCCCCTGACCTTCTCAGGCTCTCCTGTTACAGTGGCCATGCTGGAGGCAGGGATAAGCCCCCAGATGGCACCACCCTCCACAGGGCACAGCAAGGTCTCCAGCTGCAACACAGGGCAAGGACAGGCAGGAGTACTGTACAGATGAGAAAACTGAGGCTCAGACAGAAGGGGGCTGGTGGTGGAGCTGGGTGGAGAGAACCCAGTCTTGGGCTCAGGAACTTGAGGGGAACCTAATGCCCAGCCAGTTTTGGAACTAAGCCCATGCTGCGAGGGGATGAATCCACCTGACAGTGATGAAAGCTGCCAGCTACTGAGAAGTTACTATGGGCCAGACACCAACCTAAGCGCCTTTCAGCCCCATCTCATTTACTCCCCACTGCAACCCTGCCAGGGACAAGTAGCTCTACTGCACTGATCAGGAAACAGAGGCTCAGAGAACCTTGGTGACTTACTCAAAGTCACCTGGTAAATGACAGATGTGGGTTTCATAATTACTCTCTGACACTGTCTTGGGAAGGACACTGGGTGGCCCCATTTTAAGAGCCCCGGGTAGTTGGGCAGGGAGGTCTCCCTTCCCTTGGGGGGGAAGGGAGAGGAGCAGTCACCAGAGCTGCCAACAGGGTAGGCCCGCGGGCCACAGAGTGACCACTTCAAGCACAGCACTGCCAACAGGTCTTTCTACCATGATGGGAACATTCCACCACTGCACTGTCCAATCTGGTAGCCACTAGACCGTGAAATGTGACTACTGCGACTGAGGAACTGAAAACTTAATTTAATTTTACTAATGTACATTTAAATGTATGTGTGGCTGCTATACTGGACAGCACAGTAAATCCCACGCTGCTCCTTACAAGCAGGGACCCCAAGAAAAGCAGGCACCCCTCACATCACACAGACAACTTGGGGAGCCAGAGCTGGGCCAAGACCTGGAGCCTTTCAATTCCTGCCTGGGTGACCAGGGCTGCCATGTCCTTATGCTCTGGGCTGGCCATCTGACAGACATTTACGCAGCACCCAGCGTGGATGCAAGTCACGAACCGCCTGTCCTTCAAGTCAGTGTAGTGGGCTGACACCCAGGTGGCCAAGGGATGACAGGAAGCTACTGATGTACAGTGCTGGATCCTGGATGTGCACAGGAGCTAAGGACCGCAAGGAGACGGTGGCTCTGGATGCTGGGTGTGGGGAACCAGGGAAAGCTTCCTGGGCCATGCCATGGCATTAGAGCTGGGCCTGGAAGCAGCAGAAGTGAGAGGCAGGAAAAAGGGCTCCTTGGGCTTCCTTTTTCCTTCCTCTCTGAAACATGCCCCTCTTTTTTTCACAGTCCTGCCTCCCACACACAGGAGTTGAACCAGACCTTGCTAAATCTTCTGCGCACAATGAAGCTGCCCGTCAGATCATAAGCTCTTGGGAGGCAGACACTAGTGCCTCAGGCTCTGACCCAGGGAGCAGGGATTCAACACTGGAGCCCTGGGAGGGTGGGAGACCAACTCTGCAAGCCCAGAGGCTACCCGCTGGCACCCATCCACTCCAGTCCCAGCCCCAGGGAAATGCACACATTGATTTAAAGCCTCCTGGGCCTGGCTAGAATCCCCCGAGGGACTAGGGAGAGACTCCACAAACAGGACTGCCTCTCTTTTCCAGGAGAGCAGAGGGCTGCTGTGGGGAGGTCTGGACAAGCTCCATCCAGTTCCCGGAGCTCCTCAGAAGGCAGAGCTGGCTGCCCTCGCCCCCCACCACGGGCAACCACAAAACAGGAACCCTGAAACAAGACGAGGCTTTCCATTGCGTCAGCAGGGGCAGGGACATTCCCACAGCAGGACGCCGACCTCGCACTAACTACTCCCAACTTCTATGCCTGAGTCCTGCCTGCTACTCAGCAGCAGCCCTGCTCCTAGAAGCAGGAGGAGTCCCAGTGCCTCTGAGGCTCCAAAGCCTTTGATGGCTCCCCACTGCCCTGAAGGTGTTGCAGCAGCCTCACTCAACCTCTCCTCGAGCTCCTGCTAACCTCCCCCATGTCATCTGGAGGGACATCCTCCTTTCTCATCAAGCGCCATACCTCTCCTGGTTTCCAAGCCTTCGCAGCTACTAGTCCTCCCACCCAACAGTCCTTTCTCATCCTGCCCATTTCCAAAATCAAGTTCCACCTGGGAAGTGTTTCAGGCCACTCCAGCCTGAAAGTCACCATTTTCCCCTCTTCCTTCTACAGCTCTTGGGGTGTAGAGCATAGGCCTCTGTACACTTAATTCTCTCTTGCCGTGCTGCACCCTAATATTTCCCACTGCACACCCAGATGTGGGTGGTGGCACCCAAAGATATGGCCCAAGCTTCTTTCTCACTTTCCTCTCTCCCCACCTCTCTGGCACAGGGCGGGTATTGAGGCCCTGGAGTGGAGTCTACCTTTTAGAGATGAGATAAAGATGAGGCAGAGATGAGACACTCAGGCCCCCAGAGGGGAAGTGACTTGCCAAAGGTCACACACTAATTTGGCACCAGACTACAGATACAATCACTTCAGGGCTAGTGTTGGGAGCCATGATTCTACCAATAGCATCAGAATTGTCTGGGGAGCTTTACAAGCCAAATCACAGGGGCCGGGCCTCCCCTCAGACCCAACAACTCTCCAGGGTGGTTTGGGAGCCTCAGTCTCAGAAAATGTGAGTGTCCTGGCTAAATCCCCTGTTCTCCATTCACCCAATACACACAAAGCAGCACCACTGCCCCAGGCCAGGCACTTCTAAGGCCTCTCCTCACCCTACGGGGGGGTGGGAGCAGTTGGGGAACCCAGCAGGGTCTCTGAGGCTTGGAGAAGCCCCAGGGTGGCTCTAAGGATAAGTCAGGGCCATGGCTGGGGCTACTGAGAGGGAGGAAAAGGGTCATACTTCCTGAGCCTGGCCAGGCAGGGGGGCAGCAGACTGCCTGGCTGGCCCACCCAGGGGTCCTCACACCCAGTACTCTGGGTGATAGGGGTAGCTCCCAGCTCTGTGCATCAGTTTGGAAGGGCACACAGCCCATCAGATCCTGGGGAACAAGGACACTGTGAGCTTCCCCCGAGGGACTCATTATGGGTCCTGGAAGGGCTCCCCGGAAAGGCCTCATCAGTGCCCCGCCCCTGACCATTTTCTCCCTCTAGAGGACTGGAAACCTGAGACTGTCACCAAAGGTCCTCGCATCCCTCAAGCTGCCCTGATGGGCCTTGAAGAACCCTCTTTCCGGTGTGCGGGGATCCCTGCAGAAAGCCACCGCATTTTCAGACCTCCCACTTCAGTCAGGTCAGGGCCATGGGAGCTGGAGGCGGCAGCGAGGCCTGCTGCTGGGGGAGTGGGCACCTCAGGATCCAGGGACAAGGCCACAGGAAGCTAACCCTCACCTCAGGGCTGGAGCAGGAAACCAGGCAGCAGGCACAATGAAATCATAAACCACACGTTCCCACTGGGAGACTGGGATTTGCAGTGGGCTGGGAGAGGGCATTGGCTCCATCCACGGCCTCTCCTGCCATGTGACCTTGGGGCAGGAAGTCCCTTCGGCCCTCCGGCCAGTGGGCTGGCCTTCCTTCCCTGCCTGTGGTGTCTGGCCAGGGAGCTCCCTGGGAAGCTGGAAGTGCTTCGAGGGTGGGGGCCTTGTTTTTCCCTGAGCAGGCTCCCTCGTGAGGCAGCTGCTGCTCTGCCAGGCCCTGGGAGAGTTTCCTCCTGCAGCCGAGGCTTGGGGAAGGAGGGCGGGTGAGGCCCAGCAGATGCTCCGTGACACGGCGTGGCAGGGCAAGAGCAAGGGTGAGGTGCACTCTGTACCAGTGAAAGGTCCCGAAATCCTTCTCCCTGCTGGGTTCGGGCCTGTACCCCTCTCTCTGAGGTGGTGCTAAGGATCCCAGCCACAGGCCCCACTGAGGAGTTCCTTCCCCATGAAGGAGCCAGCCTCTCCCGAGGGACCCATGCCACATCGCTCAAGGTAAACACCTCCCTTGCCCAGAGAGCCTCGCGCCCGCTCCTTCCAGCTCTGCCAGCACAGAACTCTCTGTTCCTGAGGACCCGAGGCTGAGCTGGCGCTCCCGCCCGATCGATGGATGACTTCACAGGGACTGACGCCTACCGGCACCAAGACTGTCCCTCAGGGAGGTCTGAGGCTGCTCCTGGGACCGCTGCCCACTCGTGCCCCCTGGCTGACCTCTGCTGGATGACAGAGTGCTGGCTGAGGGGTTGGAGACCTGGGACTCATGCCACCCTCTTGCTAGATGACCTTGGGCAAAAGTGAACCTCAGTTTTCTCCCGTGTTAAATGGGAATGCCTGGCTGGTCTACTTCCCCGCAGCAGGCTGCCACAAAACAAATGCTAGGGAAACAGGAGGTCTCTTTATCTAACAGACTTGCCTGCACTGTTACACTCGTGGGCTCTGAGCTAGTGTCCTCACTGCACCTCTGTCTTAAGTCTATCCTCCTGGCCAGCGCTGTCTGTCGTCCATGGAGCTTCCCGTTGTGGTGGACATGTTCTAGAGTCTGAGCTGCCCAACAAGGCGGCTACCAGCCTTCGGTGGCTACTGAGTGCTTGAATGTGGTTAGTGCCAAGGATAAGCTGAACTCATCCCTTTAATTAATTGAAATTTACAAACAGCCACATGTGGCCAGTGGCTACTGTACAGAATGGCGTCACCTTAGACCCAGCTCAATCACTCCTTACTCCCTGGGGCAACATTCAGGAAGCACTGGGCAGGACTTCTGCAGAACCTCTGTGGAAGCACCTTTCTCCCTCTAGCTGCCTGACTCCACACTAGGGACCCATCTCAGAGTTCCCAGGGACTGCATGGACTGGGTGCTCAACCAATGCAGACTGAGATCTGGAAGTGCTCTTTCAATTCCTCTGTCCCCCCACCCCGTCCCAACTACAATGGGGAAAACACACCCAACCAGCCTTCCACTCGTGCCATCATCATTCAGCAGCCACTGGGCACCCACAATCTGCCAGGCACCACAGTTGGCACTGGGGCATACAGTGATGAGAAACACGTGGTCCCTGCCTTCAGGGAGCCCGCTGGCAGTCAAGGTCTTGCTCCTGTTGGAACCAGGCCTGGCCTCCTACATCCCCAACTGGATGATCTCGGGCACATCAGTTTTTCCATCTGAAACTGGGGCTCACAGGTCCCTGAGCGCACAGGCTGTGATGAGAATCAAGAGGCATGAGAGAGGCGCAGGGGCTCTGAGCCAGGGGAGGGCTGTGCAGGGCAGTGGAGGCAGACTTATGAAGCGAGGTGTAAACTCTGTGCAGGCTGCGCTTCCGGTAAAGACCTAGATTCTCACCAAAGCATCGCCGTTTGGTGGTTTCTCACTAAGGAAGTTCAGGGTAAAAATAGCTCAGAAGGGGACTTGAATCCAGCTAGTTGGAGGGTAGTCACTGCCTGGCTTATACACAAAAAAAGGGGAAAGGCTTGTTAGGAGCCACGTGGACCCCAAGAGTCACCCTTCCGCCCAACCCCTGGGACAAGGCCTTTCCTCCATAGCAGATGGGAGATAAGCTTCAGGCCCAGAGCCCCATAACTGGGGGAGCCGGAGCCCCCACGTAACATCTGGGGTCACCTGACTTCAGGATGGCACGGCCTTTTCACCCCAACTCACTCCTCAGCCAGATTTCTGACTCTCAGCCTGATTTCTCTCCTCAGCCCAATTTCTGTGGCCGCTCTCAAAGATGGGCCAATGAGAAGCACACTGGCACCAACTCCATGCCACCTGCCACACAAAGCCTTCCTGCTGGAAGAGCCATCAGCCCTGCTCAACACTCATCTGGCAGTCTGGCCTGATGGTCAAGGGCGAAGGGACTGGGTCCCCACTGTAGGAATGACAGTCTCCTGAAACCCATCTAAAGAAGTGCCAGCTGACCTCTCCTAGTTTCCCCCCAGAGGGCTTCTGGACCCAGGGACTGGTACCTATCTGCTGCCCACCGCACCATGGCTTGGCTTTTAAGACACCAATACCAAAACCACATGCTCAGGACCCCAGGCAGCCGCCTCTTAGCCCCTATCAAGGGGCTCTCTCTCCAAGGTCTTGTACAAGGTCCTCACAACCAGGCATCTCCTGAAAGGCTGCTTCCTGCCCTCTGGTGCAAATCCACCTCTCTCCTCTAGCCAGCTTGCCAACAAACACTTGTCAGAAGTCTATTCTGCACCCACCACCTTTACGAAGGGCACCCTGCCGCAATGGTGGCATCACCAGTGCCCATGGGGTCTCTAGGCGCTGGAGGCATCAGGGCTGCATTCTGACAAAGGAGCAGCTTGAAGTCGAGGACCCTCAGGCGCTGCCTCCGAAGGCATCCTGGCCGATTCTTATTTTTGCAGCGTGAGCCGACTGAGCACGGAGCCTCGTAAAATGTCTGCTGGAGAGCCAACACTTCACCTTCAGGGGCCTGGGTGGGGGCGCACTCTGCCCCCTGGCCCCAAAGAAAAATGAAGGCCCCGTCTGTGGGTACACAAAACCGGCCCGGTGCACGCCGGTGCCACTCTCCCGGCCAAGCCTGGGGCTGACACCATGCAGCACACGGCGCTACCCACAATGCACCGGCCCTCCTCTGTCACACACAGGCACGCACACTCAACCCCGCGCCCGGAGGGAGCCCAGGGCCCGGCCCGTGGGCGCCCAGGCGCCGACCCCTCCGGCCCCGCACTTACCTAGAAGTTGCACCGGTCGCGATCCCGCCCTGGCGCCCTCGGGGGCTTGGGGCCCGGCCGGCGGCGGCCGCGGCGAGCGACTCCGGGTAGGATTCAGCCAGCGCCGAACAAAGGCTGCGCGCAGGCAGCGGGCGCCGCCTGCATCCCCGCTCCGCGCCCCGGCGGCGGCGGCGGCGCGGGGGCCCGGGCGGGTCCGGCGCCCGCTCGCTCCGCGCTGCCCGCTCCGAGGGCGCTCCGGCTCCCGCGCTCCCGCTCGCTGCTGCCCGCCACCGCCGCCGCCGTCCGGCTACCGCACCGCACACATCAATTATTCATCGCCCGTCTCCAGCTTCCCGGGCGAAGCCAATCACAGGCGGAGGCTCCGCTAATGGGGCCGCCGCCGCCGCCGCCGAGGAGGCAGCCAGCCGCGCGCCCGGGCGCAAGCGACAGCCCTCCAGGGACAGGGATGGGCCGGGGGCGCGCGGGGGGCGGGGGCGCACGGGGCGCGCCGGAGAAACTTCTCACGGCCCGCGCTCTGCGCCGCGCTCGCGGACCCTGCGGGCGTGACTACCTACCCTGCGTATGCCCGCGTGGGGCTGGGGGCTCCGGGGGAGGCCAGGCCAGCCGCGGCGAGGGGAGGGGAGGGAGGAGGAGGAGGAGGAGCGCGGGAGGAAGATGAAAGGCGAGCAGACCTGCCTTGGCGTCTCCAGGGAGCCCCGGCTCGCGCGCGCCCTCCCCGCCCCGCGAGCCTCGCCGTCCGCACCCCCGCCCCCCAGCCCGCCGCCCGCACTCACTCGCGCGCGCAGACCGTCAGCCCAGCCACTTCGCTGCGAGGGAGCGCGAGCGAGTATGAATCGGAGGCAGCTCACATTTCAAACTTGCACGCAGGGGTGGTGCTGGTGCACGCCGCTGCCGAGCGAACGCACGACCCGACGAGCAGCGCTCCAGCCTCCGGGCGGGGGCGGCGACCAGGCCCCTTTCCTTCCCCCGCCTAGGCAATTAATTGGAAGCAACACTTGTGCGAGTGGGGCTCCCGGAGCGCTGTCGCCCGAGGAGGCCGCCGGGAAGGCGCTGGCGGTGGATGACTTCGGGTGTCTCCCGCGCCCCAGCGAATCCTCCCAAGTGGGCATGCTAATGAGGGTCCACGGCGGGGAGGGGGTGGAGGAGGGAGCTGAACTGGAGGGGGCCTCGGCCGGGGGAAGGGGAGGGGAGGGCGGGGCTGGGCATCCAGATTAAATCTCGGTTAAAAGGATTTTCGGAACGGGCTACGGGGTGGAGAAGGTAGGCGGCCCGGCATCTTACTTCCCTGACCCTGGGTGCCCTGGCACCCCCGGGATTCCCCGAGCGAGGGGCCCAGGACAGGGTGAACACGCGCACGTACGCTCCCGCTCCCCGACTTCGGGGAGTTCCTGTGACCAGGAGCTGGCGGCAGGAGGGAAGCCGGGGGCGGCTGCGCGAGGCCCTGCCCCGCCCCGGGAGCTGCTGCCTTCCTGACATTGCATCCTGTGGTGGCCGAGGCCTCTTCCTTCCAGCCAGTCTGTCACAAGGGCTCCGGGCTTTGAGCGCTTGCTCACCCCCCACCCCTCTGCCCCTCAGACACCCCTGGAAGCCCACCTGCTCTCCCACCTCCAGAGATCTTCGCCCCTCCCTCTTTCGTGGGCACTCCCTGTCATCATTACCGCCTCGGGAGAAACTGTATTTTATAGCTCCCTCCCCCAGCCCCACCCACCTGCCTGTGAAAGTTGCTTGCGTGGTGACCTAACTGCCCCAAACACTTAGGAAGGTAAGTGAGGCCCCATCATTCATCCCCAAAGAAGGGCAGCCATGACTGTCTTTAAAATCTCCTCTGTATTGGACTGCCGTGCCCTGCTGCCCTGGCCAACACCGGGAGCTGACCAGGTTCGCTGGCCTTTGAGGTGGCATCTCCTGACTCCATCCCCTCTTCTCAGCCTCAGCCTCTGGCTGGCCCCTAAACCTTCCTGCCGGCCCTGGAAGTGGCTGGGACAAATCACTTATCTAGAAATTATGTTCTTGCTCCTTGTTTGACATAAATCGTTAGCAGGCTCTAATCCCACTCACTGCCACTTGAAATATCGCTTTCAGGATGGCATTTGGAAATGCAGTTGTCATGGGCTTTCCCTCCGAGGAGCTGGTTAAATGGATTAATTCGTACTTCATAACTTGAGCCTTTTGGACACGAACTAGCTTCCTGCAAGAGAAATTAATTGGCATCCCCTTACTGGCAGGCCAACCCCAAGGCAGCCAGGGGAAGGACTTCCCTTCAGCTTTGCACAAATTCCAGGCTCTGCTTATTCTCACCTCCATCTTATCTCCTCGTAGGTTATTATGGCTTCTTTGGGGACTGTCATTTACTCACTGAGACATTCACTGGGGCCCTGCCCTCCCAAGCAGCACCTCAGGCAGGGGTCCAGTGAAGACTCGCCCATCTCCCCACTGCAGATCCTCCAGATGACTGACCTACTCTAAAGCCCACTGCTCAGCAAATGACACCCAGAAAACAGATGGAGTGGGACAATATGGCTCACATGTTCCAAGAGAACACTGAGATGGATGTACCTAAGATCTGGTTTCTACTGTTAATCTGGTTTTTAACAATGTCAGCACTTGGACCTCCATTATCCAGAATCCAAAGAGCCACTATCTGAAATAACCAGAACACAAACCCTTCCCCATTCTATGCAATGACAGTTCACTATTCTAATCTGATCCTTAGTGCTTTCTGAGCCACCAAAGACCCGCATGTTTGGGACTTCCAAATTCATTTTTGAAATATCCTATATGTGTTGGTACCATGTGGCCAGCCCCAGAAGCTGAGTTCAGCAAAACCACTTTGGTAGGTTGAGCCAGAATTTGGACTGGAATTGAGCAGAGGTTTATACCAGAGGGGGACAGACCTGTTGGCATTGCCCAGGAAACTTCAATAAAGACAATCTGCCAGTCTCCCTACCCCATCTCCCTGTTCTCCCAGGGACCCACTCTGGGAAGTCATAGGGTGGGGCTGGAGAAGAGAATTAATATACGCTCCTCCGGCTTGAGACCAGAGGTTTTAGACTTTCCCCAGGTAAGCAAAAAAAACAAAACAAAAAACAAAACAAAAAAAACAAACAAAAAAAGATACTCTTCACTAGGTTTACATAATTAGGAAAACAAATTGTTTTCAAGCATCCATTCACCAAACTGCATGGGAGGCCTTCAGGCCAAAGCTAGGGTTTTCAGATGCTAATTTCAAGGCTCTCTCTGGCCCACTTGGTTAGCAAACTCTTTCTAGTTACACGCCTCTGGTCTACAGAAATACGGGCACTCCGACCAGTCTCTGCTTCAGAGGGCTTTCTCCACTTGTTCCGAGTTCCAACTCCACTTCTTCAACTTCCAAAGATTTGCTCAAAAGCCTGGGGCCCAAAGCAGCCTGCTCCACCCCCTTGATAAGGATCTACAGCAAAGAGGCCGCAGACAAAGGCGCTCTCCACCTCAGCTCACAGGCACTCGGTGAGCTCTCTGAGTGACCTCCGCAAGGGGGGCATAGCCCCGGGGGAATGACTTGGGAGAGAGAAGAAAGGAAGAAGAAAGGGCGAGCTGCAGCCCCCGCGCTGCGGCTCCTTGATGAATGCCCGCCAGCGCTCGGGAGGCCTGACGGGGGGATCAATAGCGGGTGGCTTTTCTCGCGGGTGTTTGAACTCCTCCTGCCGTGGGCCCTGGCGAGGAGGAGCTGCCGATAAATCACGGCGCTGCAGCCGGGAAGGCGGTGGTGGCTTGCTCGGGAGAGCAAGGGGAGGGAGGATGCTTTACCCAGCTGGAGGAGCCTGCCATGCGGAGCCTGCCTCTGCAAGACCAACTGGGTGGGGTTGGGGTGGGGGCGGGTGGGCACCCCTTCCAGTCAAGCTGGGGGCGCAGACAGGGGCCTTCTCCAGGGCTCCCCTGTTTACCCACAGAGGGATGGGCCTCCTGGATCCTGTCCCAGCATTACCCAGTAAAAAGAATCAAGCTACCTAGGATGTAGGTCACCCAGGGGTCAAAGGGGTTCTGGGCCGGGTCACCTCCTGTATAAGGCTTTGTATAGTGGGAGGCCTGGGGGCTGAGAGGCCACTAGCAAGGAAAGACCAGCATACAAAAGCCAGGCTCCCTCTGACCGCTTAGAGGGAGAACAATGAAGCCAGGGACGGCTCTGCTGGGTGCTGGGTTCTGAGACACAGAGCTCTTCTTCAGGCAGGGTCTGCTGATTCAGCAGGGCTGAGCAAGGATCCTATGACTCGGAGATGTCACCCATGCGGGCGTAGGCGCTCAGAGGGAGGGTGAGGTGGACAAGGAGGCCCCAGCCACATGTCCACGTGAGAATGACAGGCATGAGCTCAGGCCCCAGGAGCTGCCTGGGCCATCCACCTTCACATCCCTGGTCCTTCTCAGGACACGTGGGAGTGTAGGACACACAATGGGCATTCAACAAATGGATGCACACGTACCGGGGACCTGGCATGGAGCAGCTGTCACACAGCCAGCTCAGTTGCCCAAGGAAAGCTCAAACAGCAGCCCTGGGCATGACACAACTCAGGGGCTCTGCCTCCAGAGACCCCTTCCTGGGGCTTCTGCCAACCTCTGAGGGGTCAGGGCACAAACTCTCATGTGTCTTTATGACACTGTTCTCTCTGTCCCCACTCCCTGTCCTCCCTCATCCTGGTCAACCTCCTCAAGTGTTCACTTAGTCTTTAAGATGAAAGGGACAGTTGCGGTTGAGCTCCTGGCCAATGCAGGCGTCCCCACCAGACCTCAGAACCCTTCCTGTGTCCACACACGGGGTCACAGAGCTAGGGGCCCAAGCAGGATCCTGGCCTCTGCTCTCCTGGTGTAATAAGCAGCTCATGGTTACAGAGAGCTTGCTGGTTGGCAGGCACACTTCCAGGCATTTTCCAAGTATTAACAATCCTCACCACCAGACCTTTCTGACAGGAGCTATTTCCACTGTACAGAAACTAAAACAGAGGCGCAGGGAGGTTTAGACAATTTGCCCAAGGGTTTAAATGACTTGGCAATCCAGTTCAGAAGTATGCACTGATAACCATCACATATTCCCAAGGTGGGACTCTAGGATCCACAGAAGGAAGGTGACCTCCAGGTCACACCGTCAATTAGAGCTGTGATGAGAGCTCATGTCCCCAACTCTGTTTTATATTCTTTCCCTCATACCACATTACAAATACTGAAATATTTCTTGCTTCACTGTGTTTCTTTTTAGAGTTTAGCATCTATGCATTTGTAAGCATTCGTGTGACATTTTGAGTTTGCTGGGGCTCCACCTGAGTGGGGGACAGGAACACGATGCACAGTGAGACCTCCATGCCTCTTAGCCTCCTGCCACTGCACCCGGCTCCCCTTCCTGGGCGTATCCTCCAGCAGGGCCACTCATCCTGGACCCAGGCTGCATTCCCAGAAGTCTGCATTTGGCTTCCACCCAAATCCTATAATCGTTTCATTTTGAAAACAATACCACCCCGTGCCCGACACCTCCACTCAGTACCTCTGAGAAGTTCTACAAGGGCAAGGTTACTGGGGTTCCAGGAAAGCATCCTGCCAGGCTGGAGGAGAAGAGAGGATTCCGAGGGGAGGGGGCACATGAACCAGACACAAAATGAACATTCAGAGGAGCCTGCTCTGCTACCTGCTCAGCCCCAGGCTACCGAGCGGGGAGGGGGCGAGGGGGGAGCTGGTAGGGCTTGGGGCTGCCCCCAGGGCTGGGGCGGAGACAGGAAGGAACTGGCCATGCTCTCCTGGAAAACTGAGGTGCTGCGGAGGGAAGGGAGGAGCCTGGATTTGGAGGCTGAGGCTCCGGAAACAAGTTCTGACTAGCTGGTGGCCCTGACGAGCTGTTAGGCTTTCAGAGCCTCGACTTCCTCCTTTGTAAAACAAGGGTGAGACCACCTAACACCAGGTCCTAGGAAAGACCAATTGAGAAGCCATGGTGTTAGGGAGTGAACTGTGTCCCCACAAAAAATGTTGAACTCCTAACCCCCAGAACCTGTGAATGTGACTTTATTTGGAAGGAAGTAGGGCCTTTGCAGATGACCACGTTAAGATGAGGTCATTAGGGTGGGCCCTAATCCATTAGAACTAGTGTCCTTATAAAAAGAAGTTTAGACACAGAGACATGCACGCAGGGACAATGCCATGTGAAGACTGAAGTTATGTTGCCACAAGCCAAGAAACTACCAGAAGCGAGGAGAGAACCTTGGAGAAGATCCTTGCCTAGAGCCTTCTGAGGGACCTTGGCCCTACTGACACCTTCCTCTGGGCTTTTAGGTCTCCAGAACTGTGAGACAGTGAATCGCTATTGTGTAAGCCACCCGCTGTGTGGCACTTTGTTATGGCAGCCTTAGCAAACTAAAATGGAGGATCCGTTAAAACGTAAGTCACAAAACATTCTTCTGCTTAAGACCCTTCCTCATGTTGCTCTGGCTCCGTTGGTGTAAAATGCAAGTCCTTGTGGCTGAGCCCCCGCGTGACCCAGCCTCCAGTCTCTGTCATCTCTCTGACCTCATTTCCCTCCAGTCCCCCTCGGCTTACTCTGGTCCAGCCTCGCTGCCCTTCTAGCTGTGAATGCACCCGATGCACCTCCAGGGGTTCTGCCAGGAATGCTCTTCTCTAGGTGGCCCCGGCTCCAGCCCCACATCCCCGCCTCCTGCAGGCTTTCCCTCGGGGGACCCCTTGACAGGGAAGCCCCCGCCACCACACTGACCACAACTCAGCACCCCCTGACATGCCTGTGAGTCTCCTGACGTGGCTTTCTCCTTAGCATTGTTGGCTAGTGTATTTCAATTATTTACCTTGTTTAACGCTGTCTCCCTCACTAAAAGGCAAGCTCCATGTCAACTGGGACTTTTGTCTGTTTTGGATGTGTTATATTGACAGTATCTAAAATATGCCAGGCAGATGCTTTATAAATATTAGCTGTATGAATGAAACAAGGACCAGCTGCCTGAATGAATGAGTGAACCAAGAATGATTGAATGCACAGTGAACAATCACAGCCTCTAAGGGTGTGTGGTGGCCCTGCTGCCCTGCCCGGAGCCTAGGTCTCCGACCTGCTTCCTAGAACCTGGGTTGTTTCTCAGGGGCAGGCAGCCTGTTCAGACAGGAAGCTCAGGCTGGTTAACAAAGGGGCTGCCGGAGGTGGCGAGGAGTGCGCCACCCAGGTCTCTAATGAATCTCTTCCCATTGATTTCTGGAGTCGCCTTTGAAGGGAAGAGACGGCAAAGGCAGCTCAAATGTCCGTGCCTCAGCAGTCCTGGGGTTTCATTGCTTCTCCCAGGACACAGCTTTGATGGGGGCTTCCGGATGGCCCCAGGGTTGGACTGACATAAGCTCTCTGCAGTTGGAAATGCAATTTGCCTTCCTGCTGGACTGTCTGTCTGCCTGCCTGGCTGTGCAGCACACCTCCCTGTCTGGGCTGGAGCAGCCAAATTCCGTTCCTGATGCTTCCCAGACAAAGGCTCACAAGGCAGCTGAGCACAAAGCTTCCACTTTGCAGCGGAAGAAAGTGAGGCTCACTTTGGGAAAAGATTTGGGGCCACTCACACACTCTGGCCCAGGCTGCAGGACCAGGCAGGGCTGCTATACCAGGTGTCCCAGCCACCATTGGACCCATCGTGCCTGGAAACCATGTGTGGCCTATTCCTTCCAGCCCCTTTCTTGACAGAGCCTCTACTTATCCATTTGGAATCAAGCCAGCTCAATCGACATCAGAGTACAGAGGCCCTTGTTTCCCTCTTCAAATGAGGAAACTGAGGTTCAAAGAAGAGGCAGGGATTGCCTCCAGTCACATGGCAAATTAGTTGTAGAGCCAGGACTAGAACCCCAGACTCCTGGCTTGTTCCACGGCCCCAAGCTGTCTATCCTGGTACTGTATTCCTGCCAACTGTAGCGTCCAGGGCATGCCCTGCAAACTGCAAAGTGCTAGGCAGATATGCTCTTCTAAAGGACTCTTGCCCATCAGTTGCCTCTTTTTCCCAGCACAGTGTGGGATTCTGATGGGATGGGTCCATCCTACTCGGTACCGCCTGCTCACAGGGAGGTCGGGGCTAGACCTGGACTTGTCAGCTCTTTCCCTCACCTACTGTGGGAGTCACATGCATCCTGAAGATGGGTAGGTGAACCTGATTTGGGCTCAAAGAAGGAAGGAATTTCTGACAGTCAGGGCTGCCAGGGAGTAGTAGGGAGCAGCCTCTCACCTGAGGCGTATGAGCTGAGGATGGAGAATTGCAGAAGAGACCCTGTACTGGTGGGCTTATGGCTTCTGAGGCCTGCTGTGGGGCGCTAGGAGAGGTAAAAGGAGAGGAGAGGTGGTTGAGAAGCAAGCCCGAGCACCTCGGTGTGCTCTGGGCAGCAATTGCGCAGTTTTAGGAACCTCCCAAGCCCATGAAAGTTTGCCAGGAGTCCTTCATCACCCGGTGCAGCCTTCCTGCCTTCCTTTCATCACCTTGTGTGAGAGGAGGTTCTCCGGGTGCCTGCTCCCTTCCAGCCCCTTGTTCCTCGTCCATGGCAGACGAGGGGAGCCGGTGGCTTCCTCCATTCCCCAGTGTGGTCCCAGGTGTCCCCCACCTCCAGGGGCTCTGGACATGAGCTGACAGGCTGCATAGGAATGTCTGGGGGAAATCCAAAGGTGGCCGCCAGGGCAGGGCAAGAAGTGGGAGGCCTGATGTTGAAATCAGGGCCTGCAGAGCTGAGCTCACAGAACTGTGTGCTCCTTGGCCCAGGAGGCCAAGTCTCCAACTGAGGCAGATGCTACCTGGAAAGGGGCTTGGGAGCTTGCTGTGTGACCAGGTGCAGGTCACTGTCCCTCTCTGGACCCTAATCCCCTCTCCCCCAGTGAAGACATCTAGTGTAGATGCCATACCTCTCTTTGCTGCCGGGGGCACTGGCCTCCCCAAGTCTGGCTGGGTAGGCTCCAGGAAGAAATGTCATTATTGAACTGACTCCTGCTAATTCCCTGTAAAGGCCGGAGTAGGCTGACGGGTGGGCCAGGCAAGAGGTCTACAACACACATCATTTTGTCAAGGCAAAGACGCTGGTTCCAAGGTGGCAGGCCCTCTATGGTTCCATTTTCCTATATTTATTTGTGGTTTATCTGTTAAGTATGTTTATCTATTAAGTATGTTAAATGTTTCTTGCATGACTAATGGATATTCACCAAGTTATCCCACAGTGGTGGGATGTCAGCTTTACTTTCTTTATAATTTTCTGTATTCCTTGATTGTCCTACACATAGTATGTATTATCTTCGTACTTACAAGAAAAATTCCATAAAACCACTTTCACTTCAGAATGAAATCCAAAGTTAAGACCTTTTTCCTGGGAAAGGTGCTGTGTACCATCCTCAGAACTGGTAGTCAAGAGTCAAGCATAAAACAGCCATGTCACCACCTGTGCTTCCAAGGCCCAGGGAAGGGCGTGGGCACGAGGCATTGCTGGGGAGTCACCTCTGCTTCTCTCGCTCCACACACGGCACACTTCCACCCCAGCAGACTGGTGTCCTGGCAACTGCACCAGCCTCCAAACTATGTTCTCTGCCTCTAGCACCCAGGTCCCTCCTCTACCTGCTGAGGCAAATCTGACCACATCATCCCTTGTCTAAAACATTCCTTCGCTCCCCAGGGGTGTCAAGATCAAGTTCAAGCTCCTTAGATTGGCATTCAAGGCCTCAGATGATATGGTCCTTACAAGTGTCATGCCTGGTCTCCAGGAGGGCCATCTTGCTGCCCTCAGCCTGGGTTGCTCTCGCCTGACTCCCCCGGCAAGACCCTTAAAGACATATATACACTCTGGTTTGCCCAACTTCACTGGAGCCCCTGCTCTCCCAAAGATCCATATGCCGATCAAAGTGTTGGGCAGCAGCTGGGTGCCAGCCTGCAGCTAGGAGGGGAAACTGCTGCAAATCCAGGGGTGGCAGAGGGAAGCTGAGGCCACCCCCCCACCTCCCTACCAATCTTTGGGCTTTTCCAGGGGATGAGGAGCCAGGCCTCTGCTGATGAATTTGAAAGGGAAGGTGAGCTGTGGGCCAGCAGTCTGGGGTGAAGCTCTCCAGAAGGGGAAAAAAATCAGGCATGGTGATCTCAGCCCTGGGGATGCTACAGTTTGGGGTTGCTGTGGTCTGAGTGCTTGTGCCTCTCTAAGTTAACGTGTTGAAATCTAATCCATTGAGATGGTACGAAGAGCTGGGGCCTTTGGGAGAGGATTAGGTCATCAGGAATACACCTTCATGAATGGGACCAGTGCCTTATGAAAGAGGCTTGAGGGCGCTCTTTGCACCTTGTGCCATGTGAGGACACAGCCAGAAGGTGCCATCTACGGGGAGCGTGCCCTCACTGGACATCAAATCTGCCAGAGCCTGATCTTGCCTCCGCAACAGGGAGTGATCAATTGCTATTGTTTGTAAGTTACCTAGTCAAAGGTATTTTGCTATAGCAGCCTGAACAGACTAAGGCAGGGGCCAAGCAATGCTGCCTGTTCCCTGCCTCAGTCTCCCCAGCTGCAATGCAGGATGCAGGCAGTATTCTGAGAGGCACAGTGGGAAGGCCCAGCCCTGGGAACCAAGCCAGTGCTTCTGCTGCTCCCCCTCAACAAGGGGAGCCCACACCCCCCTTGGGCCCCAGACAAACCTGGGAGTGTGGTGTGTAATTGAATTTGGCCTAATTACCTAATTGCACTGAGGAACAACCAGTACTGACAGAGGCCTTGGTGTCGGGGGGCGTGGCTGGAAGCCAGGAGCCAAGAGGCAGCCTCCAGATTCCCCAGGCATTCATGGAACCAGTACTGGGCATCAGTACTTCCTATCACTTAGCTCCTTGGATGCTTGGAACCCTGGGGGCAGGTGGTGCTGTTCCCATTCCACAGATGAGGAAATGAAGGCTCAAAGTGGCACACCTTGCACAGGGACACCAAGTCAGAAGAAGCAGGAGGGGGTTTAGCTCACATTCCTTCCGCACCTGCACTTTAATATTTTCGTAAAGCTGAAAGGAGAGGATGTGCATGCAGTATTTTGCCCAGCATATAAAACATGGTAACTCCTTAATTGATTGGCAGCAGTAGTAGGATGATGTTAGGGTTTCACATAAAGGGATGGTGGCAATAATAGCAGAAGTAATGCCAGCCTCGCCCCTGATACGATGAGGGATGCTGGGAAGATTGTGTCCCCCACCCTGTGTCAGTCTCTTCTCAGATTAAACTGGGGCTTGGGCTAGGTGATCCTCAAAGCCCTCTACACTCTGACATTCATGTCAGAGAGGAACAGTAACGATAATGTAACACTACTACCAATACTTATTATGTATACCTATGAATTATTATGTACCTGTGACCTCCAAAAATACACCGTCCTCCTGCTTCCCCTTTCCTGTCCAACACACAGTATCCTCCTTCCCATACCAGCCATATTCCTCCCATAAGTGATTTTTTGAGGGGTGCAGGGGTACCACTCACTCACCTATTCTGTCTCAGTCATTGGGATGTAGCAAACAAGACACTGAGTTTTCACTACATGCAGGGCACAGTTTTCCCTTATATCCTCCCATTTAATCCTCAACGCAGACAGCACCAAGTGAGGGTTACAGTTAGCCCCATTTCCTGATGCAACAGCTGAGGATCAGAGAGGTTAAGTCAGTTCCTTAAAGTCACACAGCTCTAAAGCAGGAGAGCAGGAGGCAAGCTCAAGGTGGCCAACCTCCACTAGATTCTCCAAAAACTGACCCTCCTCCCATCAGTCATGGGTCCATTGTTCCTCAAATGATTTCAGCCCAATGCCTCCACTGGCTGGCCACCCAAGAGCCAGCCTTAGTCTCACCGGACTAGCTGCACAGGAGTGGTCAATAGCATTAAAAACACCAGGCATGATCGGGCACGGTGGCTCATGCCTGTAATCCCAGCACTTTGGGAGGCTGAGGCAGGTGGATCACCTGAGGTCAGGAGTTCGAGACCAGCCTGGCCAACTTTGTGAAACCCCATCTCTACTAAAAATTGTATTTTAGCCAGGCGTGGTGGTGTGTGCTTGTAATTCCAGCTACTTGGGAGGCGGAGATAGGAGAATTACTTGAACACGGGAGGTGGAGGTTGCAGTGAGCCAAGATCGTGTCACTGCACTCCAGCATAGGTGACAGAGTGAGACTCCGTCTCAAAACAAAAAAACAAAAAAAACAAAAAACAAAACCAAAAAAAACCCCACTAGGCTTCCTAGGCTGGGCATGGTGGCTCACACCTGTAATCCCAGCACTTTGGGAGGCCGAGGCGGGAGGATCACCTGAGTTCAGGAGTTCAAGACCAGCTTGGTCAACACAGTGAAACCCCATCTCTACTAAAAATACAAACACTAGCCATGGTGGTGGTTGCCTGCAATCCCAGCTGTTGGGGAGGCTGAGGCAAGAGAATCACTTGAACCTGGGAGGCAGAGGTTGCAGTGAGCTGAGATCGCGCCATTGCACTCCAGCCTGGATGACAAGAGTGAAACTCCGTTTCAAAACAAAAACAAAAACAATAACAAAAACAAAGAACTCCAAGCTTCTTGCGGAATCACAAGTGCTGGCAGTTCTGGGTGTGTGTCACGCATGGCCTCAGGTGGCCCCTGTGTAGCAGCTGTTCCCTTGGTGGGGCTGGGCACTCTGGTGCCCCTGATCACTTCTGTATCTTCAGTGAGATGCCATCTTTGTGTCATCTGCCTAGCTGTGTGGACATGTGACTCTGACACAGAGCAAAGGCACCCCAGGAGGAGGCACGTGACCGGAACCGTAAAACCTAGCCTAGCCCAAGCAGGGCATGAGCGCCCTCGGAGGAGGGGTCCACACCCTGGGCCTTGACCCATGGGGCCACCTTGGCATCTGTGTCCTCCTTCTTTAGAGGGGCAGTGTCTTTCTTCTCTTTTGTTTTTCTCCTCCCACAGTTCTCTTTCCATTTGGAGAGGGAGGAGAACCAGGCACAGAGGCCCTGTCTCCAGGGTATGACACTCAAATCTCTCCCTGGAGACCACTGGGACACCTGCGCATCCTCGCGCTTCCACATGGGCGGACAATCAAGCACAGGCACCACCTCCACCACATCCAGCATGCTTCGGAGCGCTGGCTTCCCGGCTTCCCCAGGGAGCTCAACAGCGAACCACTTTCCCGCCGTCTGTGCAGGGAGGAGTTCCCGTTTTCTCTCTTCTGAGACCCTTTTGAACAGACATGGACCCTGCACACAGGCGGGCCCCTCGCCTCCCGGCAGACGCTTAATTGAGAGGAAGTGATTCTAAACATCTGGGGTGCACATCTGAGAGTGGGCTCAAGACCACACGGAGCCTGGAGGAAATGGGAATGTATGCAATGATGTCACTTCCTTGGCTGAGGGTCCTCAGGAGGGGGCAGAGCTAAACAACAGCAGGCATTTCTGGGGGCGTGGCCCAGGGCTGGAGCAGGGCAGCAGCCTGTGAGCAGACAGCCGGCCACCTAGAGCAGATGCTGCAGATGACCCCGGCAGAGCCGAGCAGCAGGACCTGTGGTGCACGGAGCAGTGGTCCCAAGGGGAAAGGGGAGAGACAAAGGAAATGGGGGAGAGAGGGAAAGGAGGAGAAAGGAGACGGGGAGAGTGAAAGAGAGGAAGGAGAAAGGGGGGCGGAGAGAGAGAGAAAGAGCCAAAAGGACAGAGGCAGAGAACTGTTTTGCTCAGCCGGAGCCTCCCAGGGCAACCCACGGAGGAGGGCAGCGTCCCCACACAGGGTGCAACGAGCCAGTTCTGATCCTGGCTCAGTCCTTCCCTAGCTGTGTGACCCTGGGCAAGGGACTTAACCTCTCTGAGCCTCAGTTTCCTCATCTGGAAAAGAAGCACAGGGGATCCCCGTTGCGGGCTGTTTTAAGTCAAGGGGCTCACCTATGTAAACTGATGGCAGATGACTATCCCCTCACTGTCCCAACCCAGTCCAGGTTGGAAACTTCCTGCTGGAAGTGGCTGGTCCCGCCTCTCTGCTTCCCCACCCCACAATGTGGTTCTGTGTTGTGGGTCTGTTGACACCATCTTTTCCTAAGCATGTCCCTGCCGGGTCTGGGTCTGTGAGCTCCTTTGGGAGTACAGGGTTCCCTAAGTACAGATCACAGAGTCTAAACATAATAGCTACCCATGAGCTTACGTTGAAGGGGTGAATTTAGCTTATCCTGTGCGCTGAGTTTCTGCCGTCATTATAATTATGTGCCTGTTTGAAAGGCAGACTGCTAATGTTTCCCCCTAGTAATTCCTGTTTCCTGCAGAGACAATAGTGTCTCTTCATCCCAAACAGGTGAGACTGGGTCCTCTGGAATTCCCTACAGGAGTCCAGCCCCGGGCAGTGTTTCTCACCTGGCCAGCCTCAACAAGCCAGGAAGCTTTCCTAGGAATATAATGAAGCATCTGTTAATAACTCTTCAAGGAAAGCCATGGCCAGACTTCCCGAGCTCTGGTTTCTGTGTCTCTCTGGGCCCAGAACAGCACAGGCAGCCGGTAAGGAGGCTCTGCTTCCCTCCAGCCATCTGCCTGGCCACCGCCCTGTCCCCAGTGAGGGGAATTACCACCTTGCAGAGTTTCCACTGCAAAACACAAACACCTGGTTGCCTGGGCCGCACCTTGTCAGGGTGAGGAGATCCAGATGGTCCCTGGAGAGACAGCTGGGTTACTATGGAAACAGAATTGCTGCTGCTCCAGCCAGGAGAGCTGGATTCTAGATCTGTGGGACCCCAAGCTCAGAGGAGAGAGTGATTTGCCTACAGTCACATAGCAAGTAGGTCTCAGAGCCTGGACTGTAAAGCAGGACTTCAAAATAATCAGAACTATTACATGCAGAGCCCTCATGAGATGACAGTTTATGCTACATACTTGGTACCTATCATTTCATGAGAGGCTGGGAGATAAGGCCGGAGATACATATAGCATGGAAGTTGCAGAGCTAAACCAGGCCCACGTCAGCCTGCTCTTGAAGCCCAAGCTCGGGTCCCTGCCCTAGGCTACCCCCAATTCTGGTTTCCAGCACTGGGCTCTACATAGCCTGAGACTAGCACCATACCAGAAGCTAGTTGGCCCTGACTCAGGGACCACTGAAATGGTGGAGGCAAGGAGGGGCTAGGGGCCTGCAGGCAGAGACCCATTTCCAGGGCCTGAACCTCCACCTCCGAGCCCTTGCTCTGCCATGCATGCTGACCTGGGCAGCTCACAGGGGCAAGAGGGCAGGGGTCTGTTGGCCTGAGCCTTCCTCCCTGCCCCTGTGTGCCAGATGGGCCCTGGGAACAGGCAAGAGGCACATTCACAATGAGTCTGATCCCAGGGAAGGAGGAAGAGAAGAAGGCACAACCACGGAGAAGAAGGAGGACCATATTTGGAGTTGGGGCAGGCCCAGGTCCACACCCCTCCTCCCCCAATCTCTTGATTCTTCCTTCTTCTCTTCAGACTCAAGGGCCCACACATCCATCCACTCAGAGCTATGTCTTCACTCATCCCTCGCCTTGTTATACAAAGGGTCGAGCTACTTTGGACAAGTGAATAAATCTCTTTGAGCGTCAGTTTCCTAATCTATAGAATGGGTTGGATTCTCACGAGGATCATAAAATACCCAGCAGCAATGCATGGCATGAAGCAGTAGCTCAATAAATGGTACTTTAAATGTTACTTTCTCTTCCTCCTATTCCTCTTTGAATAATTTTGAACTGGGCTGCTGGGAAGACTTGGCGAGACAGAAGCCCTCAAGGTTTCCCTCACCCAGGGCACAGACAGGATGGGAATGGTGAGTCAGAGGCCTTCAAACATCCCTTGCCCAGGGCACAGACAGGGTGCTGTGGGCCCTGTCCAGCCTCCCTCTGCCAGCTCTCTACTTTCCCCTTCTGCAGGGCTGCCTGCCTCCTGCACAGTGGCTCAGATTCTTTTTTGGGGAAAGGGGGGATGCATTCTTAACCCCATTTACATCTCTGCTGTCTTGGAGACCCCATTTACCCCATCTTAGTTAACAGGGTCCCATTCATCTCCACACCCTTGGAGGTGGCGTGACTGGCATTTACCTTGGCCCTACTTACACATAAGGGTTCCATATTTTTACAACACTAGGTTTTGTGCTACCTCCAGGTATGAGAGGCATTTCAGAGAGCATGGATGCCAACACGCTGGAATAAAATTTCTCATGCACATACAGCATGTCCTATACACCTGGCCCTGTTCCAAGCACTGTATAGACCTTAACTCACTTAAAGCCTACGATGTAGGCATTATTATAATCCCCTTTTGTCAAACGAGAGAACCATGGCACAAAGGAGTTAACTGACTCTTCCAAGGTCTCAGAACTGGTGATTAGGGGGCTGGGCGGGATTCACACCCAGACAGGCTGCTCCAGAATCCATGCTTTTTAATGACCACTCTTCTCTATGAAACAGCTGAATGGCTTCTGGAAAAAATATTTGAAATTGGGGCTGACCCAGCCTCTCTGCTATTCATCATCCATGGGACCCCTGACTGTTGAATGAGCCCAAAGATGGGAGGGTGTTTAACCTACCAGCAAGGACAAATCATTGTCAAACACTTAAGGCCTCCACTTGCAAGCAGTTCAGGTGATCTTTGGCAGCTCTCAAATCATTACTGTGTCTTTCCCAGGACTTCATTTTAACCTGTTCATAAAGAGCAGGGGCAGCTGGTGGCTTTGGGGTTGAATATTCTTGTTTGGATCACAATTCTGGCTCTTTTTGGCCGGAAAGCCCTGGTCAAATTATTTAATTTATCTAAACTTCAGTTTCCTCATCTGTAAAATGGGGTAGACGTGAGTACCTGGGATCACCATGTGGGATAAGTGAGTTCATGGATACTCAAGGCAGTGCCTATTACAGAGAAAATGCAGAACTTTATGTTGGTTGCATCATGACTGAAAGGGGCTAGGAATCAGATCTTTTCCTAATCCAGATGCCCTTCCCCGACCTGTCCTGGCTCTGTATGTCTAAAGAGGCAAAACTAATGATAACCGTACTGTCATTAATGCCTATCTGTCTGTCTAACCCAGAAGGTACATACTTTGGTATTTACAAGGTATTTACAAGGCTGTGGCTTGCAACACTTGGTTAAAACGTTTCACAACCAGCCTGCCCGCCTTCTGCTGAGGCCCTGCTCCATTTCACTCTCACACCCTCGAATCCCCTGAAATCCCTCCTTTGGGGGTGAGAATGCTAAGCTCCATCTTAAAACCAAAGCTCTGGCTTCCTTGATCCTCTTACCTGGCTCTTTCCTCTACAGAATTAATTGCTGCCAATGGCTTTATTAACTCCTTGGGCAGCCATGGCATCCTCAGGGCAACCTGGGGCAGTGCTGGTGGAGGTTGTTTCGGCAGGACCCTGTCCTGGGTGCACCGGTGGGTAGGGTGGCTAGAGGCAGATGCAGGAAGGCTCGGGAAGGCAGGCATGGTGATACCTGTGGCCCTGCATCTCCAGAGAAGCTGTTCCAGCTCCTCGGGGGCACCACTGAGTCCCTGGTGACCTGCAGGGATGGCCTGGCCAGAGCTCTGGTCCCACTTCTGCCCTTGCCGAGACCACCTCCCCACCCCTCAGAGCCTCCATTTTTCCCTTAAAATGGGAACAAGCTCATCTGGAGGAGTCACAGGGTTGGACATGGAAGGGAGGGTGAAGGGCTGTGTGGCCTGCATGGTTACTGCCATCTCCCACCCACAGAATGGGAACATTCACTTATTTCAAACCAGGAGAGAAGGGACTGTGTGTATTGCATGTATATGTGTTTGTAGGCCCTGTGCTTAGCATGGGGTGGGCCTGGCACAAGAAGCTTATCATCCCTCGCCCTTAAAATTCCAGTTTAGTATTTTTTATTTTAAGAGGCACTCTCACACCCACGGCCTCATCATTCTTCCTGCAGCCGTGAAGGCAGAGAAATGGTGTAGATGGACAGACTAAGGATGAGATGGCTGCTGGGCAGGGCACAGCCTACCCCGGGCCCCGGAGCCTCCTTCAGAGCTGCACTTCTTAACTACGGCACCCTCAAGTGTGGTCTAGGTGATATGGCCCCCCAGGTTGCTTAGGTAGTCACAGGTCCCAGTGGGAGAACCACTGCAACCTCAGCTGTCTTTCCATCTTTGGGATGCTGTTGTTTCTAAGAAGAGAGGCTCAGTAGTTTGGTGCTCACAGGTCTTTAAGCCTTTCCTAAACTCCTTCACCCCTCACCTCCCCTTTTTTTTTAATTAAAAAAATTTTTTTGTAGAGATGTCTCACTATGATGCCCAGGCTGGTCTCAAACTCCTGGGCTCAAGTGATCCTCCCACCTCAGCCTCCCAAAGTGCTAGGATTACAGGGGTGAGCCACTGCATCCGGCCATCACCTCCCTTTCTCAATAGCAGAGAACTGGCTAACCCTCCATCACTGAGCAGTCACCTATAGCTAAACTAGGAGACAAGGTATGGTTTCTATTGTCTTTATTTTGGCAGTTTCTGAATATGGTAAGGGAGACTGATCTGCCATTTAAGGAAGCAATATAAAATTTCCTTTAAGAAATAATAAGAACTCAATCTTAATACAAGCGGTACTGAAATACAGCAGAGATGATGAGGGTGTGATATCAGTGACTGAGTCTGGAAAGCATCTCGTTGCAGGCACTGTGGGTGCCTCTTCTACACAGCCTCTGCTTACTGCATGCACCGGGACTCTGCCTGGGCGTTTTCTGCTAACTCGAGTGCCAAGGGTTCATCCACCTGCTCCCCGACCTCAAGCTGACCTTGCCCAATAATGGTGGAGAGATGGTGAAGAAATGCCTCCTCCTCCTCGCCTCTCAGGTGGGTAAAGGGCACATTCTAGCTGCCAGCACTCCCAGCAGGACTGAGCCCCAGGTGTCCACAGCAGGTTACATGCTTCCTAACCACTCTTTTCACTGACTTCCTTCCCTTCCCCATCTCATTTCCTCCACTTCTCGATCAGTGCTTTCTGGGATCCTCCTGAAGGAACAACTTGCACTGGAATCCTCACTGCAGGCTCTGCCTGTGGGAACCCACACTCAGACACACATCATCTAGTTGCAATGCCTGCAGCAGCCTGGCCTTCCCCTATTACAGACCTCGTTAATCCCTACTCCTACTCACTGTGCAGATCCCCTGTCCCAATCAGGTGGCTGTGGGGCGGCATAGGGGGTGGGCTGCTGAGGGCCCTGGTGACAGAAGCAGGCCCTTCTTAGGGTCCCATCCTCCAGGCTCCCCTCTCATTTTGGACAGGCCTGGAAAGCAGGTACCCACTGGCTCGGCCCAGGGTGTCCTTGTGTACACCCCCGCTCTGTGGGCAGGGGGGCCAGTGATGAGCTAATCCCCCAGATGAGAGGTCTGTCCCCTGGAGCTCTCGGGGAACCAGAGAGGGCTGTGCTAGGAAAACTGCTGAGCCAGCCAGGAGCTGCCTGCTCTCCTCACCCTGCCCCTGCCAACTCCAACCAAACTCTGAAGAAACCCATGACTGCTGCTGCTTCTGCTTAAAAACAGAAAGAAGAAAATGTGGGAAACAAAGAAAAGAGTCACCCTCCGGCCCCATCCAGATAGAGCCATTACTTGTAAGTTGACATTTTGGTATATTCTCTTCTGGTGTCTGTGCCTAAATACATGTACATTTTGTTTTTGCACCTGGCTGGGATCATACTAAGTCTAGCACTTTGTTATCCTTCTAGAGAGTTAATATTACACGTAAGCATTCCCACATAGTCATCATTCTTTGGAGACCTCATTTTAATGGCCGTAGAAATAGCCTGGAAGTTGTTTCCACATCTGCCCTTTCTCATTCTGGGCATGGCAGAGCCCCTCCCCACTGCTCATTCCTGGAACCCCAGGGACCATCACAGCTGCCCCTCCCCCCAATTTCTTGGCCTGGGAACACTGTGTCCATAAACCATCCCTTTTCTCCAAGAGCACAGTGAGGCCACCGGATCTCAGGCCTCATTCCCTCAGGGAGGTGGGGGAGGGGACGGAGGCCAGGGCCCCTGGCCCAGGCCAGGGCAGGCCAGGCCACCCACCAGTTAGTTCACCCAGGGTCATTCAGAGGGAGGTGGTTCCCTGTGCTCCAGATCTGACCATCCTGGAAATCAGTCCTGCTTCCAGCACCAGAAGCCATGTGACCTGGGTCTGTGTCATCTCTCAGAGCCTCAGTTTCCTCCTCTATTAATAGGCATGCTGATAAGAGCGCCAGTTGCCTTTCCCACGGCACTGAAACAGAGGGAGGTGAGCGCGTGAACAGGTTTCGTCCACTAAACAGATCTGACCATGAGTCAGTTCCAAGAGGCCGGGTGATGAAATCCAGAGCCCTTTCTAGGGGCACCTGACCGGGGCGGTGGAGACAGCCCAGCAGGAGGAAGGAAGCCAAATCCCTCCCCAACATCCCAGCTTTGCTGAGCTTGGATGTGGGGGTGGGGGCCGGTGTCCAGGAGGAAGTCTGTCCCGGCCTTGAAAAGGTGCCCCAGCCTGCCAGGCGGCTGGCATTTCAAGGGCAAGGGCCCGCCTGCCTGCTGTCTCTGGGGCACCGGCAGCTGGTAACAAATCCCCTGCAATTTGCACCCACCAATCCTGCCTGCTCACTGGGCGGCTGCGAGCTGTTTTTCACGCAGAGCTGCACAAAGCTTTGTCTTAGAGAGACAGCTCTGGCAGGGTGTCCCTGAATAAGGCCATTTGTCCTCCCAGTAACGGGAAGGCGGCTGCATGTTCTGGGGTGGGCAGAGGCAGAGAGGGGTGGAGAGTAGCCACAAGGGAAGTGTGAGGGGGAGATCGGAGTCAAGCCACCAAAGGAGACCAGGAATGTCCCCACCACCACGGGGTCTGAGAGTCCACCATTCAGCCAGGTGAGAGCAAGAGGGCTTGCTTTCAAAGACAGAAGTTGAAACAGTGGTTTATGACCTGGCTTAAGGTGTCCTGAGCAGAAGAGGTAGAAATGTCTTGGCTGGCCTCTGACGCCTATGCCTCTCCCAACAATCTGAAGGCTGGGGCACTCTCCAAGGCCCTTGGGGTCAGGGTCTTTCTCTGAGCCCTGGGGCTGCAGCACAAGTTGTTACAGAAGCTCCCTGGGATTGAGAGCTCCAGTGAAGTACCTAGACTCTCCCAAGCACTCTCTCCATGGACCACAGGCCACAGACAGGGAGGGTGAGACAGGGACCCCTTTGCATTCCTGATTCTTTACCTCCCAGGCTGGCCAGGGGCCCAGGGCATGTCTCAGCCCCCCTCCTGTGATCTGCTGACATTTCCCATGGCTGTCAGTTCCTCTGGGGACTGTCAAAACATCAGGGAAACCAGGCTGAGGAGATGTTTGTGGACAAAAAGTAAGTGATCCACTCTGCATGGGACCCAGGACTCGGGCTGCTGTGTTGCGATGGGAGGGTGTCCTTGGAACAGAGGTCAGAAACATTCATGTCCACAGGGCTGGTTTCCAACGATGGGGAAGGCCAGGGGTGTGAGACAATAGAGAGGGATGGGGAGGGTACAACGCCTGTCCCAGAGGTCAGCCACCACCACCCAGTCAGTCCCAGTCAGCTGTGAGGACGCGGGTCCAAGATTCCCACTCAAAGGAAGCCAGGCATTTGACTCTATTGTACAAATTTCCTAAACAGTGACTGCTGGCAACTTGTATGCATTAAAACAAAACATTGAGTGGTCCAACCTCAGGAGTCTGTGGGCCACATCTGGCCCATGAGCAGCCAGTCTGTGTGTTCTGATTGACAGCCATCAGCCACTTATCCCTAAGGAAAGCTGGCTTCTTCCTCAGTGGGGGCAGTTCTTCCAGTTCTCACCACTCTCCTGAGTTCTGACGACCTGTCTCACGACATCCTGCGGAAGCTCCAAGGCCTCCTGGACCTGCCGCTCTCTCTGTGTTTTGACTCTGCCAATAGCATGAGGGTGGGAGCCCACAGCTGTGAGGCCAGCCTCAGGGAGACAGGAAGGGCGCAAGAAGGCAGCAGGCATTCGGGCTCTCTTCTGGACTCTGGCCCTGCCTCGCTAGGACTTGGGGTGGGTCTTCCCCTTCTCTGGGCCCTGGGCTCCGGCACTCCCTATTTGATTATTTCAAGTGACTGGCTGCTCACGGGGTCAGCTGAGGCCATATGGCTTTCTTCAAGCATGGACAGGAGCTAAGACAGGCAGAAGGCTCTTGGGGACCTCGACATGGCGACTGCCTGGTGCTTGGTGCCCACGTTGCCAGCAGGCATGGGACTGCTCGGTGCTGAGGAGGCTGACATTTCAGCGCTGCCCGCCAAGTCCCCTCGGGCTGGCATGGAAGGTGGGGGTGGGGCAATGCTAAGGCCTGGCCTGGGGAGAATCAAGGGAGCATCAGGATGTCGGGCCAGGCAGGTGACCTTCTGTACTGAGGAGGGAGGGGGCCTGGTGAGGAGGAGGATCCCGCCCGCGCACGTGCTCCTGTGAGCGCGCTCCTAGGCTAAAGGCTGCGCCAGAACAAAGAGCTGGGGGCTGGGCGTCCAGGGCCGCGTGGAGCCGCCTGCCTGGCGGCTGCTGCAGTCACTGCCTGTGCTCGCCTCCTGCGCACTCTCCCAGGACACACACGCACACACACACATGCACGCATGCATGCACGCACATGCACACACGTGAACCACGGCCGGCTCACCGCCAGCTCTCCTGACAAAGCCCCGCTCCAAGCTCACTCACTGCATGATCTCATCCTGGCCCTCCTTGGCTGGCCTGGCCTCCTGACAAGGGAGACAGACGGGGGATGCAGCGCCAGGGCAACACACACAGGCATGCACCCACGCACAGATAACATGCATGCAGACACAGATAGGCATGTGCATATACACAGCCATGCACAAACACCATGCAGATACACACATGTACACAACTATGCGCACACAGGTACATATACGTCATAGACATACACACACCATGGACACAGCCATGTACATGTACACAGCCACACACAGCATGCACAGATACACACATGTACACAGCCATGCAGACACACACAGAGACATGCACATGTACACAGGCACACACCCACATACAAAGCCACATACTCTCCCCAACACAAACATACACAGCCACACACACACCATACACACAGACATACAGAGGGAGAAAGTCTGAGACCCAGAGAAACCCAGGAAGGCAGAGAAAGCCATGGGAAGCTAGAGATGGACAGGGGCCGCTGCACAGAGACAGACCTACAGACACCCAAGACCAAAGAAAGAAAGGAGCGGGGAGCCCTGGGACGTCAGAACTGCACAGGCACGTCAGACAGGTGTGGAAAGGCAGGAGGGCGGACAGGTGGCCCAGACTGGCTGAAGAGGCTTGGGGGCTGGAGCGAGTTCTGGAACTGCAGAGGCCTCCCTGGGAGTGGGCTGGGCAGGTGTGAGTGGCCATCCCCACACAGGCACACCAGGGCTGTGCCCAGGGGCAGGGTCACTGCAGGTCACCCACACCCACAGAGCCGAGGGGAGAGAGGACAGTGGGAAACAGGCTTGCTGCCACAGAAAGGGCCTTAGAGAGGCTAGGCACCACATCGGCTAAGAGACAGACACATGGAAGCGGAGGAGGAAGGCTAGAGGGTCATATTTACTTGGCCCCCAGTGTGCGTCAGGTATTAGCTGGGCCCCTTCCTCACTCCCATGATTAGGGGGTCCCATTGCATCCTCACAGGCAGCCCATGAGGTGGGCAAATCAGCTGTTCACAGACGAGGCCACAGCCCGGAGAGGTGGCCAAGAGGAGGCCTGGTGCTGGTGCCATGTCTGGGACTTGGGGTCCCAGCTCTGCTCCCCACGGCCTCCACCCCTCTTATGGCCCAGACTGCTCCTGGCAGGCCCTTCACCCCTCAAATAAAACCACCAGGTAGAGGCTACCCCCTCAGACTGGCCCCTTTTCCTTTCCAGAAGATGTGGCAAGCAAGGGGTGGCTGGGATCCCTAGAACCCATATGTCTGGATGGGTGGCCTTGAAAGGTAGTCATGGCTGTGGACACTGACAAGGGTTTGACTCCTAATAAGGAAATTTGAAGATGGCCAAGCCACAGGCACTGCTGTGCCTCAGTGTTCTCAGCTGCAGAATGGGTACACTGAGAATTCATGTCCTGGGAGCCTGTGTAGTGTCAAGAGTGTCACGTGAGTTCACAGACACAATGCATGGGAAAGGGCTTTCTAAATTACAAAGGCTGTGTTCAAGCAGGGGTGCAGATGGAGGAAAGAATAAAGCCCCGTTTCAAGCGAAGAAGTGATGCTGGGAATGCCACTCAGAGGCCTTAATGGAGACCCCTGAGCAGCATGAAGGGCTCTCTCCAAAGGAAATGGAGGGCTGCCCAGGCCTGCTGTGATGGGGCAGGCAGAGCCCTGGGCCTGCAGCCAGGAGACTAGTTCAGGCTCCAGCCTATCACTTATGAGTTGGGTGACCTCAGGGAAGTTATAGGACCTCTCTGAGCTTCCATTTCTTCATCCATAAATGTAGATAGCATTCCGTGTCTCACAAAGCTCAGCACCACCAAAACACATATGAGAACACCCAGCACATGCCAGCAGGGCAGGGGTTTCAGTGACCCTTTGTGGAGGGGCTGCACAGAGACCTGAGTCTCTCCTGCTCCTCTGGGGAGGCACCGGGCTCCTGGGACAGCCCATTCTCCAGGTCTGCTTCTCCCTCTGTGGCATAGTTTTGCCTCTTAAATTTCCCTCTGTCTCCATTCCACTCTCGTCTTCCTGATCCAGCCACCATCACCCTCACCCCGACCTCCCCAGTGATCTGTCAACTGGCCACCTACATCCAGGCGGGCCTCCACCTCCCCCCACCCCCCATGCAATCTGTTCTTTTATAGCCCGAGCTGTCGTCACAAAATGAGCATTTAACCGTGTTCCCATTACTCTCAGGACAAAGACCGTGACCTCCAAGACAGGCCCTGAATGTTTCCGCTGCTGCTGACCTCTCCAGCCTCGCCTTTGCCATGTACCCCCTGCCTCTGGGCTCCAGAATCACTGCCTTTCTCTTAGTTCTGACAAAAAGCCGTGCATGCTCCCCTTCTACCTCAACACCTTTGCACAGGCTGTCCCCTTAACTGCAAAGACGCTCTTTCTCTTTTTCTTCACTTACTCAACCTTTGAGTCTCGGGGAAGACTGCTACAACCCCAGAGTGGTCTGTCCTCAACAACACCCCCTTGCCATCCTTCACTTTTCCTTCAAGGCACTTACCACAGCTTGAGCTTACACAGACACACACACAGACACACACACACACCCCTCTAATTATTTGATCAATGTTTTCCTCTCCCTCTAGACTGGGGTCAAGAAGTATAGTTAATCACTAGGTTTTTTTATTGTTGTTTCTTGGTTGCTGTTGTTGTTCTGAGACAGGTTCTTACTCTCTCACCCAGGCTGGAATGCAGTGGCTCGAACTTGACTCACTGCAACCTCCACATCCCAGGCTCAAGTGATCCTCCCATCCCAGCCTCCCAAGCAGCTGGGACCACAGGCGTGCACCACCACACCCGGCTAATTTTTGTATTTTTTTGTAGATATGGGGTTTCGCCATGTTACCCAGGCTGGTCTCGAACTACTGAACTCAAGAGATCCCACCTGCCTGAGCCTCCCAAAGTGCTGGGATTACAGGTGTGAGCCACTGCACACAGCACTTGTTTTCATAAATAAAGTTTTCGTGGAACCAGCCAACCCCACTCCTCTATGTACTATCTATGGCAGCTTTCACAGAGCCCCCAAAAGCCCCTGTCTGGCCTTTGATGGAAAAAAGCTTGGTGGCCCCTGCTCTGGACTGTAAGTTTCTTAAGGCAGGACCCTTTCTGTTTAGTTGCCCTTGTAAATTCAGCCCTTGCCGGGTGCCTGCACAGAACGGGCACTTAAGAGGTACGTGTCTTTGATAAGTCATTTCTACCCTGTCAACGTTGTATTGACTTAAGTCATTATTAAAACTGCACACTCCATCAGGAATAGATGTCCCTTGTGAGATTCCAAGACCATTTTCTGGCAAGCAGTTCAATACGATAGCAATATCCCAATGCAGGCGGGCACGTCCAGGGTCTCAGAGTAGCTATTGGCTAATGAGGCCGCCACACATCTATGTGTGCAGCACCATCCATGTGTGCAGACTGGAAACATACATGGAAAGAGGCGCAAACTCGCACGCAAGAGATTATAAATTGAGCAGATTTATGGAAACACATTGTGAGATGTCCTTACAACGTTTTCATGAAGGCTGTGTCTATATACACTCCAAAGAACTGACTGATGAATTCAGTGAAAACGTCCGTTTTATTGTTATACAAAGGAAATAACTGTTTCTTTTTTTCTTTTTCAACTGCTTGTCCTGACTCCATAAGGAATATTAACAATATCCAGACACGGTGCTAGGCACTTTATGTATTTCTAGCACTTACAATGACCCCTGAAGTCAGGGGTCTCCTTATCATTCCTGCCTTCCCAGAAAGATCAGCTGAGGCTCAGAGACCACACACTTAGCAAGTGACAGGTCTGTCGGGCTTAAAGCTAGCAGGGCACTTGTGGCCTAAGCAAGGTTATGAGGATGGTGGGAAATGTAATAAAACTGTATCTTTAAAGTGCTCAAAGCCCTCCCAGACAGAATGCTGCTTGGCACTCTCCATGGCACCTGCTTACTGCAGGGTCAGGAGACCGCAGGTGATGACAAAGTTGCAATACGGAACCCTGAGTGTACTGATTCATTTTGTTTTGAATTTTGTGTTTCACTTTAAACAGTTTTTGGGGAATGAATGAATGTAGTGGAGTATAAAGGTTAAGAATGCTGACTCTGAAGTACAGGCCTAGGCTTAAATCCCTGCTCTGCTGCCTTCCAGCTGTGTGGCCTTGGGAAATCTCCTCAATGTTTGTGTGCCTCAGTTTCCTCATCTGTAAAATGGGGAGCTCACAATGCTTATGCCAAGGCGTCACTGTGGTGATGGAGTGAGCTGATGCTGGTCCTGCCTGTAGCACAGTGCCTACTGCTGGGTTTGGTGTGCCTCGGGAGCCTCTCTGGCCCTGCAGTACCCCTGAGGCAAGTATACTCCCTGGGAGAGGCACGGAACAGCCCCAACTGTGGGTCCCACAGCTTGGTGGATGAGTTGCTCTTCCTCAGGGGTTCGTTCACACTACACCTAGACAAATGGAGGCACCAGAAGGCAGGGGCAGCAAACAGGCCTGGTTTATAGTCAGTTCCCCTCCCCACCTCCTGATGACATCGCGGAGTCCCCCACGGACACCTACCGGCAGACTTCGGGGTGAACTTGTCTCGGTTTGCAGCACACACAGCCAGCAGTCTGTAGCCGAGGTCCAGGTCAAAGCCTTGCTGGGCTGCCACCCGACTGACCACCTGACAGCAAGAGGGGAGGAGGGCAGGTGAGTCACAGAGCCCAGAGCCAATGGATATGCCCGTTTTGCAGGTGAAGTGGGTGAGGTGGGCAAGCTAAGGCAGTACCCCACCATCAGGCAGAGCCGGGAGTCCACTGTGCCTTCTTCAGTTGCTCAGCAAATACTGATGAACACTTCTTCCGTGCCAGGCCCTGGGATCCTGGCCCTGTCCTTAGGGGTTTCCCAGGCTGACGATGGGCCCGACACCAAACCCATAGGCCCCGCCGCTTCCAAGGGCTCAGATTCGACCACATTCTAGAAGTCGGCTGGGGATCCTGTACCACCATCCTTAGGGATGGCCCTAAGGGTCTCTGCTCCATCTGTGTGGCTCTTCCATCTCCCTTCCATGCCCTGGGTCCTCAGGAACTCCCCCACCCCTCACTGAGCTCCTGCACCCACTGCTGGGGAGGGCTCACTGCCCCTCCTACCCCAGGGCTATCAGCATCACAGGGGCCTGTTACAAATGCAGAATCTTAGGCCCAGCCCTGCCCCTCCGAGTCAGCATGCGCCTCATCTAAAGCAGTGATTTAGGTCAGGTGCGGTGGCTCACACCTATAATCCCAGCACTTTGGGAGGCTGAGGCGGGTGGATCACTTGAGGTCAAGAGTCCGAGACCAGCCTGGGCAACATGGCGAAACCCCGTCTCTCCTAAAAATACAAAAGTTAGCCGGGTGTGGTGGCGGGTGCCTGTAATCCCAGCAATTCTGGAGGCTGAGGCAGGAGAATCGCTTGAACCTGGGATGGGGAAGTTGCAGTGGGCCTAGATCGCACCACTGCACTCCAGCCTGGGCAGAACAGCAAGACTCCTTCTCAAAAAAAAAAAAAAAAAAGCGGTGATTTAGAACAAGCTGCTTCCCACAGGGCTTCAGGTCAGAGCTGCTTAATTGACTAAGGCTTCTGGGATGGGGCAGGCATTGTAATGCTGCTGCGTGCCAAGCACCCTGCAGCCCCCTCAACTTTAGCTAGAAACCGCAGGACTCCCACGCTCAGCCTGGGGTCTGTCTCTAGCCTCAAGCCCCAGCAAATGGGGGGCTTCCATAACAGCAGCGGCGTGTTTGGAGCCTGAAGGTCCCACCCATCTCCTTATAAATCTCAGAAGTAGGGACTGGCAGGGTGAGAGGCGGCAGACTGGGAGGGCCATCGGTCCCCTGGAGGGCAGTGTGGGACGGGGCACTCCAGGGGGGACCCTTGGATGGCTTTGCAAGCTCGTGCCCCTCTGGCTTCACTCTGTCCCCACCCATTCCCAGGTGTTGCACGACTCCCAGATCTGCTCCCTCACACCCGCCTTCCTCATTAATAGCAGCAAAATTAGCTTTATTTATTAAGAAGGAAGGACCTTGGAAAATGGAGTCATTTAGAAAGCAGCTGGGGTGGCTATGGCTGAGTAGGGAGAGCACCCAGATGTGGTAGGCTGGTTCTGAAAAAGGGGGGACTCCGCTGCCAAGCCCCCAGGAACCACCTGCTCCAGAGGCGCCTGGAGGGGCCTCAGACTGCCATGGGGTTTGGCCTGGCCCCTAGATCCAACAAAATCGTTCCCCACGCCTGCCTTAAATCTCAGGGATTTGTGAAAGGGGCTCTGGGGCTAAAAGGGGTGGGAACACCACTTACCTAGGCCAATTTAAAACAACACTGGAGACTCAGAGAATGTCCTGTGCTAAATCAGGGAGGAGCCAATGGGTTCCCCTTCCCAGGATCACCAGCGACTCTTGGAATGGGACTGTGGCCCTCCCTGCACCCCTCTGTGCAGGGCTAATGTTGGAGCCAGGTTGGGAGGGAAAAGGATGTTGTTAGGTTAGGATGTTTGCTCAGTGTCTCTGCCGCAAACAGAAGCCCCTGGCACAGAAGTCTTCCACACTCCTTAGGCCTCTTTCCCACAGGCTCTGTTTGACCCTCTACATGTCCCAGTCTCTGGGACATCCTCACCATAAGTCTCACTGTTCACATAGAAAAACCGAGGTCCCTAACTCTTCATGGCCTGTTGAATATTTCAAGTCTGCAGACAGACTCTCCTCCAGAGAGTGAGGAGGAAGGTTCTGGGCTGGAGGGACCACTGCAGTTCATACATGGACTCTCGTGCCCACCCTCTTTGTAGAACCTCAGGTGGATGCCTGTGAGCACAGAGCGACCTGTTTTGACTGGTGCAGTAGTGAGGTTGCTGTCAATGGGAAACACTGATGCTTACAAGTGCTGCAGTGAAAATGCTGGCTCCCATGTACATAGATGCTTTGTATGCAACAAAGTGCAAATTCTTCCAGCAGTTCCACGAGGTAGGTATTATTATTATTATTATTATCTCTGATTTACAGATAAGGAAAGAGGTTGAACAACACCTCAAAGCTAGTCAGTGACACAGACAGGATGTGATCCAGGCAGTCTAGCTGAAAACTCTGGGCTCTTTCCGTGCTAAGACTTCTTTCTCAGTCCACAAAGGGTTAACGCCATAACTTCCAACCTGCACTGAGGACCCTCAGGCCCTGGGTTCAGGGCAGGAAGGCAAAAGTCCCCATGTTTGGCCAATACTGGCTAATCCTGTTGCTCTAGTTAAAAAGGAAAAAATACTAGCTAACTTGAGCTAGAGGGGCTTGGTGCTATATGGTGGCTGCAAGGGCCAACCGGGTGGGTGGAGGAGCAGGGAGTCTCTGCTTGTCACCAAGTCCCCTGTGCCCCAGCATTCAGAAGGGTCACTGGCTCCAATAGCCTCCTTTCACTGATGAGGAAGTCAAGGCCCAGAGAGGGCAGGACCTTGCTCAAGGCCACAGAGCACAGGTATGGCAGAGTGAGCTGAATCAAATCCTATAACCCTAGAGTGCCTCATGCATTCCTATCCCCTGGGTTCCTCTGGCCCAGCCTGAGGACCCCCAGAAAGTCCTGTGAGGCAAGGTCTGACTGGCAGTGGTGGGAGCGTGGGCTCAGCTGTGCAGCTTGTTTTTCAGAGAGGCCCGTTCTCACCCCAGTGGTCATGATGAGGGGTCCTATGGGGTGCAAGGACCCCTCACCATAAAGGCCAGTGTGAGTGGCTGGGGCTCTGTGACCCTCTGTTTGCTGTCCAGGCACTGCTGCTTGACCCATGGTAGTGGGGTGGGGGTGGCAGGGGGGAAGCACTCCTGAGGCTGCCCTGTCATCCTGGCTGCCAGACACCTAGACCCCTGGAGCCAGGGGACCTCACAGGTCAGGGAACCCAGCCTCATGCCACAGACAGGGAAACTAAAGTCCAGACACAAGACGGAGAACTTGGCTGGGTATGGTGGCTCACACCTGTATTCCCAGCACTTTGGGAGGCTGAGGCAGGACAGCTTACACCCAAGAGTTCAAGACCAGCCTGGCAAACATAGCAAGATCTCATCGGTACACAAATTTTTTTTTTCTTTTTTTTTTTTTTGAGACAGAGTCCCGCTCTGCTGCCCAGGCTGGAGTGCAATGGCACGATTTCAGCTCAGTGCAACCTCCGCCTCCTGAGTTCAAGGAATTCTCCTACCTCAGCTACCCGAGTAGCTGGGATTATAGGCATGCACCACCACGTCCAGCTAATTTTCTTTTGTACTTTTAGTAGAGACAGGGTTTCACCATGTTGGCTAGGCTGGTCTTGAACTCCTGACCTCAGGTGTGCTTGGGATTATAGGCATGAGCCACCGTGCCCAGCCCCATTTGTGCAAAAAATTTTTTAGTCTGGTGTGATGGTGTAGGCCTGTGGTACCTAGCTACTTAGGAGGCTGAGGTGGGAGGATCATTTGAACCCAGGAGTTTGAGACCATCCTGGGCAACATAGCAAGGCCCCACCTTTAAGAAAAAAATTTTAAAAATTGGCCTGGCATGGTGGCAGGCACCTGTAGTCCCAGTTACCCAGGAGGCTGAGGCAGGAGGATCGCTTAAGCCCAGGAGGTCAAGGCTGCAGTGAGCAATGATCGTGCCACTGCATTCCAGCCTGGATGACAGAGCAAGACACTGTCTCTAAAATTTAAAAAAAATTAAAAAAAAAAAAAAGAGGACGGGTGACTTGCTTAAGGTCACGTGGTGAATTACATTAGTCCCACAAAGCAACTGAGTTGTCTTGAAAAGCATGCAGCCTGCTGGCCACAAAGCAGGAGGACAGGCTGTCTGGGGAATGCTGGAGAAGGGGTCTCCATTACTGGCAGGGGGCGGGACCCGAAAGGTCTTTCTGACTCTGACTTCCTCTGAAGCTGCAGGGCGTCCTCGTTGGGGAGATGAAGGAGAGGCCTGCTGATACGAAACCCATTTCCCTCCTGGACCTGCTCTCCCACTGTCTCCTCTGTCTTCTGCCGTTCCCTAAGCTCACGGGAGGGAGAGGGTGCCCAGAGGGGCTACTCTGCCCGACTACTGGAGGAGGAAGGGCCTGCTTCTGATGAGGAAGTGGTGGCCTGGGGCTTGTGCCGCCCCCTGGGGCAGGGCCTGGGGGTCCTGTGCTTCCTGCATCCTTAAGTCTCAAGATGTGAAGCAGACGGGAGGGCAGGGCCAGGTCTGAGGTCACTTTAATTGTGCCTGAGCTGCTTAGAAGCGAGTATGACAGAAATGTGTCCATTTGCTGCTCGAGGCTAAGTGATTTTTAATTTATATCCTCAAAGTAAGCCGGATCCAGAGGAATTTGGAGTTTGCTTCCAGAGGTCACCCAGGGGATTGCAGCAACCTGGAGGGCTCAGGCTGACACCTGGATAGGGAGGGTGTGTGTGCGCGCGTGTGGGGAGGGGACAGCTGTCTTGCTCCACCTAGGTCCCTTGGGATCTACCTCCTGCATCCCGTTCTTCTCCATGGAGCAGGGCTGGGGCTGAGGATGCCTGGGGAATGGGGGCACTGGCAACAGGGCCCAGAGGCTCCCAGGGAGTCTGTGGGACCAGCCTGGGACTAGGGTAAGCTGCTCCCCCTCCCAGTGGCCTTGTTTGTAAAATGGGAGTGGTGACTCCCTGCCCACCTCAAAGGGTCTTTATAAGGATCCAAACAGACAGTGCCTAGGGAAAATACCCTGAGCATTGAAGTGTCGTTTATGACAATTCCCACTACCCCCCACCAAGCCCCTTCAAGCTGCTGGCTCAGCAGCTTGACTCAGGAAGCTAGACTCAGGTCTCTGCAGCCGTGGCCAGGCTGCAGGAGTGGGGGCCATTCCACCAGGTGCATGCCTTACACTGGAGGCAGGGAGCAGAGGCCCAGGAGAGTGGGCACTGTCTACACAGCCTCCCCTGCCATGGATTCCTCTCTGTTCAGCCAGATCCCATGAGGCCCTCCCTGGGCTCCCTCCTCCAGGAAGCCCTCCATGATCCCTCCATCCTGCCCTCCAAAGATGCTCCCTTCAGAGCTCCTGACCCCATACAAATCATAGCCTGTCACTCTCCTGCTGACAACCCTTCAAGGGCTCCCCACTGCCCTCCAAATAATGCCCAGACTCTTCTCGCTTGGCCTGTGGGCCCTGCGTTAGCTGCTTTCCACCTCCTTCCTCTGCCTCATCTCACACGCTTCTTTCCCTGGGCTCCAGCCACCTGAGCCTTCTTTCTGTTCATGAACACAGCAAGCCTCAGGGCCTTTGCATTAGCAGTTCCCTCTGCCTGGAGCACCCTGCTCTCTCATCCTCCCAAAGAGGTCAACTCCTCAGGAGACATTTCCTGCCCTGTGCCCTTGCCCCTTCTCCCAGAGCTCTGGCATGTGTCTCTGTTTGCTCCTTTGTGGGTTCAATGTCAGGCTCCCCCTGGCAGGCCAGCCCCTTGACAAGGGTCCCTCCGGGGCCCAGCACAGGGCCTGGTCCCCAACAAGAGCCCAGTGAATGTTCATGAATGAACGCATGGACAAGAGGACCGAGGCAGAGCCAGTTCCTGGTCCATCCAGGCCGGCGAGGGCCACTCTCTGATTCAGTCTCGAGTCCCCACATCCTAGATAGACAGGGTCAGGCTCGGGGCAATGTGCTGGAGACCGTGGCAGCCTGGCTGGCCACATGTCATGCAAGGTCCCCACCTCCTCCATCCTCCGCTGGGGTGGAAGTGAGGGGACCTCTGGCAACATCTGTCCCTGCCCACAGGGCTTAGCCTGGAACCAGATCCCCACAAAGAGGATTAGGGGGCTGTGGGGAGGGAGAGGGGAGCCCGTGGGCTGAAGGATGAGGAAGACTGGGCAGTGCAGGTGGCTGCTCGATTTGGCCCGGTGGCCTGAGGGAGCCAGATGGTGCTGGCTTCTGACAAGCAGAGCAGCCCCGGGAGGGTCCTGGCTGCATCTCTGTCTGACATCCCTAATGGCCAAGGGCATCCCCTCTGGAGACAGGCAGGCCTCAGCTGGAGTCCCAGGCCCACCTCTAAGGCTGTGGGCCCTTGGGAAGTTAGTTACAGGTTTCAGTTTCCTCCTCTGTAAAATGTGGGGGAGGGTTGCAGTCCAGGCTCACTGAGGGGATTTGGTGGGATGGTGTATTCTGTGGGCCGACTCCCCGCCAGGCACAGAACAGATGCTTTGTCACCATAGCCGTGTTGCCGCTATTTCTTCCTCTCCAGGCCAAGGCCATGTGGGCCTTTTGTCTCCTTCCAGCTTTTCAGGAAGCCTGGTGCCCGTGGGCCATGCCCACTGTTCCCGCCTGGCCAGACATCCACCTGGTCCCTCCTCTCCCAGCCTCGGGATAGGCGGGCTCCCCTGCCATCTGTTTACCCACATTCCTTTCAAAGCGGACTCAGGGCCTTCTGAGCAGCTGCCCTCCCTGGTCATCACATGTATGGACACAGGCCACATGGCTGGGGACATTCCCAAGCTTCGGGTGACTTCCATGGGGCCCTGTTGGCTGGCAAGCTCCTTAGCCTGGCCGATCATCCCACAAACTCTGGACCTGGCCTCTGCCCAGCTTGCAGCCTCGACCCTTCCTGTTTCTCTGGGTTCCATCGGCTGTGTGGCCTTTTGCAGATGCTGTTCCATGTGCCCCGAGCACTCCTGCCCCCTCTGCTGCCTGGCAGACTCCTGCTCCCTCTGCTGCCTGGCAGACTCCTGCTCCCTCTGCTGCCTGGCAGACTCCTGCACATAGAGGGTAGCTCCTTTCCTCAGTCTTCTGCGCCCCGCCCCACCACCCAGCCAGTTCAGGATTCCCTTCTCTGTGCTGCCTTCACTGTGGACAAGATTTTCTCAGTCACTTCTTTACACATCTGCCTCCTCCACTACAGAGGAAACCAGGCTCGGCGAAGCCTTATTCATCTTCAGTTTCCCCGGACTTAGCAGAGGGATCATACATGATCAATGAGAGATCAATGCTCATTTGGCTAGATGGATGGATATAAGAGGGGCTCAATCAATGCTTACCTGAGCGGATGGACGACGACAAAAGAAGCTCCATACATGTTTGCTAAGTGAATGAATGAATGAACGACTGGATAAAAAATGGCTGAGAACCCTTTGAGAGTTTCTCTACTGTGCTTATGATGGAACAGTGACCTGCAAAGTGAGCCCTGTGTCTTTCTCATCAAGTGTGGGAACCCACACAATCCCTAGGGACTGTGCCTCCTCATCAACTCCAGGTCCCCTGGGGGTGTGCACGTGGGGGACACACCAAATAGGGCCATCCCCCGAGCACCAGTGTCTTCCCAGCTCTCTCACTGGTGTCACCTCCCAATGTCTGACAACCTCTCTGAAACCTGGACAGGCATGCTAGCACTCGGCTGACTTTCCTGGGCGGGAATGCAGGCGGACAGGGTGCAGACTCACCGTCAAACAGCCCATCAGGCTCTGCTCGAAGGGCCGCTGGAAGGCCCGTGGGTCTCCACACCAGTCCAGCAGCTCCGTGGCAGCATTGTGGAAGTTGGCAGGATTCTGTAAGTGCTGTGGGAAAGGAAAAGGAGGCGTCTGAGGCTCCAAGAATGAGGGTAGCACAGGCAGTGTGTGGGGGTCTGGGGTGGGAAGACCCCAGCCTCACTGGGGAGGAGGTTCACGGAAAGGGGTAAAGGGGTAGCTGGGATCAGTGAGTTTCCTCATGCTCGATTTCACCCCCTGTGCTCAGCATGCCTGCTCCCACTGTCCCCCCACCCCCACCTCCACTCCACCCCACCGCCCCCACCTCCACCCCCACCCTCACCTCCACCTCCACCCCCATCCCCACCCTGGTGGATTAGTAGCCCCACTGCAAAGACAGGAAAACCAAGGTCTAGAGAAGGCTGATGACTAATAGCACAGTGCTTTCTGGATGCTGGTGGGGGTGGCGGAAGGTGATCCCTGCAGGGTTCTGGGAGTTCTCCCTCCCTGATCCAGGACAGGCTGGCCCTGGAGATTCCTTCCTGACTACCCCCGACTGCCCAGCCGCCGCCATCAAAGCCCAGGACTGGGCTCCCACCAGCTCTGGCTTTGGAGCCTGCTCTGTCCTAGCCACATAAGGTGATGGATTAGGGGAGGCCATATCCAGCTGGGAGGGTGGAGGAAGCACACGTGCCTGTACTGTCCTCACACTAGGGGCTGCTGTGTGTGACTTACTGGGCCCTGCCTGGATCCGCTCTGAGGCTGCTGACATGGTTGGGGAAGTCAGCCTGAGCTCAGGCCCCTGCCAGGCAGAGTCTGAGTCGATGGAGACTGAATTCTGGTGCCAGGGTGCTGGGCCTCCTGGTTCTGCTTCAGGCCCAGGCTGCAGGGCTGGTGGGGTGGGTGAGGTGCAAAGCAAAGGGGTGGTTCCCATGCCCCCCTTCACTCTTATCTGTCTCCCCAGGCCCTCTGAGTTGGGTACTGAGTCCAGGAGACAAAAGATGTGGCTAGGGGCAAGGAGCAGATTGGGGCAAAGGTGAGATTCTGGCTGTAATTGACTGTGTCCTCCTGAAGGACTCCTGGAGGGTATCCACAGCGCAGGAGTGTGAACCACTGCAGAGATGATGGCACCTCCTGAGGTCCCATTGCCTTGGTACTGGGAGAAACAACAGAACAGGAGCCACCCAGGGCAGTCCCTCCATTCGACCTGCAGCATGAGCCTGCCCCAGAGCCAGGGCAGGGAGGGGCTTAGGAGCCGCAGGGCCCAGAATTGGCAAGGGAGCTATGGGGTTCCACACTCTGCCTTCACCCCCTTCCAACCACTGACCTAGGTTGGTCACCTCAGCTCCCTGAGCCTCAGTAGCCTCATCTGTAAAATGGGGATATGACAGAACCTGACTTGGTGGTGGGGTTTTATTTCTTTCGCTTAAGGTTCCGTGACTGTTGCTACAATGTGGTTCATGCAAGGCAAGATATTTAAAAATGGGTGGAGGAAAGTGAAATGAAGGAGAATGTCCTCCTTTCATGGAAGTAAAGGGAGAGAAAGAGATGTAGGAGAGAAAGAGGGCAGGCAAGCAGCAACAAAGCCCTCCGTCATGGGGCCGCAGTGAGGCTTAAACAAGATGAGGCTTATACAGCCCCTGGCAAAGTGCCTGGCGCATGGGGTGCTCCCACGTGGGGCTGCCCTTGGACCTGACTCTGTCTCCCAAAGGCTCTCCTGGAAGTACAGCTGCACGTGGCCGCTCTCAGCCCTGGCTCCTTCTGCAAAGGCAGTGCTCCCTGCATTTGAATTGTGTGAGATAGGAGGAATTTCAACATACAGAAACAAGCCCTTTGAGAGGGCAGCGGCGGGTCCTCACCTCTGCCTCCTGTGCCCTTTCTCTAAAGCATGCCCCTCAGAGGCCACAGGTGGTATCTAGGCTGCACGTGGAAAGCCATGCAAATCAGCTGATTCCTGCCCACCAGCCACCCTGGCTAACCGAGTTGTTCTGTTTATTTCAGTGATGTCACACCAAATTAGCAGGGTCAGGAGCCACTGCATGCTGCCTCAGAGCTGCCTGCCCCCAGCTGGTCACAGCACCCCACTTTGGGGCTCTGGGTGCAGGGGTAGCCTCTGAGGTCCATCTCAGAGGCCCAGTCTGGTTCTGGCACCTGAGTGCCCAGCCTTCAGTATCTCACCAGCCTTCAGAGCTCACCCCAGACAGCTTGTGTGGCCTGTAGGCTGTGGGTACACCTCATTGCTGAAGAAAACATCAAGTGTCCCCTTTGCTGGCTTTTTTTTTTTTTTTTTGACAGGGTCTCATTCTGTCACCCAGGCTGGAATGTAGTGGTGCAAACATAGCTCACTGCAGCTTCAATCTCCTGGGCTCAAGTGATCCTCCCACTTCAGCTTCCCAAGTAGCTTGGATTACTGGTGTGCACCAACATGCCTGGCTACTTTTTGTTGTTGTTGTTAATTTTTAACACAGACGACGTCTTGCTATGTTGCCCAGGCTGGTCTAAAACTCCTGAGCTCAAGCAGTCCTCCTACCACAGTCTCCCAAAGTGCTGGAAATACACTGCTGGCTACTGTGCAGCTCTTTGGCCTTGGCCAAGCCCCCTCCCCTCTCTGTGCCCTTGTCACCTATTTCAACCATGAGGTGACTGAAGTGCACAGAGAGACAAAGTGATCTAGTGAAATAAGCAGGACAGACATGGCCCAAACCCCGTCTCAGTTGCTGAGCCATGCAGCTCAGAAGACGTTGCTGCACATTAGACCCCTCATCCGTGAAACGGGGTAGTGATGGCATTCAGGGCTGCTGCAAAGTTGAGAAACAACAAGGAACTCATTACAGAGCAGGAGCCCAGGGAAAGACTGCTACTGCTATTGATGCCAGGGCCCCTCCATGGTTCCCTGTTTCTCTTGTGAGCCTCCTAAGGGGAGAAACAGCCTCCTGTTCACCTCTGGAACCTCAAAGGCTGGCACAAGGCTGAACCCCATGGGAAATGATTGGGGAGCAGTTAACTGTCCAAAGGATGGTGAGGCTGCTGTGTAGGCCAGCAACGTGGCCACTGCAGAATGAGCCCAAGTGGGAGGTGGAGGGAGGGGCCAGGGCAGGGCAGGGGTGAGCTGGGCCAGGGCAGGGCAGGGGTGAGCTTGGCCAGCCGTTGATGGGCTGGGGATGGGAGCACACGTTTGAATCATAGGCAGAGGACTCCCTAACTGTGGCTGTTACTGGACACTAGTACTCTGTCCCCCACCAGAAAGCCTGCCCATCTCTATAATTCCTCAAAAGAGTTGGGCTATATCCAATGCCATTGAGTCTGCTGGGGCAGGAATAGGGCACACCAATGCCTTGAAATGATGAATTCATCTTATCCATCCATCTGTCCACCAGTCCATCTGTGAATCAAATGATTCATCCATTCATCCATCTATGCATGTATCCATCCAACCATCCATCCATCCATCCATCCATCCATCCATCCATCCATCCTAAATGAATCAATTCATCCATCTGTCTGCTTGCCAACCCACCCATTCATTCATTCACCACTTTATCCACCACTCATCCATCCCTTCATTCATCTACCTATCCATCCAGAAGTTAATTTATCCAGCCACCCACCTATCTGTTCATTCATCCATTTATCCATTCATCATCTATACATGTGCACCCACCTACCCATCTAACTATCTGCCCATATGTCCATCCATCCATTCTCTTATGTATCCATCTATCAGTCCACACCTCTCCTCAGCCTACCTAAAATAGTTGGGCCCCACTCTGAACTGGATGCTATGCTAGACTCTGTGATTTCGAGATGAATATGGCATGTCCTTTGCCCCCAAGGAGCTCAACCTGGTGGGAGACCTGATGTATTCCTATACGGCCCATAGCTCCAGAGAGACAGAGCAGAGTAGGTGAGACAGCTGGGTGCCCAGGAAGTGTTCAAGCTCAGGGATAGGGTACAGATGCTCAGAAGGGCCCCTGGGGTTCAGGGCAGCTGCTGAGCAGGGATGAGCTGATTTGCAGGGCTCTCCATGTGGAGCTTGGATGTGCCAGTGATCTCTGAGAAGGGCATGTTGCAGAGAGGGAGCACTGGCTCTCCGAGTACCAAGAGGCTAAGAAGGGGCAAAGGCAGCTGAGATAGAGGCTGTGAGGGGACATGGGCAGCAGGGTGCAGAGGGTGGGTGTTGGTGAACGCCAACAAAGGCTACAACCAAGGTGAGGGCAGGAAGGGAAGGCTGTGTGGAGAGGTGAGGGAACCACAGCCCCTACCAGCCCGAAGTCTGCACAGCCGACACATCCATCATCTCAGCTCGTGCAGACATGCTTGCCTTTCTCTTCTGATTAGGTTACAGGATGCCTGAGAATCAACAGTCCCCAGCCAGCCGAGGCTGACTTCTAGGGCAGCTGTGGAGCAGACAGATGTCAGCACTGAGCTGTGTCTGACCGGAGGTGTGGGGGGGGGGGGGGGGCATGGAGCATGCAGGGAGCTCTGGATGGCCCAGGGGGCAGCTGGGCACACTCACAAATGCGCCACTGCCTGGCTCAAAAGCAGAGCCCTCTGTGTGTGTCCATGCACGTGTGTGCCGGGGCAGGTGAGGGAGGGTGGTGCGGGCTCTGGCATGTGCTGGTTGAATGTGCATTAATTATGATGCCCATTTTATAGATGAAGGGAAGTGAAGCAGCAAATTAAGGCTGCATAGTTTGTAAGCGATGGAATGGTGACTGAGCTGTGTGCCATGCTGTGAGGGGCTTCTGGTGGGCCTCTGCCCAAGATGGATCCAGGGAGGGCCAAAGAAGTCAGGTGCACCCTGACCCCTGGTGATACAGAGCTAGGTGCCAAGAGGAAAGAGGCTGAGAGCAGGTCTCAGCAGGAATGGTGTGCCTGCCATGCGGAGGGTCCCATGCACAGGAGGCATGAGCATCCCATTGGAGGGCGGGGCCACTGCCAGCTGAGCCAAGGGTGAGAGAAACGGAGTGAAAGGTAGAGCTAGGAAAGAGCCCTGCAGAACCCTGAGTGGGAGGAGGGAGTGTGGGGGAGGAGGGAGTCTTGGCGTCTGGTTTCTATTCTGCCACGGTGAGCAGAGGCGTGTAATTGGCATTTGGGAGAGCCATTTGGGCTGGGTTCAGTCTGTAACAAGCCTTCTTCAATTTCTTCTCCACAGACCCTGCATGGACTCCAAGATTCCTCTGCTCGATGCTAATAAGAGGACACACACCCCTCGTTCTCGAGGAACAGCCTCAGTTCCACTGGGCAGGCACCTTGGGGAGGCTCCGTCTGGGTCCTGGCCCTCAGGGAGGGAAGACTGGGTGGGTAGGGGGCTGTGAGCTCTGCCTGGCTGAAGCCCGGGGGCCAGCAGCCCGTGCTGGTTGCCTGAGCTTCCTGCTAAGCTGGCCTAGGCCAGGGGCCCGAGCCCCAGCACTCCCTTCCCTGTCACTGACATACTGAGGACAGTGGCCACCACTGCCATTAGCTGATCAACCACCACACACCAGGGCTGGGCTACATGCATCACCCGCAACATCCTCACAGCATCCTACGAGGTAGGCCCCATTTGACACATGGGGAAACTGAGGCTCAGAGAAATGGAGGACTAGCTTGAGATCCCACCATGGGTCCACAAAGGAATGGGGACTTGGGTCCAAGGCGTCTGACACCAAAGCCCGTGCCCCTCTCGCTGTACCTGGTCCTTTCTGGAGTGAATAACGTTGGTGGGTCTGTGCAGGGAAGCTAAGCTGCCAGCCTGGGCTGTGGGAGCTGGGCCCAGCAGGTGGGCGCGTCACTCCTGGCCACCGCTTGGGGGCGCCCCTGTGAAAGGTTCCCCACCTCGCGGCAGTCCAAATAGAGGAACTCCTGGGCAGCTTGCCTCTTGGGCTTGGTGTGAGCTTCAGCAGGGTGGGGACCATGGCACTCTCTGGAATTAGGTCTTCCCAGCACCAGAGGGGCTGAGTGGACTCAGGCTACCCCTTTCCCCTCTCTGTACTTTTTTCCTTTCCTGTAAAATGATATGACTTCCTAGGACCTCTTGTCTTGTGGCTTTTTCTTTTTTAAAAAATAGAGATGGGGTCTCACTATGTTGCCCAGGCTGGTTTCAAATTCTTGGCTTCAAGTGATCCTCCTCCCTTAGCCTCCCAAAATGCTGAGATTACAGGTGTGAATCACTGGGCCCAGCCTATAATGGGTTCTTATTTTTAAACAAATTAGTAAATATTTTTAAATTTTCTCAGCTTTAATTTCTTTTCTTTCTTTCTCCTTCCTTCCTTCCTTCTTTCTTTGTTTTTTTTTGTTTGTTTGTTTTTGTTTTTTTTTTTCCCTGAGACAGGGTCTTGCTATGTTACCCAGGCTGGGCTCAAACACTCTTCCTACCTTGGCCTCTCAAAGTTCTGGGATTACAGGTGTAAGCTGCCACACCCAGCCTGTGACTTTTTTTTTTTTGAGAACAACTGGAGCAAAGGGGCAGGGAGCTTAGTTCTAGGGAGGGAGGTGGTGGGAGAGAGATGGAAGTGCCAGGTGCATCACTGCATCCTTGCACATAAATAGAGCCCAGAGAGGCCACAACACTGGCCCAACGTCACACAGCTGGGAAGGGTGTGGAAAGGGACAGGGCAGCATTGGCACTGAAACCCATGCATGTGATTCCAGCATTAGGCTGGTCAGTGCCAGCATGCCAATAACGGCCTCGATAGGTAGGTGGTCAGAAGGCCCTGTCATCATCTCCAGCCAGCACCCGCCAGATGCCCTGCTGCTGCAGCACAGGCCTGCTGCTCTGCCCGCCCCATCTGCCCCACCCTTGGAGTGTGCCTTGCCCCACACCCACCTGCTTGATGCACTGCAGTCGGTCATTGGTCTGCTGGATGTGCCTGTCCATAGAATTCATTCTGGCCGTTTCGCTAGGTTCTACCCGAGAGCCATGAACGTTGTCCAGCCTGCGAAGAGAAAAGAGAGGGTGTCACTGGATCATGCCAGACCTGCCAACCTTGAGCAGCCTCCCAACTGCCCTCTGGCCACAACACTGGCAGGTTCCAGAGTCCTTTGCTGGGCCCTGTGGGGCTGCATCTGGGGTACCCCACTGGGCTGAGGGCAGGAAATGCTTCTGGGTGCTTTCCATGTGTGGCACATGTGAGCACTGGGCAGGCATACCCACCAGGGGATAAGGAACTGCACATGCAGGTACACACATTTCTTTTCTTTTTTTTGAGATGGAGTTTTGCTCTTGTCACCTAGGCTGGAGTGCAGTGGCGCAATCTCGGCTCATTGCAACCTCTGCCTCCCAGGTTCAAGCGATTCTCCTGCCTCAGCCTCCTGAGTAGCTGGGATTACAGGTGTCCACCACCATGCCCGGCTAATTTTTGTATTTTTAGTGGAGACGGAGTTTCATCATGTTGGCCAGGCTGGTCTTGAACTCCTGACCTCAGGTGATCTGCCCACCTCAGCCTCCCAAAGTGCTGGGATTACAGGTGTGAGACCCCACGCCCAGCCAGGTGCACACATTTCTATACGTGCATGTGTGTTCTGGGTGGTGGAAGGAATGGCAATTCCCCTTGGATTCCTGGTTCAGGGCTTAGCCCACGTGTGTGTGCATGTGTACGTGTGTGTGTGTGTGTTCATACATGTGCATACAGGGGGACCTTCCCATATGACGACCTTCATTGCACATGCACATGTGCTCTGAGTGGAGATCTCAGGTGGCACCAGCCCCCCCAGTCCCTCAGGCTTTGAGTTGTTCATAATTTATAAACTACTCACAACTCTGGTTTTTTTTCACTTTGCCCTCCTGGAAAAGGAGGATAAGAATGAGCACCACACCCATTTTCTAGATAAAGAAACTGAGGCTGAGAGACAGAAAGGGAAAAGCCAGGGTGACACATCAAGCAATGTCTGAGCCCAAACCAGGAACCAGGGCTCCTGACTGCCAGCCCACGGTTTCCACTGTGCAAGGCTGACAGTGCGGGTGCAGGGATGGCTTGGCACTAGGCTCACCCTTCCTGAAGTTCGGGAGAAGGAAGTGCTCAGGGCCATTAGCATGAATGGGACTTCCCTCTGGATGACAGAGCCGAGTGCAGGAAGCTCCTTCGGCTCGAAAAAGCCCTGGGAGTCCCCAGGCCGCTCCAGGGAGGCCACACAGCAAAGGCGGGGATCTAGGTAGAGAGAGGAAGGACTGTACAGCCCCAGTCCACCCCCTGTTAGGGGTCCAGGTCCTTGGGCCAAGGTAGAAGTCTGCCCGCTGCCAGCTCTATTTGCCCTCCTGACCCCAGTGGACAGTTCAGGCTGCAGACACTTGGGTCAGATCCAGGGTGCTGGACAGGAGACCTGGGGCCCTAAGCCTTCTCTACTACTCTGCCACACTCCCCACTAAAGACCCCTCATCTCTGGCCATGTCACCCAGGACTTTTCACGTGCTGGACACCTGCATCCTCTCCTTTCCTTTTCACACACACTCTGTAAGGCTAGGATCATCTCCATTTTACAGGTGAGGAAACTGAGGCCCCAGATGTGCCAAGTCCTCGCAGCTGGTGGAAGTGTAGGTTGTGTCTGCCTGCCTGTCTGCCTTCTACACACGCTTGTTGAGGGAACCAACACCACTGCCTGGCCCCAGCCTTTGGAAGAAAGTCCTGTTCCTCCTCCAATTGCTTTAAAGGATGTGTAGCTCTTGCTGCAATTCTCATTGCTCCATGTGTGTCTGAGAAGGTAATTCATTTGCATGGTTCAAAAATCAGAAAGTCCACAAAGGTATCCAGTCCTGGGTCCAGGCCCTGTCCCCAGTCCCCTGGTGCCCTTTCTAGGAGAACCAGTGCCATCAGTCCCCCTTCTGGAGAGTCTCATCTAGAAGCAAATATCTACACACACTATTTCTTGCCACATTTTTAAAAACATAAAATAATAACATTCTATACACATTATTTGGACGTTGCTTTCTTTTCCCCCCTGTTGATGATACATCTCAAAGTTTATTCCACATCAAGACACAAAGAAATTTTTTTTTTTTTTTGAGACGGAGTTTCACTTTGTCGCCCAGGCTGGAGTGCAGTGGCGCAATCTTGGCTCACTGTAACCTGCGCCTCCCGGGTTCAAGCGATTCTCCAGCCTCAGCATCCCGAGTAGCTGAGGCCACAGTTGCTGCCACTATGCCTGGCTAATTTTTTGTATTTTTAGTAGAGACGGGGTTTCACTGTGTTAGCCAGGACGGTCTTGATCTCCTGATCTCGTGATTCCCCTGCCTCGGCCTCCCAAAGTGCTGAGATTACAGGTGTGAGCCACCGTGCCTGGCCACTTTTTCATTTTTTAACGGCCGCACAGTATTCCTAGGTATGATGAAGCATTATCCAACTAACATCTGCCCATTGACCCCCTGCCAGGTGCTGTTCTAAGGCTTGAGCCCTCAGACAAGGCCCCTCTGCTCAGGGGGCTCACACTCCAGCCTGAAATGAGGGACCCTGAAGCTTTTTCCAATTTTTTTTTTAGACTGAGTCTCGCTCTGTTGCCCAGGCTGGAGTGCAATGGCGTGATCTTGGCTCACTGCAGCCTCCGCCTCCCAAGTTCAAGTGATTCTCCTGCCTTAGCTTCCCGAGTAGCTGGGATTACAGGCACCTGCCACCACATCTGGCTAATTTTTATACTTTTAATAGAAATGGGGTTTCACCATACTGGCCAGGCTGGTCTTGAACTCCCGACCTCAGGCGATCTGCCCACCTTGGCCTCCCAAAGTGCTGGGATTACAGGCGCGAGCCACTGCGCCCGGCTCCAAATTTTTATCATTGCAGTGCTGCAGGAATAACTGTTCATATCGGCACATCACACGTGTGTGAATTAGTCTAGAGAACATACGCTCAGAAGTGGAGTTGCTGGGTCATCTGGGAATTTGTATTTTTGATAAGTGCTTTCTGGAGCTCTACAGCAAGAAGGGGAAAGTGGGGTTTTACCCATATTTATTTCTTCCACCCTCACCCTGCCAACCATCCCTCCATTCATCCCACCCACCACCCATCACACATGTCACACCCTGACGCCCAATTTCTCCACCCATCATTTATCTATCGAAATACCTGCCTGGGGAAGGAGGAGGGGGGTGAGGGAGCTTCCAAAAAGAAAATTTAAAAAATAAATAAGTAACAATAATAAAAACAAATGCCCACCTGTTCAGCTGTCTACTCATCCATTCAAACATCTTTAGTCTCCACTTGCTCATCTGTACATGCTTCTGCTCTCCCAAGAAATGCTTTTTGTTTGTTTGTTTGTTTTTGAGACAGTCTGTCGCCCAGGCTGGAGTGCAGTGGCGCGATCTCCACTCACTGCAAGCTCTGCCTCCCGGATTCATGCCATTCTCCTGCCTCAGCCTCCCGAGTAGCTGGGACTACAGGCACCCACCACCACGTCCGGCTAGTTTTTGTCTTTTTGGTAGAGATGGGGTTTCACCATGTTAGCCAGGATGGTCTCGATCTCTTGACCTCATGATCCACCCACCTCGGCATCCCAAAGTGCTGGGATTACAGGTGTGAGCCACCGCACCCGGCCCAAATGCTTTTTACCAACGACACTGTGCGGGGTCCTAGGCTAGATGGATTGGGCGTGCGGAGATTAAAATGAAATCATTTTCTTGTGTTCAAGGAACTCTTGGTCCAAGCCCACATTTACCTACTAGATGACCATGTGCTGAGCTCCTCCTATGAGTCAGGTACTGGTCCAGGCAAAGCACAGATAAGAGAATGTAGTTACATCCCCATTTTACAGATGAAGAAACTGAGGCTTGGAGGTTACAGCCTGTTGGATAGGAGCCAGCTCTAGAATCCTGGCTTTCCCTTTACAATTTTCACTCTTGAACAGGTCCTGGGGAGGGGGCAGGGTACAGGTTTGTGTGTGTGTGTGTGTGTGTGTGTGTATGGTCTGGGTTGGCAGGGGCATGATCAGGGCAGCTCTGCTTGCTACTTCTGTAGGTCACCCAAGCGGGAGCTGTATTTGTCCTCCTGAGTTTACCCACACAGATGCTCAGCCAGCGTCCATATGACAAAGGCTCCTGGGGCCAGGGACAAACCATGGTGGGGAAGACAAGGACACAGAGAGCCCAGAGCAGCAGCAAGACACTGCCACCTTCAGCAAGGCCATCTCAGTTCCTGGTGCCAGGCCCCATCAGAGCCAAAGGACCCTGGTGGTCTCCCAGGCACCATGTGATACCCATGCGGTGGTGAAGGCATGGGTCCCACATGGGGGCATGGGTGAACACTGGTAGCCAGGGTTCCAACAGAGAATTCAACTTTCACAGCCAGCCAGGACAGGGAGACCCATCCCACAAAGGCCTGGGTTGGCTCAGCTCCTAGCTGGAGGAGATAGAAGAGAAGTACAAAGAAACCTCATGCCTGGCAGGCCTTCATCCCGCTGTCGGCAGGCCACTGCCCACCAGGACAAAGGGCTACCGGCGGCCCAGGCAGCCAGCAGGGGGCGCTGTTGACAAACCTAAGTGACCTGGGGGCCAGACCTGAGCACTGTGGAGGTTCCAGGTGCGCTTCCAGGCCCTCCGTCCTCTCCCTCACTCCAGTGAGCATCCAGGTGTCCCCAGCCAGGATGGACTTCGAGTGGGCTTCTCTGGTTTCCTGGCCTTGGTTTCCCCATCTGCAGAACAGGATGCTGCAGAGGGGCAACTCAGTGACCTCATAAGGGTCTACCTCTCAAAAGGAACTTTCTCCTGACATTGTGTCCGGGGGCAGAGCCTGGTGGGCCTTGATAAATGCTTGTTGAATGACAATGCCTGGAAGCCCCAGGCAGGCACAGGAGCTTAGATCCACCCAGCTGGCGACCACGGGGCTCAGAGGCCGTTCTTTTCTGTTTAGTCGTAGCGGGGGCCCAGGTCCTGCTTTAAGAAGGAAACAGCAAACTGGGAGATGGGACTGTCCACCTTCGGGCTGGCCCCACGCAGGGTCATGGGCAGTCTTGTCTGGAGGCCAGCGGCTGGACTGAACTGGCTTCTGGACGGAAAGATTCCTGGAATATTAAGGGCCAAAGATGCTTTCAGGTCCCCTATCTACCCCCTCTGCCTCAGCTGGTTTTATTCTGAGGAGCCTGGGGCCCATCAGTGGTTTGTTCAAGGCCAAGGGGCACTGGGCTGGGTCCAGGTCCCAGGGGGGCTTTGCTCCCAGGCAGGGCTGCAGCTCACAGGAACCGAGGGGTGAATGTCTGGGCTTGCGACACCTGTGAGACGCAAGGGTGGGTATACGGATGGCAGGAGGGACATCGCAGACAACAGGGACAGCGGTATGTCCCGTGTTTCTTAATAAAAGAACAAATGGCTAGCGGATTATGGAGGCACCTACAGGTGAGGTGACATTTTTAAACTGTTGAGGTCAATGATGGAGAACTGCGGTTACTAACCCCGGGAATGGAGGAGATGGAGGCTCCAGTCTCTGGAGTAAAAGGGTCAAAGGCCTAGAGAGCAAAGGGTCTCAGGCATAAAGAGAGGAAGGGTGCGCTGAGGGAGGCATGCAAGAGACAGCTTGTTGAGGGGCAGGCTGGGATCTTCCATTTGCTCTACACCTGCTATGTTCAGGCACCAGGCCAGGCCCTATGCAGTGCTAATTTTCTTCATCCTTAAAAGGCTCAGAGAGGTGAAGCAAATTGCCCAAGGTGACACAGCCGGAAAGCTGCTGGGCTGAGATTCAAACCCTCTACCTTTCCAGCTGTTAATGTGCTGTTCTTTGCACACCCCATGACTGGCAGTCAGAGCCTCCTGGTAGTCCCCACCTCCGGCTGTGACTGGGCCCCAAGAGATGACCTTCTTGTTCCACCCAACCTGCCCAAATCCAGTCACTTGCATCACTGGGCTCCCTGCACACTGGCCACCTTTGGGAGGTGACACGCACCTGGTGGCCAGCAGAGGTCGCCCTTCGCCACAGGAGCGCCACTCTGCTGGGCCGCTGCCTCCGCCTCCGGGCGCCTGGACTCCTTTAAGCCTTTACAAGTCGCTACAAATCCTCCGTGGCTGCAGCTCTAGAGCCAGAGAGGCCGGGCTCCCGCCCAACAGATCACTGTCGGCCTGGCCCCAGGTGCACCCGTGGCCTCAGCCCTTCCTACTGCCCCTGAATGGGGGGTTGGACCAAGCAGGCTACCCCCATCCCGGCTCAGGACCCCAGCCATGTCTCCTGGTCGGACGGAGCAGCTAGGAGCCATGCAAAGCTAATCAGCCTGGGGGATCAGGACCCTGCTCTGCTGAGTGAATAGGGCAGAGAGCTGGACCTCCGTTTCGCTGTCTGCAAAGCACAGGATCGGGCTGGCCAGCCTTTGGCAGCCTGTCAAATACCAGCCTCTTAGGATTCCCTGTGAGGTGCTCCGGCTGTTCGGAAAACTCCATCCCCACAAGAGGAGAATGCCTACTTTTGAAGCTGCAAAGCCTGTCCCAAGGCAGGTCCATGGGGAGGCTGAAGGCCCGGCAGCCCCGGGAGCTGTTCTTCCAGGGCAGCCCAAGGCCACGACGCTGCCCCTTTCACAGCTCTGTGCTTCTTCTTCTTGCACCTTACACTTGGCTGGGCTTAGTTGGGCAAATGGAAGTTTTTGGATGGTAACATGCAGTCAGCCCGGTCTTCCCAACTCCCGTGGGACGTCTTTCGGGACCAAGCTTCCATTTACACTTCTCACCACCCAGCAGAGTAAGGGTGTCTACCCTTGGCGGCACCTGGTGCAGAAGACTAGTTCAAGAAAAGTTAGCGGCTATTATGCATAGAGGGCTGCTTGGAGGATAGAACGTTGAGAGCTGAAAAGGCCTGGGAACACCCGCCTCATGCCCTCATGCGGCAGGGTGGGAGGCGGAGGTGGGGAGAGGAAGAGGACACGGAGGGCATCGTGAGCAGAGCTGGGCTGGAGCCCCTCTGACAGGTCCAAGTAGAGCCCTGGATATCTCTGGGCTGCCAAGTCAGCAAGGAGAGAAGCATCTCAACTGTCTCATGGCTGGGGGAGGCAAAGAGCCCTCAGTGGGCTCCTCACTGGACACGGGGATGAGGTGCTTCTAGCTGCCCCACAGAAATGTGGAGCTCCACAGGCAGCTAGCTCCCAAGGGTGGCAGCCAACCGAACAGTCAGCTGTCCCAACACAAGTGTTTTATTTCCCACCTTTGAGGCCTCACTAGTTCATCAGTCCACATAATGCACACGCACCCAGAGAGAGGCGTCTGCACAGCACACATGTGTGCATAGGCACATACACATGTGCCCCCTTGCATACTTCACAGCAGGTATGTGCACATGCTGGATGCCAACACAGATGCACTTGAGCACACACATCTCATGACAGCTTGCACAGGCAAGTGGGGGTCCCCGGGGAGCTGTGTGAGCAGTGGTGTGCAGAAATGATTCAATCACCATGCACATCTGCAGCTTAGGTCCCCTGGGACAAGCAGTGCCAGTGGAAGGAGTGGGCGGCTCTGCCTACAGCCCGAGAGCAGAGGCTGCGTTCCAAGACACAGCGAGGACGGAAAGCCTAGGGGTCCAGAGGACATTCCAGACAGCCCCTTCATCAGCCTTAGACTCCCAGAGGGACAAACATCATGAGCCCTGGGCTCAGCAATGACCTGCCAACCTGCACATGCCAGCATCAGTTGGGATCCTTTTCGGCCTGGCCCCCAGCCCTCACTACTTATCCCTTGTCCCCAACGTGGGGCTGCTCCCTGCCTCCCAGACTGTGCTGTCAAGATCGCACCTCCATGTCTTTGCCTCTGACTGTCCCTCTGCCCGCAATGCCTGGACACCTCCCATCCATCAGGGTATGGCTCAACTGTCACTCTTTCGTGCTCTTTCTTGGTTTCCATCCCTATCCCCTCCATGTCCCTGTCACACACCCCCATCTTAGCGGCACTAGATGAGGGCTGAGTCTTTGCATCTGTCTCTCCATCAGCTGGAATGTCTTCCAGTTACAGATCCCTTAGTCTAGCCCAGGGCTCGGTACTCAGCAGGTACTCATTAGATGGGTGAACAGGCAGGTGGATGCATGCCCATCGCTGGGTGTACATGAGACCCAGGGTGGCGAGAGCTGAAAAACCCATCACCCAGCCCTAATCAGAAGATCCTAGGACTCAGATAGACACTGGTTACCCCGTTGAGGGTTCCCAAAGAGAGATACATGTACTGCTGGTGGGACAAGGATGACTTTAGGTCCATGGACAAACCTTTTACATTCTCATAGTGAAGTTTTTGGACTGATGAGTTCATGAATATTATTATTTAGGATGCAGTTAAATTAGGTAGCAATAGCAGACCTAAGTGAATTAAAGAATTGTTTTAAACATAGTATGAATGGGCAAGCACTGATGTAGACTGATGACTTCCTCACCTTAAAGGTAATGAGTAGAAGCTCAGAGAGGTGTGGAAGCTGCCTGTGGTCACGTCGCAGGTGGCTCGTGCATTCCCAACCCTCGGTAGCCTGCACCAGGCACACAGGCTGGATGCAGAGGAAGAGGGTGGTGGTGAAGCAAGGACAGTAGGAGAGTGACTTTGTGCCCTACCTCAGGGAAGTCAGAAAGAAGGGCAGAGAGACAGGAGACGAGATGGGGAGAGGGATGGAAGAGGCAGCTCCGGGCAGCTGCACAGGGCCAGCTGCTTCCAGCTCTTAGCAGGACAACTGGAGCAGGCCCTCGGGCCAGCTTGAGTCATTGCACAGGGTGGGGCCCCTGGGTAGGCGGTGGTCCTGAGAGCCAGACCTCTTGGCTATGAGGTTGTGAGAGGCTATTTCACCTTCCTGAGCCTGCATCCTTATTTATCAAGCAGGAAAGTCCATCTCCTCCCTGCCCCACTGTGTTGAGGAGCTGAGCAAATGAATACTTAGGGGACAGTGTTTTAAAAAGTGAAATTCTGCACTCGGACCACAACTCTTCAGAATTCAGTCCCTCCTTCCTCAACCAGGGCAGTGCTCCTGTGCCAAGACTTGACACGGCTCCACACTGCCTCGCCACAGAGTTCAGATGCTTTGGCTTGGCACTCAAAGCTTCCGGAAGGGTGGACCCACTTCTCTCCATGATCCAATCTCCCAACACCCATCCTTGTTCACGGGAACACCCATTGTCAATGTTGGCTAGTGGGATAACATAATGTAACCTTGGCATTTCAGAGTGGTGGCTTCATGACAGTCAGCCCCATACAGCTATGCCTAACAACCTGCCCTGGGACACAGAAGTTAATTCAGAAGTGACAGTTTCCTGAGGAAACACTCAGCGATGTGGCCCTGACAAAGGGGCCAGCCCACTGACCCGACCCACACAGGGCTGGGATCCTAGCTGCATTTGGTGTGCCTTGTCTTTCTGGGCACATGACACTTTAGAGGGCCTAGGCCATGCCCTTGAGGCCAAACCCTCCTGCCATCCTCTGGCCATACTCCAAATCCCTGACCTCACAGTGAACTTTCTCTGACAGCTTCTCTTCCCAAGAGGCAAAGGAGGGTTGGATTCAGCTCTGGAGAAGGCCCCTTGGGCTTTCTCTCATTCCCAAGGAGGCCACGCCCCTACACTTTGTTTCCTCGGAGTGGAAAGAGGTACTGAACAACTATCAAACCTATATGTGCTAAACACTAGGTTCTCTATGTCACATCAGTTAAGCCTCAAAACTCTATCATGCTGTTCCAATTATTATTACAGTACTACAGATGAAGAAACGGAGGCTACTACAGATGAAGAAACTGAGCCTCTGAGAGGTCCAATGATTTGCTTAGGGTCACACTACTGACAATTGCCAGGATTTGAATCTAGGTCTGATTACAAAGCCCATGTTTTTCTGTATCATGTTTTCCATGGGAAGGTGGCAGACCTCCCTCAACTAGACACTGCCTTCCCCAGCCCCAACTTCCCTGAGTGAGAGGAAGGTGACTAGTACTGCTGTGGAGTGCTGAGGATGGTGGAGATAGGGAGTCACAGGCCCGTCCAGTGCTGGGCCCAGGCCAGCACTGCTATCCTCTCCCAGGATAGCAGTGCTCATGCAGTGTCCTTGTCCTGGCTCTGCCTCAAGGCTCTTGTCTGTGACTCCAAAGGCTCAGATGCCATGAAGTGGGGAAGAGAGGGGTGAGAACAGTTACCCGAGGGCCCTTGGAGGATATAGGGAAGGATGTGACTGTAGACAGAGGCAGGACCCCCCCCCCAACACCAGCTGGTGCCCTCTAGAAGGGTGTAAATACCTAGCAGATGTTCCTACACCCTGGCTCCAGGAATGGAGATATTCTCCATTGTCCTCTCCCTACCCCCAGCTCCCCAAGGCTCCAAATCCCACCTGGCACTCTGCAGGAGCTCCAAATAGGGGCAGGATCAATGGCATCCCCCAGGAAGAGTCAGACAGAACTAGATCAGCCCTTAAGGACCAGCTGGCATAGGGATGGTAATGCTCTGGTATGCAAGAGGTGGAGGTGGCATCCATACCACCCTCCACCTCCCGCACCCATAGCAGGCATGGCTAATCAATCACTGCACTCTTCTCAGTGAATCCAGGCATGCCCAGCCTATCCTCCACACACACTTCTGCACAGCCACTGTTAACCACCTGGTACCAACACATAAGATGAAGTCGTCTAGGTGGTCTATTTTTGAAAAGGCAGTAAACAGAGGCCAGAGACGGGAGGGCTTAGCTTGAGGCCATCAAGCAGATCCACATGCAAACTTCCCGTTTCCTGACTTTGTGCTCTTTACCCTAAACTGAGAGTCACAGCCAGGTTCTTTTCAAGCTAAAAGCCTCTATGGATGGGTGAGCCAATTTCAAGCAACCTTATATCACAGTCTCACAGTAGCCTGCAAACAAGTATTATTCCAGTTTGTAGATGAGAAAGTTGAGGCTCTGAGTGGGTAGGTGATTTCTACCTAGCCACACAGGGAGGTGTGAATGACCCAGGGCAGTGGCTGCTCCTCCTGAGCCCATGTGTGTACTCCTTTAGTTAGCTGCTCTTCACTGTTGGTATATATATATATTTTAATTTCTAAAAAACCAAAAAATTGGGGAAACAGAGGAATCAGAAGGCAGACATTTATTTGAGCTAAAAGTGGTAGATGGAAAAACAATGAAAAGTCCTCATGGCTTAGATCTGGAAGTGATCTGGGATCTGCGCAGGCCTATCCTAACATTTACGGATGAGGAAACGGAGGCCTGGGGCAGGGAGCGTAGAGCAGAGCCTTGAAGGTCCCACTGTGGATCCGAGGCAGGGCCAGGGCCCACACCCAGGCCTCAGGAGCCCCAACTGCCCCAACCACATCCAGTCCACCCCTGCTGATGCCTGCCCAGGCCAGGCCTGCGGTCAGCCCACAGACAGCTCAAATGGGCCTGCCCTAGGGAGCTCCAAGCCGCCTTGGGGGTGGGGGTGGGGTAGGACAGGGTGCCCATGCCAAGCGTGATGGGAACAGGGGCTTGGCTCTTACTAGGAAGCAGCTATGGTTCTCCCTGCAGAGGCCCTGGGCAGCCCCCACAGCTCCCTGTGGAGATTTCTAGCATCCCTAGATCCGGGGGTGGGAGCTGGGCTGAGGTTGGCACAGTGATTCATCAAGCTCTCCTCTCCAGAAAGCCCATGGCATGGGAGGGGCATGCATCAGCTGGGTCTAGCCTGATCTTCATTTAGAGGAGTCTCTGGGTGTGAGGCTACTCAGGGGACTGGGCCACCTCAGCCCAAGAGTAGAGGGCCCTCATTCCTGAAACCCTCCAAGCACAGGCTGGACACCCCACAGGCAATCCAAAAACACGCTTCCTGGCTGCCTGCTGAAAGCCAACAGAGACAAAAATCACGCTAGGTGCTCTGAAGCTGCCTGGTGACTTGAAAAGTCTAATGTGCACAGCGCTCTACAGTTTACGAAGCACTTCGGTGTTATAACCTTACAAGTTGACCCATGTTTCACCCCATCTTAGATGGGCAGTATAGCTTAGTGGTTAAGGGCACCAGGCTGCCTGGGCTCTTACATCCTGGCTCTGACACTTGCTGGCTTCTGTGCCCAGGGGCACAATGCTAGCCTCAGTATGCCTCAGGTCCCTCATCTATAAATAATAACAACAGTAATCATAATTGTACAACTTCATAGGCTGCTGTGCTGATTCACTGGGCTAGTGACTAGGAAACTTAGCCTCGCCCTGAGCAGGTGAACATTCACTCTCTAGAGTGCCCTGGTGGGTCTTATCGGCTCCATCAGAGGCAGAAGGAAGCTGGAGCCGGAGACTTGGGTGGCTGCATGACAGAGTTAAACACCACCACTCCACAAGCCCTCTGGGAACCATACCATGAGCTCAACAGGGCGCCTCAAAAGTCGTGGGTGGCTGGAGCTGAGAGGGAGGCAGGGGTCCCATGCCATTGGCCAGAATGCCAGGTTGAGGAGCTGGAGGGACTCTGTTCTAGTGGCAAAGCACAGTCACAAATGTTCCAGAAGGAAGGATGGATTAGGGTAGGAGCTTTCGGACAAGTGAGCTCCTCCAGCAGTGGCCTGGATGCCCAGATGAAGTCTGCCTGGGCACCATCTCTAATAAAGACAGGAGATTAGAGAAAAGCCACACTGTGCTCTGGTGACTGGGACACCCCAGATGGCTCTGCCCAGATCTGTTTCTTGGAAACCAGGTCCCAGGAGGTGCTCCTGAACGAAGCATTCCCGGTTAGATGAGTTGGGGAAAGCTGCATCTTCTGTCCTCCTCTGGGAGATCACGAAAGCACGCTCGCATGGGAAGGGCCTTACGAAATCTGGCTTTTCCCAATGTTACTGGATGGCAAAAATGCTTTTTTCACTAAACACATTTTAAAATCCCACAGAACTAGTTTTCCCCAGGACTTGCTTTGAGAAATGCCGACCTAAAGGGAGTGGCCCAAGGGTGGAGAGGCTGGAGGAGAGGCACAGAAGAGGCAAGGAGGGCCAGCTGGCCGGGTAAAAGACTGGGGGAGCGGATACTTAGGGGGGTGCGGGACAGGAGGAAGATTCCTAGCTCCAAGCTGGGCTTTGGCCACAAAGGTGTGACCAGAAACAAAGGTGTCTGTGCGAAGAGAAGCCACAGAAAGATCTGAATCCTGGATTCTGAATCCAGTATCATGTCCAGCTTCATGAAAGCCATGGCCACCGTGGATATACCCAACCAGCCACAAGCCTGCCTGAAGGCGCCCTGGGCTCCCTCCCCCAGCAAGACTGGCTCGGGGGTGGGAAGAGCGGCCCAGAACACTTCCTGGAAGGGCAAAGGCCAGAGTAGGAAGGTCACATGAGCTGCCTGAGGCGGAGATGACTCTCCCCTGTCCCACCCAAGCAATGACTGCAGCCAGAGGCACAGAAGCCAGGGTGTGTGCAGGCCCAGGTGGCCCAGGCAGCAGGCAGGACTCTCTACCTGAGGCCCTAGAGGTGGGTGGCCCTCCTGCAGTCACGCTGACATCTCCATTCATAATTCTGAATAGTAACAAGAACAATAGGTGTGTCCTTCATTATGTACTATGTTAGGCCGCATATTTGGTATTTTATGTGAATTATCTTTATAACAATATAGCCGAAGGTAGAATGAATGAGTGGCACCATCTACAGATGGGAAAACTAAGGCTGAAAATAACTAAGGAACTTGCCCAAGATCAGAAGATGGCAAAGCTGAGATCCAAACCCAGATCTATCAGACTTCAAAGCCCAGTAGCTATCCACAAAACCAAGCTATCTCCACACTATTCTGGGGCTCGGGAACAGGGAAGCTGAGTGGCAGACTGCACGGGTTCTGGCTGCCCAGGGGGAGGCCCTTGGGTTCATTCATTCTCCAGGCACTGCCCTGGGTCAGCTCTGCACCACCTGTGCTCAGCCTGGGAGGGACACAGGACACAAGATGTCTCCTCAGGAGGATCCTGGTCTGGGGGTCCCAAGCATGCCAGCACGCGTACTGCACTGTGGACACACGGCTGACCTCTCTGTGCCCATTTCCTCAGCCCCAGAAGGAAGGGGCTGATCAAGATGTCACTCATTTCTCCCTGCACCCCAAACCTCTGAGGATGGCTGGGGTGCTGAGCTTTCCGGGAGCCCACTCGCTGCACAAGGCCCCTTCGCATACATCATCCCATCGAATTCTCACTCCAACCCAGCAAAGTGGGCACCACAGCTCAGACTTCACAGAAGAGGAAACTGAGGCCCAGAGAGGTTACACAACTCGCCCAAGGTCACACAGCTGGGCAGTGAGGCTGCTGGGACTGGAACTTGGGTTTAGCTCATTTCAGAGGTTCCAGCCTAATCACGCAGCTATACTGGCAGTGTCCACTGGGCTAGAGCCAGGCATGGGAGAGGGAATTTCTGCTCGGCCCAGGCCATATTGTGGTGTGACTACAGCGCTCAGACCCTGGACTCCATGGCCTTGATGAAGTGGGGACGGGGTGAGATGATTCTTAAGGCATCTTCTAGCTTTAACACTCTTGCAGGAGGCTGGGGAAGAAAGGATTACAAAGAGTAAGATGACATCACTGATTTCCAGAAGCCTAAAATCCAGGTGAAGGCAGAGAAGCAGTACCAACCTACCTGCTGGGAGTGCCTACCAGAGGGCTAGACTGCAGAGGCCAGGCTGGGGATCAACCCACAGGCTTCTTGGAGGAGGAGAGGTGGAGCCAGGTGCCAAGGGCCAAGGGGGCATGGCCTCCAGCAGGGGCAGTGTGGCTGGGCAGATGGCTAAGAGAGTGGGCAGGGAAAGCCTGTCTTATTTTGGAAATAAAACCACATGCTCAGTGCCCCTTTGACCAGTCAGCCTGGCGGGTGGCACGGGGGTCCTTCTTAAGGGAGAAGGTATTGAAATGAAGCAGGACTCTCACCATTCATCTGCTTTTTAATTAACTCACCCTGCTGCCTTAAGTGATTCCCTGCTCACACTCATTCTTTTGAAAATTCCAAAGTGCTATTTCTGACCTGTGATTTACTATTGCTGTACGTCTCTATAAGCAGTGTTTTAGTTTAAGTGGCAGTTGCATATTAATTACAAAGTTAATTATGTGCTGTGTAATCATGCTGTAATTCATTAGTTTACTCTATACTCTGAGAGCCTCATGCTAATAGCAAGATCTGACAGGGTTTCGGGAATCAACAAGAAAGACCCGCTGGAAATCCCAAATGGGGCTAAAAAACACTGGAGGCCCCACCAAGCCCCTTCCTGCCCAGGGCTTCTAGCAGGCACACACAGCCTGGGACACGCCAGTCTGTGGGGGCCGGTGAAAAACCCAGGTGGGTCATGTTTTTCCCCATGGAAGTGCAAGGACAGGAAGAGAATTTGTTTAAAATTACTTACGGAACAGAGAGTCACTTCGAGGTAAAAAATTAACTGCTCAGATCACCCAAAGTGACCCCGAGAGCACAGACCATGGGACAGACCAGGGAAGGGCTTGGACAGGATCCAGGGCCAGGCAATTGTTCAGATGGGAAGACCCAGGCCCAAAGGTCGTGGGTGGTGGGTGTGTGTCTGGTATTTGGACCCAAGTCTCTTCACACCCTTTCCCTCCTCTACAGTGTCCTCAAAAACATCCAGGGACCCGAAAGTGAACACTGGCCACATTTCTCTCTTCCTTCTTTCCTGTTTGGTTTTGTCTCCTAACAGTAACTCTTGGGGTCATCGGGCCTGGCTGGGACTCCTCGCTACTCCTTAGACAGCCTCGAAACCTCCTGACCCAGGTGAGAGTTCCAGCCTCCCTGTACAGGGAGCAGACGATGGACAGGAATGGACACAGACACTCCAGACGCTGCCCAAACCTTGACTGCTCCGAGGTTATTCCAGGGGATTCTTTTCTAAAACCATCTCTTCCAAGGTCCAGTGTTCTCAGCCACTGAAGATTCATCCACAATCCTCCAATGGCATTTAAAAGTCAAAGTGAGTAAAGACAGGCCTGCTCCAAAAACCCTCCCTTCACCCTCAACTCTGCAAATCTGTGGATCAAATTTCAAGCCGTTGTTGAGGGAGGAGAAGATACAAAGGCTGTGACCTACCCCGGACATAGCGATCTGGTGGCTGAGACCCTCTGCTTTCCAAATATAAACCTGCTTATTTTATTTCTGCTGACAGCTGAACAAGGAAAAAAAAAAAAAAAAGATGTAGAAGTCCTTTCCCTTCTGGCTCCAGTCAACAATTGGAGAGAAGGACTTGGAGCCCCAGCTGGCATGGGAGGAGGATAAATAAGAAAAAACAAAACATGTCCTTGTGCTACAGTGGAATGTTTTAAAAAGAGGTGAAAAGCACAAGGTCAGGGGCAGATTGCATTTTCTATCATTTCAGCAGGCTCAGGGAGAAGGCAGGATGCTGCCGACTCAACAATTTTGGGGCGAATCCGTTTTGGAGGGAACTCATTTTGGGGGGAGGGGGGCGTCTTAACAGCTAAAGTGCTGTGGTTTCCTTTCCTGGGAACACACCGGTTTCCCTGGCAACAGAGAAGTCCAGCCTCCAAAGTTCTGATGGGAGACCAAGGCTTGGCCTGGGATGCTCCTGACAATTATCCACAGCCAAGGCTTCACCATCCTGCTTGCCTGGGCAGTGAGGTGGGTAGGAGAGGTGCAAAAACGTTGGCTCTGCAAAAATATGGGCACTGGTCCCCGTCTCTCCTGCCTGCACTTGTGCAAGCAGCTACTCATCCCCAGATTCATCACTTTGCAGGGCTTTATGGCTGAGCAGGTAAAAATCCAGGAACAGCTTGGAAGCAAGCCTTCATCTGACAGCAGCTGAGGACCCTGAGGAGGCAGTAAAGGCTCGGGGACGGGCAGCAATGGATCAGCAAAGGCCAGGCTTCGTGCAGAGCACACTTTGGCCCTTGTGCGGCTGGCACAGGGGAACTGGATCAGAAGAGTAGGCTGGGATTTCTAAACTCGTCTATCCCTCCATCCACACTCGCTCACACGGCTCCACTGGCATCTCCTAGACACAGAGCCCATCTTCCCAGAGAGAAAGATGGAAAGGTCTGGCCTGGAAAGACACAGTCCATGGATCAGGTGTGGGAAGGCAGAGAGAGGTAAGTGAGGATCAGAGGGAGGAGACGAGGCAGAGAGGGGGCTGGAGATTGCATTTGCAGTGCACTCATCCGGGCGCCTCTGGGAGCTGTGCTAAGTGCTCCACACACATTATCTCATTTAATTCGTTCTCCAGCTGCCAGGTGGGGCAGGCACAATTATCCCTCGATAGAGGGAATTGAGGGGTTAAGTGACCTGCCCAAGGCCACCCAGTAAGTGCATGGCAGAGCCGTGAGTCACACCTGCCAGTCTCCAAGGCCTGTTCTCATGCTCACAGCTCACAGTGCTGTGTGTGCACATTGGGAGAGTGGTGGAAGGAGAGGCAGGGGCAGGGAGAGCCACTCTGGCCAGTGCTTTCTGTCCCTGATAGTGGAAGGAAGACAGAGGTTCCTGGAATCCTCCCCTCTGCTCCCCTCCCCAGAACCTCCCCTTTTCTTCTAAACATTCTGCACACTGTCCTCCCACAGGAAGACAGGCCATGGAGCAGAGCCACCTGGAGGCTCTGAACCAGAGGCCCTGTCCAGTATCCCACCTCAAGGCAGAGGCAACGCTGGCCGACGTTTCCTGAGGGTCTGATATTGCACCCTTCATCTCCTTTAAACAACCCTATGAAGTAGACAGGAATAGTCCCTTTTATTGAGAAGGCACTGGAGGCTAAGAGAGTGTCATGAGTATGTCCAAGTTCACAGAGCTAACAAGGGGCACAGCTGGGATTCCAGCCCTGGTGTGACCCAAAACCCAACCCTTAACTGATGATGATGATGACGACAGGATAACAGCCGTGCCTTCCTGAACTCACTATGTCCTCTGCCCTGCTTGAAGCACTCTGCAAATATTGATTTGTTTTATTCTTTCAACCATCCTACATAGTACATGCTATAATTAGCTCCATTGCACAGATGGGGAAACTGAGACACAGCTTTGAAAGCAACACAGCCAAGGGCATTGCTAGTAACTCACAGTGCCAGTGTTTGAACTCAACCAGGCAGACCTCAGAGCTCACACTCGTAACCCATATAACACACTCTTTCTCCAACCATGGGGATACCCTGTCTCCCAGCCTTGCATCCTTCATTCTGGATGGTTCTGGGACCCTGTTGGGGCAGGCAGCAGTTTGGAGGCCCAAGTTTTTCCCTTCATAGAGCTCATCAACCTAGAGAACTGGGGAATATCAAGCAGGACCTGGACTGTGTCTCTGCACACATGGGTGTGTGCGTGTGTGTGTGTGCATGCACGAGCCTCAGGCCTGTGCTGCGTCCTGGGTGTGCATGCAGCTGATTTATAACCCTCCAAGAAAACAGAATTGCAAATCTCACCCACAAATCTTCCTTATCGAGGTACTTGCGACAGGCAGACACATCGTGAATTCCCAAGAACAGGCAGGCCTCCCCCAGCCTCGGCTCCCTCGTGCTCCCTGCTCCATGGGGCCTGAAAGGGGCCAAGTGTTGGCTCTGACAGGTCCCTCTGGCTGCCGGCAGTCTGGCCAGTCCACCCCTGGGAGTGGGTGCCAACCTAGGTGGACCTGGTACTGCTTATCAGAAATGCTGGCTCCTTAGTGACCCAGTCCAGGGAGAGCCTCATCAAGTACAGTTCCAGGACCCTCCTGGCTGACCCACCATACTAACTGCCCTACTCCAGCCCTCACTGCTCAGATGGTGAACGGCAGGGCCTTGAAACACCTACAGACCCGAGGAGGAGGAAAAGAGAGCACATCTAATGAATATGTACCATGCACACACCACGGACGGCACTAAGTGTTCAAGATTTATTTCATTTAATCGCCATGGAGACCCTGGAGACAAGGCCCAGAGAAGTCAAGTGACTGGGCTCGGCCTCGGAAGGCAGGCAGTCTGATTCTAGAGGCTGTGCTCAGAACCACTCTGCTGTGTTCTCTCCAACCGTGGGCTGCTTCAAATCCTCAAGCCTCTTAGGGCTCTCAGGCCCTGTCCCTGGCAAACGTACGCTTACCCACTTTCCCCCAGAGGGGTTTGGGTCCACTGGGGTCACCTTGCTGGTATTTAATCCCATCCCAGTGTTCATAGGTGTGGACCCCTGGGAGACATTCCTAGCTCCTGCACACCCAAAACCAATGCGGCTGCACTCCGAGTCCAGCTCACACTCTCCCCCCAAAACCCAGCCCATACCTCACCTACAGAGCTCTCTCGAGAAGCAGGCCCTCTCGGGGGTCTACAATCACCTAGTCAATACTCCTGGCCCCCACCTTCTCCTGGAGGTGGGCAAGAAGGAGGTGGGTGCATCATGCAGCAGCTGGAGGCAGCCCAGACTTGGCTGTCCTCTAAACTGCTGTGTGACCTAGGCCAGTCCCCTGCCCTTTCTGAGTTTTGTCTTTCTCTTTTTTTTTTTTTTTTTTTTTTTTTTTTTTTTTAATTTATGAAGTATTTATTGATGATTCTTGGGTGTTTCTCGGAGAGGGGGATATGGGAGGGTCATAGGATAATAGTGGAGAGAAGGTCAGGAGATAAACACATGAACAAAGGTCTCTGGTTTTCCTAGGCAGAGGACCCTGCGGCCTTCTGCAGTGTTTGTGCCCCTGGGTACTGGAGATTAGGGAGTGGTGATGACTCTTAAAGAGCATGCTGCCTTCAAGCATCTGTTTAACAAAGTACATCTTGCCCGCCCTTAATCCATTTAACCCTGAGTTGACACAGCATATGTTTCAGAGAGCATGGGGCTGGGGGAAAGGCCATAGATCAACAGCATCCCAAGGCAGAAGAATTTCTCCTAGTCAGAACAAAATGGAATCTCCTATGCCCACCCCTTTCTACACAGACACAGCAACAATCTGATCTCTCCTTCCTTTCCCCACACTCCCCCCCCCTTCCTTTCAACAAAACCGCCATCGTCCTCATGGCCGGCTCCCGATGGTCGCTGTCTCTTCGGAGCTGTTGGGTACACCTCCCAGACAGGGCGGCCGGGCAGAGGCGCTCCTCGCTTCCCAGACGGGGCCGCCCGGGCAGAGGCGCTCCTCTCCTCCCAGACGGGGCGGCCGGGCAGAGGCGCTCCTCGCTTCCCAGACGGGGCCGCCCGGGCAGAGGCGCTCCTCGCTTCCCAGACCGGGCCGCCCGGGCAGAGGCGCTCCTCACTTCCTCCCAGACCGGGTGGCAGCCGGGCAGAGGCGCTCCTCACCTCCCAGATGGGGCGGCCGGGCAGAGGCGCTCCTCACTTCCCAGAGGGGGCAGCCGGGCAGAGGCGCTCCTCACTTCCCAGATCGGGCGGCCGGGCAGAGGCACTCCTCACTTCCCAGATGGGGCGGCCGGGCAGAGACGCTCCTCACTTCCTCCCAGACGGGGTGGCGGCCGGGCAGAGGCGCTCCTCACCTCCCAGACAGGGCGGCCGGGCAGAGGCGCTCCTCACTTCCCAGACTGGGCGGCCGGGCAGAGGCGCTCCTCACCTCCTAGACGGGGTGGCCAGGCAGAGGCGCTCCTCACTTCCCAGACGGTGTGGCGGCTGGGCAGAGGCGCTCCTCCCTTCCCAGATGGGGCAGCCAGGCAGAGGCGCTCCTCACTTCCTCCCAGACGGGGTGGCGGCCAGGCAGAGGCGCTCCTCACTTCCCAGAGGGGGCGGGCGGGCAGAGGTGCTCCTCACTTCCTCCCAGACGGGGTGGCGGCTGGGCAGAGGCACTCCTCACCTCCCAGACGGGGCGGCCGGGCAGAGGTGCTCCTCATCTCCCAGACGGGGCGGCCGGGCAGAGGTGCTCCTCACTTCCCCCCAGACGGGGTGACGGCCGGGCAGAGGTGCTCCTCACTTCCCCCCAGACGGGGTGACGGCCGGGCAGAGGCACTCCTCACCTCCCAGACGGGGCCGCCAGACAGAGGCGCTCCTCACTTCCCATACGGGGTGGCAGCCGGGCAGAGGCGCTCCTCACTTCCCAGATGGGGCAGCTGGGCAGAGGTGCTCCTCACTTCCTCCCAGACGGGGTGGCGGCTGGGCAGAGGCACTCCTCACCTCCCAGACGGGGCGGCCGGGCAGAGGTGCTCCTCATCTCCCAGACGGGGCGGCCGGGCAGAGGTGCTCCTCACTTCCCCCCAGACGGGGTGACGGCCGGGCAGAGGTGCTCCTCACTTCCCCCCAGACGGGGTGACGGCCGGGCAGAGGCACTCCTCACCTCCCAGACGGGGCCGCCAGACAGAGGCGCTCCTCACTTCCCATACGGGGTGGCAGCCGGGCAGAGGCGCTCCTCACTTCCCAGATGGGGCAGCTGGGCAGAGGTGCTCCTCACTTCCTCCCAGACGGGGTGGCGGCCAGGCAGAGGCGCTCCTCACTTCCCAGACTGGGCGGCCGGGCAGAGGCGCTCCTCACTTCCCAGACTGGGCGGCCGGGCAGAGGCGCTCCTCACTTCCCAGACTGGGCGGCCGGGCAGAGGCGCTCCTCACCTCCTAGACGGGGTGGCCAGGCAGAGGCGCTCCTCACTTCCCAGACGGTGTGGCGGCTGGGCAGAGGCGCTCCTCCCTTCCCAGATGGGGCAGCCAGGCAGAGGCGCTCCTCACTTCCCCCCAGACGGGGTGGCGGCCAGGCAGAGGCGCTCCTCACTTCCCAGAGGGGGCGGCCGGGCAGAGGTGCTCCTCACTTCCTCCCAGACGGGGTGGCGGCTGGGCAGAGGCACTCCTCACCTCCCAGACGGGGCGGCCGGGCAGAGGTGCTCCTCATCTCCCAGACGGGGCGGCCGGACAGAGGTGCTCCTCACTTCCCCCCAGACGGGGTGACGGCCGGGCAGAGGCACTCCTCACCTCCCAGACGGGGCGGCCGGACAGAGGCGCTCCTCACTTCCCATACGGGGTGGCAGCCGGGCAGAGGCGCTCCTCACTTCCCAGATGGGGCAGCCGGGCAGAGGCGCTCCTCACTTCCTCCCAGATGGGGTGGCGGCCGGGCAGAGGCGCTCCTCACTTCCCAGACGGGGCGGCCGGGCAGAGGTGCTCCTCACTTCCTCCCAGACGGGGTGGCGGCCGGGCAGAGGCGCTCCTCACCTCCCAGACGGGGTGGCCGGGCAGAGGCGCTCCTCCCTTCCCAGACGGAGTGGCCAGGCAGAGGCGCTCCTCACCTCCCAGAGTGGGCGGCCAGGCAGAGGCGCTCCTCACTTCCCAGAGTGGGCGGCCGGGCAGAGGCGCTCCTCACTTCCCATAGGGGGTGGCAGCCAGGCAGAGGCGCTCCTCACTTCCCAGATGTGGCAGCTGGGCAGAGGTGCTCCTCACTTCCTCCCAGACGGGGTGGCGGCCAGGCAGAGGCGCTCCTCACCTCCCAGACGGGGCGGCTGGGCAGAGGCGCTCCTCACCTCCCAGAAGGGGCGGCTGGGCAGAGGCGCTCCTCACTTCCCATATGGGGTGGCAGCCGGGCAGAGGTGCTCCTCACTTCCCAGACAGGGTGGCGGCCAGGCAGAGGCGCTCCTCACCTCCCAGATGGGGCAACCGGGCAGAGGCGCTCCTCACTTCCTCCCAGACGGGGTGGCGGCCAGGCAGAGGCGCTCCTCACCTCCCAGACGGGGCGGCCGGGCAGAGGTGCTCCTCATCTCCCAGACGGGGCAGCCGGGCAGAGGTGCTCCTCACTTCCTCCCAGACGGGGTGGCGGCCGGGCAGAGGCACTCCTCACCTCCCAGACGGGGCGGCCGGGCAGAGGCGCTCCTCACTTCCTCCCAGACGGGGTGGCGGCCGGGCAGAGGCGCTCCTCACCTCCCAGAAGGGGTGGCCAGGCAGAGGCGCTCCTCACCTCCCAGACGGGGCGGCCGGGCAGAGGTGCTCCTCATCTCCCAGACGGGGCAGCCGGGCAGAGGCGCTCCTCCCTTCCTCCCAGACGGGGTGGCAGCCGGGCAGAGGCGCTCCTCACATCCCAGACGATGGGCGGCCGGGCAGAGGCGCTCCTCACTTCCCAGATAGGGCGGCCGGGCAGAGGGGTTCCTCACATCCCAGACGATGGGCGGCCAGGCAGAGATGCTCCTCACTTTCTAGACGGGGTGGCGGCGGGGCAGAGGCTGTAATCTTAGCACTTTAAGAGGCCAAGGCAGGAGGCTGGTAGGTGGAGGTTGCAGCGAGCCGAGATCACACCACTGCACTCCAGCCTGAGCACCATTGAGCATTGAGTTAGCGAGACTCCGTCCGCAATCCCAGCACCTCGGGAGGCCGAGGCAGGCAGACCACTCGAGGCCAGGAGCTGGAGACCAGCCCGGTCAACACGGCGAAACCCCGTCTCCACCAAAAATACAAAAACCATTCAGGCGTGGCGGCGCGCGCCTGCAATCCCAGGCACTCGGCAGGCCGAGGCAGGAGAGTCACCGGAGCCCGAGGCAGGGAGGTCGCAGCGAGCCGGATCATGGCAGTACAGTCCAGCCTCGGCAACAGCGGGAGACCGAAGAAAGGGGAGGGGGAGAGGGAGAGGGAGAGGGAGAGGGAGAGGGAGAGGGAGAGGGAGAGGGAGAGGGAGAGGGAGAGGGAGAGGGAGAGGGAGAGGGAGAGGGAGAGGGAGAGGGAGAGGGAGAGGGAGAGGGAGAGGGAGAGGGAGAGGGAGAGGGAGAGGGAGAGGGAGAGGGAGAGGGAGAGGGAGAGGGAGAGGGAGAGGGAGAGGGAGAGGGAGAGGGAGAGGGAGAGGGAGAGGGAGAGGGAGAGGGAGAGGGAGAGGGAGAGGGAGAGGGAGAGGGAGAGGGAGAGGGAGAGGGAGAGGGAGAGGGAGAGGGAGAGGGAGAGGGAGAGGGAGAGGGAGAGGGAGAGGGAGAGGGAGAGGGAGAGGGAGAGGGAGAGGGAGAGGGAGAGGGAGAGGGAGAGGGAGAGGGAGAGGGAGAGGGAGAGGGAGAGGGAGAGGGAGAGGGAGAGGGAGAGGGAGAGGGAGAGGGAGAGGGAGAGGGAGAGCGAGTTTTGTCTTTCTCATCTGAAAAATGAGCTTGGGTGGATTAAATTGCATGAGTAGGAGATAGCCCTTGCCCCTCAGGAGAGGTGCGTCCACGCAGGCACACACGCATGCGCACATACACACACACAGTTCCGGTAATGTCAGGTGACTGAATTCCCCATCCCAGCCCAAACAGAACCAGGCACCAGCCCATCCTTCCTGTGAGGTGTCTCTCGTCTCTCTCCAGCTTGGCACTGGGTGAGTCCTGGCTCCTCCTCCTCCTCCAGTTCAGACTCCCGCAGCCCCAAACCTGTAATCCCCAGCAGGGAAAATGACAGCCTTGTCCAGCAGCCACCCTCAGCTGCCGGTGGGGAGCCGGGCGGTGGCTGTGGTGGTGGTGGCTGGGAGGCGGGCCGGGACATGCAGCCGCCAAGTCAGGGGAGGTCAATGACGGGGACAAATGCCATGGGGACTGTGGGCTGTGGGTAGAGGAAGGATGAGAGAGAAGAGCAGGGAGGGATGGGCTCAAGGTCCCAGGGCTGGCCTGAGGCAGGATGAGGCCCAGAGAGGGTCACAAAGGGGTGTGACCCAGACAGCCAGGGCCTAGAGGACAGCAAGGTGAGCACTGCCCACGGTTTGGGGTTTGGGGAGCTACAAGCACAATGATGCCTGGGCTTCGCCCCGGCTCCCTGGGAGGGCCTAGGAACCTTGAGAATGTGCCTCTGGGGTGTGGTTGCCGCTGGTGGGCAGGTGGCTGCTCAAGCCCCTGGGTTGCCTCTGCCCCAAGGAGGTGCTGGGGTCACTCCTGCCTGTGCTGTCCCCCCCTCAGAATCCACCACCACTTGGTGGGAGGACAAGGCTACAAACGGCACCAGTGACACCACAGCTGCATCTGCCCAGCCACTCACCTCCAGCCTCCTCAGAAGCAGGCGGCCTGTTTGTAGGCAGGGCCACAGGACTGTCCCCATTTACCAAGGCTTGGAGAAGAGAATGGTTACCTGAGTCAGCCCCTGAGCCTCCTCCCAGGCCCCTTCCCACTGGGAAGGGCCATCAGGAGGCTGAAACCCGGGTGCTCCCTGCTCCTGCCCGAGCCTGCTCTAGCAGGGAGACTCTGGACGCAGGGCCACACTGACTCTCGGTCCGTCTCAGTGGGAACTCATGGCTCTGCCTCCTGGGAAAGGAACATCCCACACATGGCCACGCTGTCCTGACTCCCTCGTGGCCTTGGATGAGTCACTTCCCTTCACTCAGTCTCTGTTTCCCCGTCAGAAAAAAGCAGTGGGAGGAGGCTGGATCTGGGGAGGCACAGGCCATGTTGGGAGGGCATTCTAGCTGGAGCAGAAGCTGGGGGTGGGAGAGCAGCTGGAAACGTGTGCAGGTGTGCTGGCCCCGAACACCGGGCTTGAGCTGGGGCTGGAGTCAAAGTTGCAACTGGAGTTGGGGTCAGCACTGGGCTTCTCTGACTGGTCCTGTCTGAAAGGAAAGTCTCTTGTGGGCACTTGATCCCCCCTGAGCAGGGGCCCCTGTCGGCTGCCCCATTGGCTGGGTCACATGGAGAGACTGGCTGAGGCTGCCTGCTCAGAGGAAGGCGGTGGTGTTTGCTTGGGGCCACCCCAGAGGGGCAGCTCAGGCTCCCACGCCTCTGGGGAACTCGGAGGTGGAAGGGGTGCAGCCCACTTCCTTTGGGCCAGACTGTGCAAAGGGGCAGCAGGGCCTACTGGGGGATGTCCCCCTCAGATGCAAGCCCTGGGGTGACAGCCCATGGGACAGAGGAGGCAGGTGGCACTTAGGCCCTGGAAAAAGGAGGGTTCATTTTGGTATCAGGGAAGCTAGCTCTGGCCGGGGTCAGGGTCATGGGATGGCCTAGGCTACACTGGCCCAGGACCCTCTGTGGTCACCCCCACAGCCACCATCACTCATAGTGTCCTAGTAGACACTGGGGGACCCAGCCTCTTTAAGGAGGGTGATGCTGGTGGACAGGGCCACTAGGATGGCCCTGGTCACAGGCGTGCTTGGGTGTGCACAGCCTGGCACCTGGGGGCATTTCCTCACTCCATGCCTCTCGAGAGGCCCCCCGAGGGCTGTCCCTGATCAGGAGCAGGCCATGCCCCCTCCTGGCTCCCTTCCATACCCTCTTCCATTGTTCTCTCCACCTGTCTCCTTCATCTTCATGGTGCTGTGGGGGCCTGTCTCCACCCTCGGCACCCTGCAGGAAGGGGACAGGTGGACAGGAGACAGAATGAGTGGATGGGGGCAGGTCAGTGGAAGACGGTGCCTGCCTGCCATGGCCCAGCCTGCCCCATCGGCCCCAGGATGCTGATCTGACACTGGCCTCCAAGAGAGGGTGGTGGCATATGTGGCAGTTGTCCCTGCGGCCTGCCTGCCTGGAGTGCCTGCTCACCCACTGCCTGGTCCCCACCTGCCTCGGCCTTGCCAGCCCCACCTCTGCCCCCTTGCGGGCCTGAGATGGCTGTTGCCATGGCAACCCTGCTCATTCAATCCAGGGATAATGAAGCCAATGTGTTTTTCATTTCCATGAGCTGGAGTGCGGAGCAGGGCAGAGAGAGGGGCTTTCCCCTCTTGGCCCCTCCTTCCCAGGGAAGAAGCAGACTGCAGGGAGACAGTGCGTGGGGCCTGACTGAAGCACACTAGTGGGAAGAGGCTGAGACCTGCAGCCACTCAGCTCTCTCTCAGCTCACCACAGTGGACAAGTGGCTGGGCAGTGCCAGCTAGATGGCAGGCCTCTTTGCCAACACTCAGCCTGGAAGAGGCGTGGTGCCCCAGAGACAGAGTGGGGGTGCAGAGCCAGGCAAAATGGGGTTCTGTTTCTGGCTGTGTGACCTCATACTAGTTACCTCACCTCTCTTACTCTAGCAGAACTGAGTTCACCAGGCACTAACTAGGTCCTATCTGAGTGGCTGGCCTTCTGCAGTCCCCAGGGATCCAGACAGAACCCAGACAGAGCCCCTGTCCTCTGGGAGTCCACAGGTGAGTGGGAGAAGGAATTCATATCGGGCACCCTTCTCAGCTATAAAACTGAGGCCAGTAACTTTTACCTGTTGCTACCAGTAACAGTAACTCTTGGAGTTACCCTTGGAGGGCTGGCACATATAGTAAGTGTTTTATGTGCTAGCATCCCTCTTCTTCTCCATCCTGGGTCCCTGGCCTGCAGCATAGAGATAGCAGATGTTTAAGAAATGTTCATGTGTGAGTCAGCAGTCACAGCTGCCCAACTCCTCTCTTTCCTCCAGGGTCTGGACTGAGATGGGCCCACTCCTCTGGAGGTGGAACCTGGGCCAGAGCAGAGCAGCGCTGAGCCAGGCGGGGGCAGGGCTCCATGCGGCCCTGGCTTGGGAGAGCAGGGCTGTCTGGGAGATCCATGGCCCATGGTTGCCACCACACATCTCCCCCAGCCCCTCTCCAAGGGCAGGAAGCCAAAAGCACTCACGCAGAAAACCCTGGCCTGTCTCCCCCACAATAATTCAATCACCTTGGAGACCAGTGGCCCTCTCTCCGGCTGGGCTGACAGATTAGAGCAGGAGGGAAGGAAGCATGCGGGGGTTGGGGAGGGGTGGGGCAGGGATGCCGCCGTGGAGAACTCAGAGCAGGGCTTGAAAAGTGAAGGCATGAACCCACCAGGAGGAGACAGCCTTAATCTGTCTTCCATAAAGCTGTCTCAGGGCCACCAAGGACGTCACCAGGGCAGACGGGGCTGAATATGGCTCCTCCTGGGACCCCCTTCACCCCCACCCAGCTGGGCTCCAGCTCCAACTGGGGAGGGGTCAGGGAGGAGGGGAGCTGGATGGGCTTGCAGGTTAAAAAGGGCAGGAACATAGGAGGGGCGATGGTGGAGAGAATGGCGCCTCTGGTAGGCGTCACTCACCAACACACAGTAGGCACTCTGTTCACGACCAACTGAGTAAGGGACTGTGTGGCCACACCTGCAGGTTGTCAGCAAGCAGTGCCTTGGTAGCAGGCTGAAGGGCGGCCATGAGCACTGGAATGGGGCCCATTTGCCCAGTTCACAGATGGGGAGACAGGACAGGTGGGCCAGAGTCACACAGTTAATCAGAGCCACTGGAAGACTTTCTAGCATGAGGGTCCAAGCCAAGCTGCCCTCACCATGGATTATGCTGCAGGGTGGGGGGCATCTCCCCAGAGTCCCCAGAAGCACCCCATCACACCCAGGCCAAGCCAGCAGCAAGCTGCTTGTGGTGAGGATACTGCCCTGGCCCCTCCTAAGGCCCCTCCATGTGGCCATTAAGGATCATGTCTAATAGGAGCATTGAATGGCCCTGAAGCCTCCTTGTGACTTAAGTCCAAAAGAGAAGAAAAGAAAATTATAAGGTGACCAGAAAGAAACACACTAGAATGATGACCAGGATGACCCCTGGGTGGGAGGATTACAGGGCAGTTTTATTTTTCTTCCTTCACTTTTCTGACTTCCAGACTTTCTGCGGCAGGCATGCATATACTTTACAATAAGGAAAAAAAGGACATTATTAAAGTTTAAAATAAGTCATTTCCACTAAATGTGTGAGATTCTCCATTTACAGGACAAAGTCAAGCTCATGTTGGGTTAGGCAGCAGCTGTGCTTGGGCACCCAGGGCCACACACAAGAGCCTCCTCAGGGACTGCAGGCCCTGTGAGGACATCCTGGGGCAGGAGGCAGGGTCCGGGTCTGCCTTCCTTTGGTGGTGTGTGTTTCGGCAAGTCCTATGCCTCTCTGTGCTCTGCTGATCTCCCCCCGCCCTTCTCACCTCGCAGGGTGGATATGAGGACTAGCGGGTCTGGGCGTGCTTGAACTAAACCTGTAAGCCTTTGTCAACTGGGGGCACAGGGCGGCTTCTCCAGTTAGAGGGGTGCTGCCTGGGGCAGAGGGGCAGCTGAGGTGCCTCCAAAGACAGGGCCGAGGGGCCTGGCCTGAACAGCTCCAGGAGGCGAGGCCAGCTTTCATCCCCTGTTTACAGTGGAAACACAGACTTGAAAAGGCTTCACTTTTCCACTGTTTTTGTGGCGGTGCTGTGGGGAGCAGGGCTTCCTGAGAGCGAGGCCAGCTTTCCAAGGCCACACTGAGTCCAGCCCCAACAGGAAACATCATGTTTTCAATTTACAGGTCCCTGCCAGGCGCTGTGAGCAGGCCCACGCTTCACTGGCCCGGCTGTCTGGGGAGAGCAAGCCCAGGCCCTGCTGCAGCTGGGAACTGAGACAGGCCGGGTGGGGTCCCAGGACCCAGGGGGCCTCTTGTGGGATCCCTGAGGGGCCTCATTCCCAGTGCACGGCACAGTTTATACGGTTTTGTCAGCAGCAGATGCACTGGAGACACACTGCCACAAACTCCAATCCCTGGCCTCCTGGCGCTCACATCAGCCAGTCCTACCTTCTTACTGGGTAGATGGGGAAACTGAGGCCCACAGAGAAAAGAGACTTCCCAATGCCATCACATTATTAGTGAAGAAAGACTGACCTCCACCCAGATTGGCAAATTCCCAACGGGGTCCCCTGGCAAAGGAGGACGATGACAGTGATGGCAGCTCACCTCCACTGCACACCTCTCACAGTCCAGATCCTGCAACCTCCAAAAGCCTTGCTATCAAGCAGGTCCTTGCCAGCCCCTCCTATCCCCAGGTGCTTCTGGGAAATTCCTGGTAAACTGAGCAATGCTTGCAAGAGGGGTGTTCATTCAGCCAGTGTGCACCGAATGTTATGCCAATGGGCTATGCCTTGGCACCAGGAGGATGGAGGGCTGACTCCCTACTTCCCTGAGCCTCAGGATTCCAGCAGTATGATTGGGAGGGTGACTGGGTTGGACTGTCAGGAAGACCTCGGAGCTCTAAGATCTATGCCTCACTCCTCCCCTGCCAGACTGTCAGCTCCATGATGCAGACACCCGGTCTCTTGCTCAGAGGCATCCCAAATACTCAGAAGAGCGCTGGTCCATCATAGGTGCTAAATAAACATCTGCTAAATGACTAAGTGGTGGTGGCTGGAGGGGGTTCCACTCACACGGTGGGTTTGGAAAAACCTGGGAGCTCTCCCCACTAGCCATATATTAATGACATTTCGAGAGAGAGTTGAAATGGCCCTGGAATGTCATCCTGGCCCGTTGGGCCTCCGGAACACGTGCGGTCTGTGTGGCTGCCCCATCCCCTCCCTCCATTGTGTCCTCCAGCCCCAGCCCAGGATGCACAGTGCCCTCCCTGTGCCCCGGTTTCTCACTTTCTGGGACTCCCTGAGCTCCAGCATTAGACAAAGCGCACATTTTCAGGGAAAATAATCCCTTGTTTGTTTGTTTTATTCACAAACTCTCCCCTCTCTGCCTTTTCCCATCCAGGACATTCCTGCTCTCAAACAGGAGCCACTCTCCAGGCTGGATGATGGCCAGGCTCACACCGGCTCCCAGGAATCCTGTGGGCTAAGCCCGGAGGGTCTGCTGCAGCCAGAAATGCTGGGGCTGCCTGCAAGTAGTGGGCTCCACTCTCTGGCTGCAGGTTGCTTTCCTGCTGGCTGGACCATGGGGAGTGGGGAGGAACCTGAGCCCAGCCCAATGATGGGCAGAGATGAGTGGTGTGAGGGGTGTGGTGGCCAGGGGGAGGGACACACACATGTGGGTCTGTATACATGCACACACACACATACACACACACACACACACACAGAGTGCACAGACTAGAGAAGTCCTCAGAGGCAAGCAAGCACCAAGGTGGAGCCCAGACCAGCCCAGAGATAGAAAGGAGGCCTCCCGCAGGAAGGGTGCCCTCTGGGTTGTACAACCCAGCTGATCGGGGCAGGACAAACCCAAGTGAGAGACACGATGCCAGACAGACAAAAATGGGTGAGCAAGGAGCACTGCGAAGTGCAGGGATGGTCACGAGAGGAGGCCCACACACAGAAGGAGGCAGAGCCGGAGCGAGAGGCAGACGGACAGCTGTGGCTGCTGAGAAGCGTGAGGGCGGCAGGACAGAAACAGGTGGGCAGAGGACACCTTGGGGCAGCTGCCCCACCCTGGGCAGACTGCTCTGGGTTTCTTTTGGGTCATGAATTAGGGTAAGGCTTGCTGCCACCAGCGGTCTCCCTCCCTATCTGGGTGCTATGACATCAATGTCTGAGACAGGCCACTGAGTCCCCACTGACTCCCTGCGAGGACCCCCTTGCTCTGTACCTGCGAAGCCTGGTGAGGTGACCTGGAAGGTACACATTGGCTCTTCTCTTTCCTAGCTGGCTCCAACCCTCAGTCTCAGCTCACACTCAGAGAGAGGCCTGGGAGGAAGGTCAAAGACACACAATGGAAGGAGGAAAGCCCCCATGGAGGGCAGGTGTCACCTGGGGATGCTGCGCCCTCCTCTGCAATGGCCTGGGCCTCTTCGGGCAAAGCCCCTTATGTCCTCAGTTTCTCCCATCCAAAGGGGGTGGGACTGTCGGATCCTCGGATCCCCCAGCCTCTGGCATCCAGAGTTTTACACCGAGCCTGCATCTTGTGTGTGCCACGTGTTTTCTGTGCACTCCTCCCTCAACCTCAGCCGCATTTCTGAATTAACACTTTGAGCTCTTCTATGCCCCACACCAACTGGGCTTGGATTTTAAAGACCAGACTTGCAAAAGGACATCTCAGCTACAAAGGGGATTCCCAACATGAGCATCCCTTCCCTGCCAGCAGAGCCACTCTCCTGACCGTGTTTGGTCTCTGTCCTATGACATGCTAGGTTTCTACGAAAGCTCAGTGAGAAATGGCACACAGTCATTCTACAGATCAAAACCTTCACCGGCTCCCCACTGCCCATCAAATGGAGGTGCAATCTACTGGCAGGGCCTCACCACCTGCCACTTCTCCTACTCATCCCTCTGGAGCCAACAACTGGGAGTCCAGGGATTGGTGTGCCTTTGTCTTCATTAACTCTCTTCTGTCCAGTTGGTCACGGCCGTTCCCTGCCCCTCCCAGTGGGAGCTGTGTGTCCCCGGTGTCCCCGACGCTGATCCCACCCTGGCTGAGAGAACTGTCCTGGGTGATGCTGAGAAGGGCTCCAAGCTGCAATCTAATATAGGCAGGCTTACCCCACAGCTGGTGGGTGCAACCTGTGCTGGCCGCTTCAGCAATCCCAGTGGAATCTGAGGAATGCACCCACGATGCACCTCACCCTCCAAGCACCCAGCAAGTGGGCCCCATGATGCAATCTGAGGATGAGCAAGAGCCCTTGGGAGGTCAGGGAACCTGAAGTTTACAGACCAGTTCCATCGGAAACAAATTCTGACATGCCCTCCAAGAAGCTTCCCTGATCTTTCTGGTTGGCAGGGGTCTTGGTCCCTTGGGGTGGATGCTCTGTGCCTGGGTCTGGCTGAGGGTTCAGGCTTGAAAGTTAGATGGAGCTGGGTTCAAATTCTAATCCTACCTCCCAGTGGCTGTGTGATCATGAGCATATTACTTAGCATCTCTGTTCTTCAGTTTACTCATACTTGAAACAGATTTCTACGAAGATTAAATTAGATAATACATATAAAATAACTGGGGTAACTGCTAATTAACACAACTAACGTTAAGATTCCCCCAACACATAACACACACTCTACAGGATAACATAGTGATTAACAGCAAAGATTCGGTCTTAAATCCTGGCTGGGTAGTCTTAGGCAGGTCCCTTGCTCTCTGTCTGTTGATCAAGGTATATTCTCAAAATTCTTCCTCATTACACTCCTGGAGAAGCCACCCCCGCCCCCTGCTCCCTGCCCCACTGTCCACTGTCCTCTGTGGCCTAAGGGGCTTCCTAGCAACAGGGACACTAGGCTGCCGTTGGACCCTTTGGTCCTAATCTGCTCTCAGAGCCTCTAGGCCAGGGACATCCAATCTTTTGGCTTCCCTGGGCCACATTGGAAGAATTGCCTTGGGTCACACTGGAAGAATTGTCTTGGGTCACACATAAAATACACTCACAACAGCTGATGAGCTTAAAAAAAAAAAAAAAGTTCGCAAAAAAATCTCACCATGTTTTAAGAAAGTTTACGAATTTGTGTTGGGCCACATTCAAAGTCGTCCTGAGCCACGTGTGGCCTATGGGTCGTGGGTTGGACAAGCTTGCCCTAGGCCAGTGCCACCTCCCGGGAGTTCCTCAGCCCAGAGCCCTCCCTGATACAGCCAAGCAGGCCCTGAGCAGCCCAGGTCCCAGGGTGTCCAGGGTCAGCTCATTCTTGGTACAAAGCCAGCAGATTTGGAAAAATCATATTGTACTGAGATTAAGTAGCTTTAATTCCTGTTGAATCCCCCATCTGACTCACTGCCTCCTCTCCTGGCTGGCCCCACAGTCATTACCATTTAAACACCTGTATTATCAAACTGCTGGGCACCAAAGGCTGGCAGAAAATTTACTTCCATTACAAAGGACCAATTCAGGGGAAGGGCCCATTATCCAGCCACTGGTTGTTCATCTTTCCCATGGAGCTGGGAAGGTACGAGAAGGACCTGTGTAAAGTTTGATAATGGAAGACTTAAAATGATTTTTTGGAGAGTTTGTGTCCTCCTCCTCTCTTATGTCAAAAGATGCAACAGTGGCCCTCATGCTCCATATGACAGGAGTGAAGGTTGGATGGGATGCTCCTTAGGTTGAGTGAGAGGACAACCGAAGGCCAGTCTGGAGTTTAGGGTCAAAGGACCCAAGTTCCTATCCAGTTCTGCACCTGGAGACTTTGTCTATTTTCCTGACTTCCCTCTGCCTCAATTTCCTCATCCATAAAATGGAGATGATACTGGTCCCTATCTTATAGGGTGTCACTGGGATCAAATAAATGATGCCCTGGCTGCTGACACTGTTGTCATTATTACTATTATCATAACCATGACCATCTAAGGGCTTTGTAGCTGGCCTGTCCTCTGCCCTTCAGTGACAGACGTGCCACAGGTGCTCATTTTCCTCCTGTCCTAGAGGCTCTAGGGAGGGTGGGTCTGTCTAGGGCATGCACCAAACACTGGGTACAAATGTGCCCCAGGGAGGCTCCCAGCTGGGCCCTAGACGTCCTCACCCGCCATGTTCCTGCTTGGTCAGGTGTCACAGTGTGCCCTTAGGAGGGTGATGTGTGGCTCTGAAGGGTGCCCCCAGTAGGCACCCACTACTCTGGGTTCCAGTGAATGAGGCTGAGCTGCTCTGAGCCCTGCCCCTGCCCCAGAGGCCTCGCGCCCTATCTCCTCGTCCCTGCTGCTTCCTGACCTGAGCTCTCGGTTGCTCTGTGGATACTTGAGTGTATGCGATGTACCCTTCATTTGGTCAGCATTTATTGAGTGCCTACTACATTCCTACACTTAAAAAGCAGTGCTCTGTGCTGGTCTTTCACTTCATAGGGATACGGCCTACGATGTACCAGGTCTGAGCCTGTGGCTGCCTCAATAGCATGGCTCCGTCCTTGCTGGGCCTTCCTGTTGCAGGACAGGGCCAGGTGTGTGCCCAGTGATGCTCTGGTACAGACACTATCACCTGCCCCAGCCCTAGCCCCACCTGAAATTCTTGAAATACTCTGAGTGTCAATCCATTACAGTCATCCTCCTCCAGGAAGCCTTCCCTAGGCCCTCACTCCCCAAGGACTCCTCCTCTTTTGATCTCAACACATCCCTTGCCCCGTGGACACGGTGCATCACAAATTCTCTTCCTGCATGTGGCCTACAGTGGCCTAGACTGTGAGCTCCCCTGGGGCTGGCACAGGTCTGTTTCTTTGTCTCCTGAAGAGCCGAGCACAGACCCACACAAATAGTAGGTGCTTACTAAATACTGCTGCCTTACTGAGTACAGATGGAGAGTGCAGTGGAGAGGGGCTGACTTGTGCAGAGGCCTGAAGGTGGGTGCTGTACCAGGCACCACATGTGAACTAAGGACCCAGTGGGACTCCCAGCCCAGGAAGGAGACAAAGCTCTGGCCCCCGGCATCCTCTGAGCGACAGCCCAGGCCAGTCCCTAAGTTCTAGGCCCTGGTCTCATTCCCGGTGGAGTGAAGGCCCGGCAGTGAAGAATTCCTTCTCTGGCATTAGCCCAGACCCAGCTGCCTCAAACGAGATCTCATTAGGACAGGGCCAGCTTTTTCACCTCTGCTTATTAACTCCCCTGAGCAGCAGTGAGTGGAAAACGGGAGGGAGCAAGGAGTGTGAGAGCCTTTTCATTTCTGGAGCTCACCGTGCTGTGTGGATATTCCTGGAAAGCTTCCATGGGGGCTGCCCTGGCTGGGGTGGGAGGACCCATGGGCTGGGAGGGGGTTGTTGATTTAGGCTGACAGTGCGGGTCCAAGAAGGGACCAGTGTTCAGGAGCAAGCAGCCCCTCGGACCTGTCCTGAGATGGCACTATCTTTTCCTAGGGGCTCAGCAGCTTAAGTTGAGGGCTTAAGCCTGGCAGGGCTGCCCATCCTAGATGGACCACACAAGGAGAGGCATGGTGGGCCGCATGGGTTGGCCCAGAGACCAGATTGTGAGCCACGTGGAGCTCCCAGAGCTCACATCCTCCTAGCAAGCACGTTCCACTTTGGGCCTCAGTCTCCTCATCTGTAACAAGACAGGGAGGGCTCTGTGGGGTCATTCTGCAGTTCCAATACTGCAGGCTTTCATGTGTGTTAACTAATAAGGCTCCCAGATGCCTCAGAGGAGCTGCAGGACTGCCCCCACCCACTCTGGCCTCCGCCCTACCTCCCAGTAGGTACCAGTTAGTGATCCAGCTCAGCTTACAGAAAAGATCTCAGATCTGAGTGGACTCTGCTAATGCCTGCAGAGTTAGGGCCTCCTGGAAGGCAAGGGAATGGCCAATAAATGGCATGTGACACCCAGGGAACAGTTTCTCTATCTATCCCTAGGGCTCTGAGGCTGGCAGAAGGCTGCTGAGCCAAATGCTCTGTGGCTAGAAGGAATGGGGCAGAAACCCACAGATCTGCCCCAGGGAGCCTGGTAGAGGGGACATCAGGGAATGTCTGTCTGATTGTCATGAGGTTTTAAGGGCAGGAAGATCTCTGCCAGGTCATCTAAACCCCTGGTTTATCAGTGTGAAAACTGAGCCACAGAGAGGAACTGGCTCAAGTCTCTAGGCCAGCTCCTGTTTGCAGGCACCAGTGTGTAACAGACTGGCCAGATTGCAGGTATTTTCTGGGGGCATCTGTTTAAAAATTGGAGGCCTAGGCCCAACTCCAGATCTACAGAATCAGACTCCAGGAGAGGGGCCTGGTGATCTGCATTTAAACAGGTGTCCCAGGTGGCCTGGGTGTGCTAGCATGCCTGGGAAGCATCTCAATCTTCTCCATCTCAAAGTGTCCTCCTGCGTCTCCATCTCAAAGTGTCCTCCTGGAAGTTCCCACTTGAAAGCTCAAGAGAGGACCTGGGGGTCCATTATCTCTGGAGAGGGAAGTGTCTGGGTCCAGAGCTAACAAATGCCCACTTCAAGCAGATGCTCCTGTTTGAGGGGTGGGAGGTATCTCCCCAAGGGCATCAGTCTGCTGCTAACAGAGAGAACTGGTGCTGTGTAGCTATTGCTGCATTTTATCCTGCCAGGTGGGTGCACTGCACCCCTTTACAGATGAGGAAACAGGTGAGTCGAAGATGAAAGAAACTTGTCCAGACTCACCTGGCTGATAGGTGGCAGAACAGAGATTTGAACCCAGAACTGTCTGTCCCTGAAACCCACACACTTTGACCACATGCCACACTTTATCCTCTATCACACTGAATTTACATGAGCAAAACTGTGTGGTGACTTTTCCAGCAATGGAGGTGTCTGGGCAGCAGCTGGGGGAGTCAATACCAGGGATGAGATGATCTTTATCAGCCCTTCTGGAGCTGTGGCTGCAGACAGGCTAAGTTGGCTACAGGATGCAAGGAAGTCTGTTGCATTTCTTCCATACACAGATAAAAATGCTCCAGATTATTTATAGATTCTAATGCATCAAAATCCTCCTGGCTCAATCCTTGACCAGGCTGGAGCTGCCGGGCAGGAGGCAGCTGGTAACTCCTACCTGAGAGGGAACTGCTGGGGGCAGAGGCAACGAAGCATAGGGGGCTGGCACCCCAGGTGGTGACAAGGGCAGGGGTGGGGGGCTGTGATGGGAAGTCTGGGTAAGGCCAGGGCCCAGAGAAAACTGGCAGGGGCTATTGGCGAGGGCAAGGGCCGTCTCATGCCAGCCTGTCCCACCAACCTGAGGGTGGGCCAGATGGAGGTGGCACCATGGGAGCAATCCACAGAGGTTATGAAGCAGAGATGTTCCCCTAGGCTCCAACAGAGGTCCCTAAAGATGCCTCAGGGGGGCGGTGGAGGGTCCCAGAACAGCCGTGAGGCAAGATGTGCTTGCTGTTTCCCAAACTGGAGCTGAAGAAGGGTGAGAAGCACTTAATGGGGGAGGCAGATGTGAGCAAAAAGCTTCCAAAGGCTCAGCGACCATAAATTTCCTGCTCTCCGTTAACCAGTCAGCTCCCTGGGGGCTCTAGAAGGTTCTCTAGGGCCCAGCTCACCCAGCAGCCAGGGTGGATGGACACCTGTGGGGGTCACATCGAGGTCCCCGCCTCTTCCCTCCTCCTGCACTGGCCACAGCCCAGAGCTGAGACATCAGTCAAGCAGACCTGATACCCAGGGAGCAGGGCTGAGAGCGCGACCATGCGCCACACGATGCACTGCATTATTTCTCGTGGAGTCCACACACAGCCTCCGAATCCTTCTTAACATGGCCCACAAGCACATTAACAACTGGGATGCTAGACATCACCTTGTTGCTATGCCCAGAGGAAGCTGAGGGTGAACAAGCTGAGTGCCTGTGGCTTTCAGCTGCCCTTCAACACAGAACTGAGCAGGGACTGTGCTGGGGACATGGTTCACAGCCTGCCCTGAGCTTTCAAGGAGTATACAGTCTAGTGGGGAAAGAGCAGATGGCTGGCTTGGAGGAGCAGAGACAAGAAAAGGCCATGGGGTGCCTGTGTGCAGATGAAGGAGGGAATGGGCTGGGGAAAGAAAGGGGGGCTGTTGGCTCAGTACACTCAAACTCTACAGCCCTTGCTGGTGGGAGGAGGTAGGCCCCCGGGGGAGCTCCGCTTTGGGTAGTGGCACCAGCCCTGTCTGCAGTGGAGGGAGACGAGCACCTGAACCTTCCGTGACTCCCTGCCACACTGCCTGAGCAGAGGCAAACAAGAGGTAGATCGTAAATGGAGCGTACAGCCAAGTGCAGCCAGAGGGGACTTGTGGGTAACAAAGAGGAAAATCGGCTCCAAAGGGCGGAGGGCTCTGGAGGGGCTGGAGGGGCTGCCAGCCTGACTCCTAAGAAACACCCCACTTTGGGAGAACTCTCTAGGCCAGCAGGGGCAGGGCCAGGCTATGGGGAGTAAATCCCCTCTTCTCCCTCCTAGCCTTGGAGCCATCCCTGCCACAGGCATCCTCCACTCGCTGGAGACCTGGGCTGGTTAACAGGACACAACCTTTGGGCACCTCTGAGATTCAGACTCTGCTGGCTGATGTGGGAGGGGCTGGAGGGCAGGGGTGACCTTTCCTGGGAGGAGCGAGGGCTCTCACCCTCCTAGCTCCGTCTAGGGTGTATGCTCACTGTCAGGAAGCTGGGAGGGATGAAGGGCAGGACTGGCCAATATGTGGCGCAGCCTGTGACAGCTGCTTGGTCTGGGGCTGTTTGGGCATTAAGTGCAGGGCAGCCTCAAGCACTGAAATCTACTGTGGGTGGGGCGGGGGGAATGAAATCGCTCACATCGCCTTTCCTCTATTTATTTCAGGTTCAGTCGCCTGGGTTCTAGCCATGGTCCTGCCTGCCTCGATCTATCTTTAGGACAAGTGCCCTGTGCCTCGGCTCCTCATTTTGTCCTGCAGGACAGCAGTGGCCTTGCCTACAGAGACAGCCTGTGCTCTGCAAACTCACCTGCAGGATTTCCTTCCTCAGGCCTCAGTTTCTTCACCTGCAAGATGAAACAGGACTCTCCAAGCATGCGCCGTGCAATATAGCTAACAGTGGAGACTGCAATGACCGGATTTCAAAGACTTAGTATGATGAAGAATGTAAAATATCTGCCCTGTGAATCCAATACATTACCATCCCAATATGTAATCAATGAAAAATGAAAAACAGCCTGGTGGGCAGTCTGATGCACACTTTAAATGGCATGAAGAGTGTTGAAGGAAGGCTCTGGATTTAGGAGGCCTGTCCAGGGAAGGCTACTGGAGCCTCCAGGAGGCACAGGTGTGGCCTGAGGAAGGCTTCCAAGGATGGAGCCATGCGGCAGCCCATAGAAACTCAGGCCAGAGCACAGAGTGAGAAGGTGTGATGAAGAACAGGGGTGGGGGGCGGCATGGTAGAGCTGCAGCCCAGGGCGCTGGCAGAAGGCTAGCGTGTGATGTGGCTGTGAAAGGAGGCTGGGGCCAGATGGCGGCGACTTCGAATGCCAGGCTGAGTCGGCTGGGCACGCAGCAGGCACTTCCAGGAAGACTGGCTGACCAGGGCCGGGGACCGAGGGAGCTTCCTGAGGGCGTCCAGGTGAGTGGTGGGGCCTCTGCACCTCACAGGCCACTGAGACCCTCTGGGCCTACACCCTCCAGCTTCCTCTCCCTTCAGGAGAGGACAATTTATTTATTCATGAGCATACAAACGCTCCCACCAGGCAGCCAGTTCCTGTATACCTCACTTCTAATTATAGCAGGAATTTCATTAATGCTGGAGGGAGATGCCAGGTTTCCAACCACCCCTTGTTAGTGGGCACAGGCCGCCTCTCGTTCTCCTGCTCCAGCTGGTGGCCAGCAACCCATATGCCCAGGACGGTACAGGGCAGCTGCAGGGTGGGCTAGCAGCCTGCACTCCTAAGCCAGGAGGTGGCCGGCACAGCAGGGCCATGGGAGGGGATGGCACCTGCCCCCACCACCTGGCCACACACGGAGTGCAGCCTCCAGCAGCTGGGAATGTGGGGCTGTCTCAGACCCGCCAAAGAGCAAGGTGGGAGGGAGTGGCATGTTGGCTGGAGCCAGATTTAGGCAGGTAGGGAGGCCTCTGTTGTGCAGAGCCCTGAGGATGACAAGAAGCAGTGACACGGTGGCACGGTGCAGCTGTGCTGCTGGGAGGCCTGGTAAGGAGTGGCCCTGAGAAGGAGAGCAGAGGTGAGGAGGTGCAGGGACTCTGGGATACGCTGCAGGGACAGAGAGGCGTGAGGCGGAGGAGGCAGCCTCTGGGATGTAAGAAGACAGGGAAACTGGGCAAGAGAGAGCTGCAGGGAGAGATGAGGACAGACAGCCACGGGGAGATGGGACAGAGACACGCAGAGATGGACCCACTGCCCTACCCTGCAGGGAGAGCCCAGACACACACACACACGCACGCACGCACACACACACACACACAGCTGAGCTGGGGCTTGGAGGCCAAGGCCGGAAGAAGTAAAGAAATGACTAGTGCCAAGTTAGGCTTGGCTGCTCACAGAGGACCCCCCCTAGCAGACCAGGACCGCCTAGGGGGAGCTGGTTGGGCCCACCCAGAGACTTCAGGCCAGAGGCTCAGGGTGTAAGTCTGTGGCAGGAGGCATGGCCGCCAAATCCATGCCCTCCCGTGACCACGGGGAGCTGTCAAGACCTCCAGCTGTGGGAGGGCAGGTCCGAACTCTCGGGCCTGAATGCTTGGCCCCCACACTGCCCCTCAGTCAGCTCCACTGTGGTCAGGGCCCCCCAGGCCAGTCTGAATGTGGAGCCAGGGTGCACATGGAGGTCCTGACACACACGGGAGGGAGGGGTCTCCTCTTTCCTTGAATACTCATGAATATTCACACAGCCTCACATGTGCTGAACAATCATACCCATACACAGGCGCACACTTACATGCACTTACACATGCACTTACATATAAGCACACAGCCACACACCCTCCTCCCTCCTTCCCTCTGGAAGCTCTGAGCTTCCCAGAGCCACTACTCAGGCTAGGGTGCACTGTCATCCTGGGTCTCTGGGCAAGGAACCCCGGTCCCACATTAGGGCCAGAATGAGAGACTGCTAAGAGGAAACTGGCTTTGTCAGGCCCAGCTCTGGCTCCCAAACTGAGCTCACCCGGGCAGGGGAGGAAGGCTTGGAGAACACACTCCCCATCTGCTGCCCTCTCCTGAAGGATCGTGGCCCAAATCCCAGAAAGGGAAAGGGAGCTGCTGAGGTTACACCAGACAGACCAGCATATCAGACCTAGGTCTGAGGCCCCCACCTCCCAGACAAGGGCTTTCTATACCTCCTCACCCCCCTACCCAACCCACAGCCTGTTAGACACCACCCCCTGATGTAAGGAGTGTGGCTCTTTCCCTCAACCCTGCTCAGTGCCCCTATGTCCATGCAATGGGGCCAGTCAGCGGGGAGCAGGCACTGATGCCTCGGCGCCTGTATCCTCGTCCAGTCCTCCCCTGGGACCTTTGGGAAGGGGCTCTGGAGGGAACAGTCTTCTTCCCCATCAGTGCAGCCTCCCCAGTAACCATCCTGGAGAGCCTCTTGCTCTCTCCCAGACTCAGGGATGCTCTAAGCCCCAAAATCCACTGTCCAAGTGGCCCATACAGCTGCAACCCCAGCTTGCATACAGTTTAGTGACAAGGAATTCACCACCTCTGCAGGAGGCAGCTTTTTAACATAAAATCTCCAGATAGCTCAGACTCTTAGAAAGTTGAACTGGAAGATGCTGAAGACATAGCATGGTTGCCACTAAGGGGTCCGAGGTCTCCTGGCTGGAGTTCACCAAGCAAGACTGTCCTTTCATCATTAGCTTGGAAAGTGACAGAACTGGCCCATCACCCTGACTGTCACTCCGAATTATAACAGAGCTACAGTCACAATATCCTACAGCCAGTACCACCTCCTTCACTCAAGACAAGCTAGCTAGGACCCACGAGAATCACTAACTCACTCACTCACTCACTCACTCACTCACTCACTCACTCACTCACTCACTTAACAGAATATCAATGGGGCCACTGCTCTGTGCCAGGGACTAAGACGTGGTAGCGAACAATGGTTCATTCAATGTTCTTTTCAGTTTAACAGCTGCCCTTCACCCATTTTACAGGTGGCAAAGCTGAGTCCAGGGAAAGGCAGCAACTTCTCAAAGCCATACAGGGAGCCAATGGTCAAGAGCGGAGCCCCACGCTGCCGCTGTTGGTGCTGACAGTGGGCCAGCCCTGGGAAGAAGGAGAGAAGACCGCATGTTCGCCGTCCCCACCCCCAGCCGTTTCTAGGACACCAAGGTATTGATTACCACCCTCGCCTTGGAGTGGTTTTCTTTTCTTTTTCCACCAAGGCTTTCTCTTCCTCATTTTTTTTTTCTTTTTCAAAGAATCAACTCGAAGCTGCTCCTATGATTAATTACCAGCTGCCTAATGCTCCGCCACTGGCAATTTCTGGAAAAGGAATGAATTACCTTGAAAAATATCCGAAAAGAGAACCCACCGTGAAGGAGAATTTCAAAGGTTACCAGACAATTAGCAGAGGGTTCCCCTAGCCTTATCGAGTTGCAGGCAGGCCCCATCGGGAGGGGCAGGCCACCAGCCTGGGGGCCACCCTCTGGCTCCAGAGAGCAGCGGACTTGGCGGGCTGGGCAAAGGCTGCAGGGCAGAAATGGAGGGGCTTTCCCCAAGCAGCTCCCATGCTTGTCCTGGGGCCCCGCCCCGGGCCTCTAAGGCCTTGTGCACTGGTTAATCCTGATGGACCTCGGTTCAAATCCCCATTCCAGCACTGACGGCTCTGTGGGTTTCCTAACCACGCCGAGCCTCTGGAGAATGAATTAGACAAACCTCCCCGTGGGATTCTTGTGGGGAGAAACAGGTATTAAAGGACCATAGTGCCTGACACACACAGAGCAGATGCTCATGAGACTGTAACATTTAAAAATATTCATGGCTAAGCATCCTCACAGCAGCCCTGTCAGCAATGTCAGTATAATCAGCCTCATTTTCAGATGAGAAAGCTGGCTCTCACACAAGGGAAGGGACTGGCCCAAGGTCATGCAGCCGATCAGCAGACAGCTGGGATTTCCTGCAGCAGGAAGGGAGACGGAGCCTGGCTCTCCAATGTCGGAGCTTGACTGAGGCTCGCCTGGCCCTGCCCTAGGCCCCTGGAAGCGCTAAGCTCCAGGAGGGACGCTGACGGCAGCAGGGGATGTTAGGAGACAGCTCCACACCAGGGTGAAGACTCCCCTCTCCCGGGCTGCCCCAGCGCCACAACACCTTGGGACAAAGGGCTCCGGCCCAAGTAAGGATTTTTGTGAAACCTCTCATCTCTAGGTTGAGAGTTGCCAAGTAAACAGGGATTACACAGGTCACCCTCAGGCACAGGGCCAAGTGAGATCAACCCTGAAATGCCACCCCATGATGAGAAATGGTGGGGCACAGGACAGAGCTGGGCTCGACCTCAGGACCTGCTGGCCCTGACCTCAGGACCTGCTGGCCCCAGCTGCTCTCAGTTGCTCCTCAAGGTGCCCTGCCCCCCTTATCAGGCGGGGGGTCCAGTTCGTGTCCATCCTGGCACTGGTGGGTCCTCAGGGGGAGCAGGGTGGTGGAAACTGAGGTGTGTGGGGAGAAAGGTGGGTCCCAGCACCCTTGAGGAAAAGGGCTGACATGTCCCCAGTCCTTGCCGTGTGCCAGGTGTGCAGTCTCCTCACCGCGAGAGTGGAGCAGGCACTGCCATCTCATTCCCATTTGATAGATGGGTAAACAGAGGCACAGAGTAACCATGCATGCCAGTCAGGATTTGAATCAAGGTGGTCTGACCCCAGAGCCCAGTGTATCCACCTCGGCATGTTTGTGAGAGTGGGCAGAAGGGGTGGGTAGCCCTGCACCCATTTCAGCTGACATACTCCTGCTCACCCAGATCTCCTTTGGTGGGGCTGCCCATACTCCACAGGGTTTAGAGTGGTGCAGACAGGGCTGCTGTGCCAAGACCAGGTAGCCAGACCTGCCCCTCTCCCCGGGGAGACCTCCAGCCCCCACCCCTAGCAGCCGCTCTAGAGAAAGGCCAGGCCAAGAGGTCCCTGGGTGCCAGGTAGAGGGACAGCCCATTTGGGGCATGATGAGGTCCCAGCAAAGGTGGCTTGTGCCCACTCCTGCCCATCAGGGCTGAGGCCCGAGTCAAAGGTCCAGCATGCTAGGGCTAGCACCTGCCCTCATGAGGACTCGCCTGCATCCGACCCAGCCACCTCCCGCCAGCCCCGTGGCACACCTACCTCAGTGATCTGCAAACCACCAGTGTCCCACACGCCGGTCAGCAGCTCGCGGCCCCTCCACCTCACTCCAGCTCCATCCTGCTGCAATGAAAGTGGGAGGTCAGCGGGTCTACCCACAGCAGAGGCCCGGGCACTGACCATGAGGCCACTGCCCAGTACCACCGTACCATCCCCATCTGACAGAGGAGGACTCTGAAGGGACATGATGGGGTGCCCTGGCATAAACAGGCCCCTGACTCCCCACACCTGCCAGTTACTGGTTATGTGATTACGGATATGCTCTCAGACTCTCTGGGGTTCAGTTTCCTCATGTGTCAAAGTGGGGTCAAAGTATGTCTCAAAGTCACTGGGAGAATCCAAGGAGACGCGATGACAAAGGCACTTGGCATTCACTCATTCATTCAACAAACATTTCAGCAAGCATGCTGATGTGATAGTGATCCCTACCCTTGCAGAGCCTCAGACGAGAGCAAAGAATCAAATGATACAAAAGTAAAAGCAGTGCTTGCCAGAAACAAACAATGAGTCCAGGAGCCACACAGCAGAGACTCAAGGTCCCAGGTGGCCTCTCTGGAGAAGTGAAGTTGAGCAACAAGCCAGGGAGAGGCAGGCCAAGATGCGGCAAACAGCATTCCAGGCAGAGGGAACAGCATATGCGAAGACTCCAAAATAGAGAAAAGTGCCTGGCCCAGTGGAGGACTTGGGGTCCGTGGTATAGCAGATGCACTGAGCAAGGGAGGGGTGCTGTGAGTGGAGACCAGGGGCCAGGGACAGTAAGAGAGAGCGTGGGCAGGAGCCACAGCAGCATCTGGGCAGCTGAGGGATGTGACCTTAGTTGCAGTTCAGGAAGCCCCCATGGCTGTGAAGGGAGAAGGGCTTGGAGGGATAGGAGGAGGCAGAAGAGCAGTGGGGATGCTGTTCCAGGGTCCAGGCCAGAGACGGTGGTGCTCGGGGCAGAGATGGCAGCAGGCAGAAGTGCAGGGCCTGCTGGTGCACTGGGAGTGTGGGCACACAACCATCCTTGTTGGGTGGGGCTCGGCTGGCCCACCTCCTCAACGGCCCACCAACACGCCCCCCACTACCTACAGAGCCCCGAGGGCAGGAGGGAGGATGACACCCAGAGGCCTGGCTGGTGGGCTTCTCTGGGGTCTCGGCTGGAGGCTGGGATGTGCAGAACCCTGAATTCAAGCTATGGCTGTGAAGGTGCCCCGATGCGTGGCCGTGAACAATCACTGTGCCTCTCTGCACCGGAGTGCCCACCTCTAAAAACCAGGAAACCTGACTGCAGGGCCGAGCTCCTCTCAGAACAAAGATTGTGGCTCACAGCGGGAGAGGTGGTGCCCACATCACGTGAAGCATAGGCCTCCATACACGCCAAGGGGCTGGGTAAGGGCCTCAGCCTGGGCTCCACCTCACTGTGCACAGGCAGGGGCTCCCAGGGAGAAATGATGCCCAGGGCCTCGATAAGAGGCAAAGAGGCCCGGTGATCGAGAGGCAGGCTCAGTAATCACAAGGATCTGCTTCAAATCTTGGCTTTGCCCTCGTACCAAGTGTGTGACTTAGACACATTTCTTAAGCCTCCTTCTGCCTCAGTTTCCTCAACTGTGGTAGGGGATATAGAAATAACGAGAAGGCCTCCCTCAAAGAGCTGTGCAGACTGTGTAAGGCACTGCACGCGAGGGCCAGACACCAGCGGCTCTCCACGCACGTCAGCTGATGCATGGATGACCCCGTGGGGGCCGGTGCTGGGCTCCATGAGTGCTGGAACCCTACGCCCCAAGATCCTGGGGCCAGGCCCAGTGTCCCCACCCCAGCCATGGGGAGAGGAAGTGGCTCTACATCCTGACCTTCTGGCTCTGGCAGCCCCCAAATTCTGCTTACCTTGGAAATACAGTTTTGGGGTTCACTGACCCCAATACTTCCCTTTCACTGAGGAGGAAACTGAGGCCCAGAGACAGGCAGCGTTTGCCCTCATCTGGGGTCATGCAGTGACTCAGTGACTGGGGCAGAACTGTAGTAGGCCTCCTGCCTCCCCACCGCCCACAGCTAGGCCTTTCCCAAAGGCAAGCTGGCCAGCAGAGCCGCTGACAGAGAGAAAATAATTATCTTGGCAGCTGAGACAGAAGCCAGAGCCGAAAAGCCCTCGCTCCCCAGTAAGCATCGGCCAGGCCCCGAGAAACAGCGTCAGGCCATCAGTGTCTCAGGGGTGCTCGGCTTACAGTGCACACACGTACTTCACTGCCCCAGCCACCCCAGCCCCTTGGTGTTGGGCTTGTGCAAAGGGGAAAACTGAGATCGGAGAGGGGGAAGGGACCCAGCCAGGGTCACAGAGCCATAAGTGGTGGTGCTAGAATTTGAACTCAGGCCCTGCTTGGGGGACAGTGAGCCTGCATTGGACCACCCTGCTAGGAGAGAGAGAGGGAGTAGGAGGGCGCCCTGTATTGAGTCCATGTTGTGGGTTGTGCCCTGGATATTTCCTTTAGCACTCAGTGAAACGCTGTGAGGTAGACACTGACATCCCTGATTTCCACACGAGGCCAAGAGGTTCTATAACCTCCTGAGGTCGCACAGCTAATAAGGAGCTCACAGGAACACAGCCGGGATGTGAGTAAGCAGCCCATCCCCACTCACAGTCTGCCCGCTATGCGGCAACCAGCCGGAGAGCCTGAACCCTGCCCAGTCCTGGGAGCTTCTCAGCAGCCCTGCTCAGGGCCAGATGGCGCCGGGCACCCCTCATGCTGGGAAAGGGGGGCTCAGGAACCAGAAGCCTGTGCCATGCTGTGCACACCCACCCCAGCTCTGCTGGTGCCTTAGCAGAGGCCCACAGCCTGTGTGGGCTTGGCCTCCTGGGGAGTTCAGGGAGAAGAGAGGGCAGGAGACGAGATGTAGCCCCGTTTGCTCCCAGCCTGGTCAGACCGCAAGGATAAACCACGAGGGGCTGGAGGGGAGCGCTCTTTTGTGGAAAGGCCTTGGTGCCACGGAGTGAGTGCAGCCTGAGCCTCAAGGCCAGTGGAGGCCCACCCAATCTCCCCACGAGGCAGGGATCCCAATGCCCAGATAGCTCTCCCAGGCACCCTCAGCACAGCACTCTCACTTCTGGGGTGCGTGAGACCCTGACCACAGGGCAGCTTCTCACTGCGAGGCCAGAAAGGGCAGCATACCGACAGCAGCCTGAAACACCCCTCACTCTCACAGTGCATCTGAAGCTCCCGCGGGAGGGGAGGCCAGGACCCACTTCTGCTTTGCAGAACATGACACTGAGAAGGATGGGGCTGCCAGAGGTGTCCAGCTGGAAAGTGACAAGGCTGAGTCTCAGACAATGCAGATGTCACTTGGGGGTAGGGACTATCCTGGGACTAAGAGGGGTTCCCCCCCATCATATCTACCTTCCCAGCCCCACCTCCAGGGATCCCTGGGAGGACCTGGGTGTAGGCTGAGGTGGAGGCACTTGGTCACATTGACCTGGGGCTGAGTCTGACCCAGAGAGGTGCAGGATCAGTCAATCCAGGATGCCTGGAGGGCAGTGGTGCCCGAAATTTAGGACCGGGGTGGCTTCAGGCCTGCAGCTAAGTAGCCAGTTGCTCTCTACAGCTGCTAAGGCTTGGGAGTCCACACTTGGGGCTGAAGCCCTGGCCCTGGCCTCAAGGGTTAGGGCAAGCGTGGGTAGAATTGGGTTTGAACACTTGCTGGGTGACCTTGAGCAAGTCACTAGGCTTCCCTGAGCCCCTAGCTCCTCTCTAAGCAGGGGCCGACCGCCCTCCATTGCCTCTCACCAGAGAAGGGTCCAGGCTGCACTGGGGGAGGGGGCAGATGGCCCTGGGTGCTGTGCTGGGCAGGGGTTACACCAGTGCACCCTCAACCTGGAGTTCAGGGCTTCCATCACCAGGCCTCAGCTCCTCATGCTTGCTGCTGACCACACACATGCCTTGGCCCTGATAGCTGTGAGGCCTTAACAACATATGGGGTGTGCAGATGCAGATACCAAGGAGTTAAGAGCTCAGCCCACGGTGCTCATCCAAATCAGGGTAATTGCTCAAGGTCATAAGTGGCCAAGTGGGGATCAGAACGGTGGTCACAATGGTGTCCACCCACATCTGGTCCAACCCACCGCTCCCCTGGCCAAGCCGGCGGAACCAGCTCCCGCTACACTGACCCTCAGGCGCCTGAGCTGTTCTACCCTCATTTTACAGATGCGCCAAACAGCTGCTGATCAGGCAACAAGCAGACTCTTGGGGTGACAGGGGATTCCCCAACTTGGAGAACCCCGCCGCCACACACATCCCCTTACATGACCCCAGGGACAGGCCCCTGGCCTCCCCTGGCAGGCCAGTGCTGGCTCCAGGAGCAAGGCAAATATTTACCCCACGGTTATCCAAATGGGGCTGGCTGCCCCGCCTCCTGCATTCCTGAAATACCTGTTCCCTGACCTCACCAAGCTGGGGGTGGGGATCCAGACACAGGGAAGAGCCAGACCCAGGCTGGGCCAGGGTGCAGGCCAAGGCCCACAGGCCAGAAGGATAAAGCAGCCCTAAATCACCCCTGCAGCCATGCACCCACCAGGGGAGGCTCCAAGGTGCTCTGGACATTGAGCTGGACATTGGCCGGAGCAAGGACCTCCCCATGGACAACAAGGGGAGAGGGTCACACGGCCCCAGGGTTCTGTGGCACCAATGCCACCTCAGAGCTCCTGTCATTAGGCCTCAGCTGTTCACACTTGCTGCCAACTAACCACACACACACACACACACACACACACACACCCCTTATGCCTGCAGAGAGAACCATTCAACCTGCTCAGACGTGGTAGATTCTCCCACCTGCCAGGCTCCTTCCTCAATAACCCTGATAGCTCTCACTGCCCCACTCCACCACTCCATCCTCAGCACAATCCTGTCACCAGGGAGCTGTAAGGTCCCACTTTACAGAGGAAGTGGGACTTTGCTCAGCAGAGAGCAAAAGCCACACATCACATAATGGCAGAACAGGAGCCGCAGTTCCCTACATGGCGCCTTGTGCAGCTCTACGTCTCGTCACTGTCCTTTGGAGCATCCTTCAATGCTCAAAGAGCCACCTCCTCCATGCTGCCTTCTCTGAGAGCCACCTCCAAGGTACCCTCCCTGAACTTCCAGACATACTGGTGTTTCTTTTCGCTTGCATAATTAAAATTAGGTGCCTGTTTATCTCTTCAGCCTCGAGGCCCATAAGGGCAGGGACCTGGTAGTCCTCATTCCAGGCACAGCAGAGCTGAACCCAGGGACTTGGTGCTCTAGGAGAACTGCATATCCTCTAAATCTTTTCACCGAAGAGCAGTAACTACAGTTGGCCTCAAGGAACAGAAATGAATGAGGACCTAGGAAGCTGGTAGTTTGGGGTCCGCGAGAAGTCCTGGGCGGGGCTGCCCGAGAGTCCCGAGGTACGCTTGGTTCAATCATTGTGTCGATCTTCACCTCCTGTGAGGAGGCTCCAGGATGCCCTCCAGGAGACAGTAGGCACTGTCTTCCCACGCCCAGCCCTGGAAGCCCAGCCTGCCTGCTGGGCCTGCTTTCCGCTCCTCGCCACATGCCCCTCGGCTCCCTCACCTTCCTCTCTCCCATGGGGAAGGCTTGAAAGTGGCCAGGGAAGGGCGGACAGGCAGCTCTGGGCTGACCTGCTGGAAAGGCAGGAACACCAGGCGAGAGAAGTGCAGGCCTGGCAAGCTGAGGTTGTGGGAAGTCGTGGCTGGCACCTGCTGCTGGGCCCTCAGGACACCTCCATGTGGGGGAAGTTCTTGTGGCCAGAGGACATGCCATGCAAACCTGGGGTTCCCAACCTGGCACCGTGGGGACCCAAAGAGTGAGAAATGGGGAAGAGCAGTGGGGGGGGGGGGGTCTCCGAACTACCCTCCCCACCCACCTAACATCCCTGCGACTTGGTTTCTTCATTTTAAAAACGGGGCTATAAAGTGACTTCTAGAAGTTGTTCATTTCATTCATTCATTTCTTTATTTAAAAACAACTGATGACAATGCCTGCTATCCGGCAGAGAAGGAAAAGAAGGAGAAGAGGTAAAGAGTAGGGGTGGGAGGGATGGGGACAGGGCCAAAGGCCAGCACTTGCCCAGCCTTTGTGCTTCCCCAGGGTGCTCACACACTGTGTGACGCCAGTGGGGAAGACACAGGAGACGGGTAATCCTCAGATAACTAGGGGCATGTGCACAGAGTGCTGGCGGGCCAGCCCAGCTCGGCCTGGAAGCAAAATGGGGGGCAGGGCCACTGTCCCTTGGGCAGTCTTTCAGGCAGAAGGGTACCTCTCCCTGGGCAAAGGCCCAGAGGCTTTGGGGGAGAAGAGCTTTGGGCTGAAGAGGGAGCTGCAGAGGGCATCAGTGAGCAGGGCGCAGCTGCATTCGTGGGGCAGAGGCACATGCACACATCCCTGCAGGCCTCTCCAAGGCCTTGCTCCCTGTCCAGTCCTGATCTACTGTGTTCTCAGGGCCAAGCTGGAGGGACACCTCCTCTTGGAGGAAGAGCTCATGCAGTATCGCCCAGGCCCCAGGAATGACTTCTGCCCATCCTGCCTCAGCCGTGCCCTGGCTGGTGGTGCACACTCATGGCTTGTCTGGCCTCCGGCCCCTGCCAACCTAGCCCCTTGGTGCTGGACTTGAACAAAGAGACAAACTGAGACCAGAGAGAGGGAAGGGCCCAGCCAAGATCATACCATGATAAAAACGGGAACTAGGATTCAAACTAGGATTCAGAAACAAATGACTCAGGCCCAGTCAGGGACTGGCTTCCCTTTCCTTTGAGTTTGCATCAGACCCCGAACTGGGAAAGAGAGGGGGAAAGCTGTCCCGACTGCCCCAGCCAACACCTCCAAGCAATCGAAGAGGCCTTGAGCTCTGACAGGTGGCCCACTCAAACCCGAGGAAGAGGGATGGGGCTCCCTTCTCCCCAAGTCACCAAATGAACAATTTCTACTTTAATCAAGGGATGAGGGCACAGCATAGAATGGTGGCCCCTCTGGGTTCCAATGCATCAGAGAGGCCTCAGCTCTGACACTTACTTAGCTGCGTGATGCTGGGCTAGGAACTTGGGTCAGTTTCCTCATGTGTAAAACGGGGGATACTAACAGTCACTACTCTCACAGGACTGTTGAAGGACATAACAAGATTAGGCCCATATGCACGTGCACAGGAAATGCTCCGTAAACGGGGCCATAAGTCATTATTATCACCAGCTCAGGGTGGCTGCCCAGTGTAGACTCGGGGTCCTGCATGGGATGGGGGCACTGAACCCCATATCACAGAGATAGAGAAAGACCCAGGGCTCTGGGAAGATGAGTCTGAGACCAACTCAGGAGAGGCTTCATAGCCCCCCACAGCTGGGCTTCATAGAACCACCTGCTCTCCAGTCCTCTTCCACAGGAGCAGCCTAAGGTGTCAAGCATCCTCCAGGTGCAAAATCCGTGCCAGGTACTCCCTTCCACACCCAGCACTCATCAGGCCCCATAGGGTGGGCACAGCCATCCCTCTTCCAGGGACCGAGGTCTTGCTTAGAGGGGCGCCCAGCTGGGGGTGGCCAGACCAGGTCCCCCGGCACCCACCTGGGCCCTTGCCACTCCCAATGCCAGGGATCTAAGTGGAATTTCCTGCTGGTGGCCTCTCTTAGAAGTTTTGCCTCTTGCCTCTGCCCACTCTGCTTGGTGCTAACCACCTGGCCCTATGCTTCTGAGGGCTGCCCTAGAGGGCACCCCATCCCACCTCTGGGAGGCCCCCAATCCTAAATGCCCTGCAGCATTAAATGGGCCTGGCAGAGGCTCTCAGGAGAGTCCTTGGAGGTCCTTGGGAAGCTCTGAGTGCAAGCCTGCCACCCTACAGAGAAGGGGACACAAACCCAAAGGGGATTTGTGGACCAGAATGGAACCCAGGTCCATTCTGGTGTTGGAGGTCCAACTGAGGACCCAGGGGGTCCAATCCTGGCCCACAAGAAAGTCACTTATCCCTCCAGTCTGTTTCCTCATCTGGGGCTAACAGCAGCTCAAGGATTAGATGAACTGACATCATACCCATGATTGGCACAGGAAGGTCGCGGGGCTGAAGGGCACGGGCACTGTCGGTGGCACACAAAAACCACTGAGCACCGAGTGTTCTTGATGACCCCCTTCCTGGGCCAGGCGCCCAGCCCTCTGGCGGTCACGCTTCCCAAACAGGCATCCCTTTGGGATTCTGGCCACATGTGGGCCAGGCCAGTCTGAAGTGATGGCCGAGACCCAGAGTTAAAAATGCCGGACAAAGGAAAGTCCTGTTCTTGCTAGTGGGTGGTGGCGGGTCTGGGCATGGGCTCTAACCTCACCCAGGCCTGGATGAAATCCTGGCCGGCTCACAAGCCACATGGCCTTAGCCAAGTCCCTGCACCTCTCTCTGCCTCAGTTTCTTCAAGGGGTCATGAGGAGGGAGAAGGTTTAGTGGGTGACAAGTGCATGGTTCAACCTCTGGCTTTCAGAGCCCAGGCAACAGGAGCGCTTGCTATTTACAGGAACATCAGCTCTCTCCCGCAAGGACAGCCAGTGGTGGTCTGCAGGGGACGTGCTGGAAGGCCAGGGAAGAAAGGGGATGACAGGTTTGCGGATCACGTTTTAGTCCCACCAGGGCAGATTCCCAGGGAAGCTCCACTTTCCCCACTGGAATTTTGTTTATACAGAAGTGAGGTTCAAATCCAGCCCTTGACTTGGGCAAGTGCCTCCCATCCCTTGAAGTCTCTGTCTCTATCTGCCAAGCAGGAGGAACGATGCCTGCCAATACCCCGGGCTGCTAGGAGGACCACGGGATGGAGGACACAGTCCAGCCCAGTGATGGACTACAAGGAGGGTCCTTATTCTGTTCTGTCTACTGCCAGCCCTGTTTGAGCCAGCATCTGCCCAGAGCATGGCCCAAGGCCCACCCCAGAAGGCATTCAGGGCCTCCCCAGGGGCTTCCCAGCTGAGGCTGTCAGGGAAATCCTAGGATGCCCCTTCTTCTCCCTTGAATCTGGGGTCTCATTCATTCTTTCAGAAAGAGGGGTTCCCTCAGTCCAGCAACACGGTGAGATTCTCAGGGGAGTCACCCTTCACCTGCCCATCAACAGACAAAACCCATCCTCTGGGGCCCTGGAAAGGCCTAAAAGGCTGGACCCCCATGGTGGGTTTCCTCTTCCTGTTGCCACAGCACCCAGTACCAGGCTGGCAGGTCCAGGAACCCCTGAATGTTTTCTGGAAGAATGAATGGGCAGTGAAGGCAGCAGTGGTGGGTAACCAGCTTAGATCAAAGAACATGGTGGCTGACACTGGTACAGATTCTATAAGGTGGGTGGTGTTAGCCCCATCTCACAGATGAGGAAACAGAGGCTCAGAGGCATGAATTCACTTGCCCAGTATTAGAAAGTGGTAGAGCTGTACTCAGCACAGCCTCTGGGCTCCAGAACCCATGCACTGGCCCACAGTGCTGCCTGGGGATCCGGGGAGGGCGGAGAAAGCAGCCCTGTCAGAGGCCATCCAGACTAGAGCTTTCAAGCCTGGCCGCAGGCCCCGCCCCGGAGATCTGATTTAACTTGTTTGGGGTGGGTTATCTTTTTTCTTTCTTTTCTTTTTTTGAGACAGAGTCTCACTTTGTCACCCAGGCTGGAGTGCAGTGGTGTCATCTCTGATCACTGTAGCTTCGACCGCCTGGGCTCAAGCAATCCTCCCACCTCAACCCTCCAAGTAGCTGGGACTGCGAGCGCCCACCACCACACCCAGCTAATTTTTTATATTTTTTGTAGAGACAGGGTTTTGCCATGTTGCCCAGGCTGGTCTCAAACTCCTGAGCTCAAGTGATCTTCTTGCCTCAGCCTCCCAAAGTGCTGGGATTACAGGTGTGAGCCCCTGTACCGGGCTGGGCTGTCTTTCAAAGCTGCCTCGGATCTCATCTGGGGCCATGGCTGAAATCCCTTGGCCAGCCTAATATCCACTCTTCAATGGGGGAAACTGGCTCAGAAAGGAAGGGGACCTGCCCAAGGTCACCTTTAGTGTTGGGGGAGCCTGGGCCCTAGAGCCGGGTCCCCTGACTACTCCATCCTATGTTTTGAACTCTTATAAACAGAGCAGAGCACCATCACCTGGTGGAGCAGTCCAGGGGGCCCAGATGGCGGCGGGCGAGATGAGGCAGACAGGCGGGAGGAGCCAGCACAGCACGCAGCCAGATGACACACAGGCCCAGCAATTCCTGACTCATGGCCACCCAGCCCGTGACTCCACCCACCGCCAATGCCCCCACCCTGGCTCACATCCCACAGCCCACTGCAGCCTCCAGAGTCCACTCCCATTCAGAGCTAGAAAGCCATGGAGGGAGGGAGGAGCAGTGGGGCCCACTCAGGCCTGAGTGGGAAACCCAGACAACCCCACGCCGGTGGGACTCAGGGGCACCAGAGGAAGAAGGAGGGGTGGTGGTGCCAGCCTCAGTGCTGGCTCCGAGCAGTGCCTCTCCAGCCTTGCGGACAGGCAACCAGCGACAGGAGGAAAACTGAGGCCTCCCAAGCCCAGCTGGTGCTGACACCCACTTGGGCCAACTTTCTTTGCCCCGTGACCCCTCTTGAATCAGGGCCCCAACACTGGATGAGTGTGCCAGGCTTCTCTGCTGCCAGTTCCTCTCCCCATGAACTCACTACTCCTCTGAGAACTTTCAGCGGCTCCCCACTGCCTAAGAAATCTAGTCCTAATGCTGACCTGTAACGTTTCCCTCGTAGGGAAAAGTCTGACTCAAAGGGAAGGGCCGCAGGGGGCCCAGCACTGTGTTCCCAAATCTTAAGGACTTCTCACAGCACCCTAAGACACTGGCTCCAAAAGGTCCACTTGCCAGATGCAGACACTGAGGCTCAGAGTAGCAATGTGTCCGAGGCCACCATAGTCTGAGCTGTGGCCACCCCATGGCAGGGGCTTGGCTGCTTAGGTGCCTGGTCTTCCCTGTTGCTGACAAGCTTTCAGCTCGCCCAGGAGCTCGAGGTGGCCCCGGATCTGTCTTAACCCATCCAATGTCACAACGACTCTGGTCTTTCCCCGTGGTGCCCTGACCCCTCTGCTTGGCCCCCTTTAAGACACAGTTGATCCCCTAAGCTGCTACCCCTGCTGATACTGAGGTGGGCTTGGGCTTGCTTGGGGAGGTGGGTCATGGGTCAGAGAGCACCCACCAGGAGAGAGGAAGAGGATGGGGTTGGGAGGGTGGTGGAAGAGCCTGCCCCTCAGCACAGCCCCATCCCTGCTACTGGCTCAGCTCCCTGATCAGAGCTGAGAGATGAAGGCATGCTCCGACGCCCGGCTCCTGGGAAATGAGAGAAGGGGCTCCTTTCCAGGTAGACGGGTGGATGGGGAGCTTTTGTGTTATCACCCCCCAAGCCTGGCTGCCTTCACAGGGCACACATTCAACCCACCCCAAACCCTTTATCCCATGGGATGCTCATTGCTGGGCAGAGCGTCTGCTTCTCCCTGTTTTTCTACAGATGAGATCCAGAGTGGCTGAGTGACTTGCCCAGGTGTGCCAGCAGGCTGGTGGAGGATCCCAGACCAAGAGCCCCAGCCTCCTGGCTCCCAGGCCTAGCCCCACTGTGAGGTTTCTCCTGCTAGGTCCCCAAGGGTCACAGGCTATGTCTGAGAGGAGATAAGTCATTAGCATGTGTTGGGGGTGCGGGATGGGCGTGGGCCCAGAGCTGCCACCACGGGGAGGCCCAGGGAGGGGGTCAGCGCAGGCCAGAGGCAGGGCGGCCCGAGGTCAGGCTTCCTTTCTCAAGAGGGCACGATTCCTGGCAGCAGCTCCCACGGGAAATAGGAGAAGTGCCAGCCGTAGAGAATACGGGGTGGAGCAAAGGTGGTGTCTGGGCAGGGCTTCCTGTTGGGTGGGCGGGTGGCCACTCACAGAGGCCTAGTGACCTGCACGGCTGCGGCCCAGGGCCAGGCCAGGGTTGGGTTTTGCCTCATCCCTGGCTCAGGCCCAGGCCACCCTGAGCCCCATCCTCCAGGCCCGCCCTGGCTTCCTGTCCCACTGGCCCCACCCAGCCCAGGGGAGAGGGAGGGCCAAGGAAGCCTCCTCAGAAGCACCAATTTTTTCTGGGGGCTGGAGTGGGCAGGCCACGCTGGCCTGCTTAGTGGCCTTTGGCCTGTTACCTCTAGGCCTCCCACCATTCACTTTCCAGTGTGAGGCCTCGACAAAAGTGCTTTTGGGTTTTCTTCCCAGGAGGGCACACTTCAGACACAGCTCAGCGGGGGCCCCTGATTGAATCCCTGCCTTTCCAAGTCAGCAGACAGCAGTGTTCCCTGGGAGAAGTCATGCCCAAGAGACCAGGATGAGAGGAAGAGTGAAGCAAGGCCAAGTTCAGGCTTCGATTGCAGAACTTCCTGGAGGTCGAGCTCTTGCAGAAGGCGCGCCACCCCACGGGGCCACGCAGCCCCACATGAGGACAACGAGATGTCAACCACAGGCACAGCGCCTAAAGAAAGATCCCTTCACCCCATCCTGGCTTGGCATGCCTGAACCCTTGAAGTGTCTGGAGGAGTCTGGGTGGGAGGGGAGCTTGGCCCAGGGGCTGCAAGGCTACCCATGGCCTCCAGGTGAATCCAGCTCATTCCCTGTGGCCTCAGGAACTGGAGGCTCGCCTGTCTACAGGTTGGGGGTATGGTGGGAGTGCAGAGGTTGGCAGCCTGACCCAGTGAGGGCAGAGATATGAACAGAGGCCCTCAGCCCTCTCCAGTCCCCTCTCCTGCCCATTCACGCTCTCCCAGAGCACAGAGACTCAGAAAGCAAATAGGCCAGAGAGCAAGGAGGACTCTTCCAGCTGGCCGACGGCCCACCAGGGACAAAAGCCTCTTGGCTTAGTGCTGGGGAGGAACACAGATGGGAGGGGGTGTGGGCCTGCCTGGGGCTCGGCCTTGCTTGAGATTACCCCAGGGACAGGGACAGAGACAGGGATAGAGCAGGGATCCAGGTCTCCTGCCTGTACCAAAGGCAGCCCAAGGGCCTCCTTATGAAGGCAAACTCACAGCAGTCCCTCCTGGCTCCGGGAGCTCCTGAGTGGTGAGAAGGTGGGTCAGCCCAGCTTAGGCAGGAACTGACTTTAGCCACACCCTGGCTGCCAGCGCAGGACACTGATGACTTGTCCAGATTACCCCAATCAAACAGGCCCTGGCGGGGCCATGTACAGACCCAGCTTGATGCTCTGCCTACAGGGAGGAAAGCCTGGGAGGGACTCAATCGGAAACTGCCAAGGGCCTAAAGTCTGTGGCCCTAAGACAAGCAGGGTGGAAGACAGAAGTCAGCGTCAGCCTGGTGGGAGGCCAGGACCCCATGTCCCAGGAGGAGCTACAAGACGGCAGTAGTAAGCCTCATGACCCCAGAGATAACGCAAGCTGAGGCTGGGGACATACAGGCCTAGGCAGCATTCTGGGATGCTGACCCAGCAGCTTTATAAAAACCCCTGCCCAGAATCCACATTCAGTTGTAGGTGGCATGACAGTGGACCTGCGTCACCCTCAGCCCTGGCCCACCCAGCTCCACCCCTTTTCTGGACAGGCGTTTCCTAGAACAGCCTGAGCACACGAGCCTGTGGGACTCTTCCAGATTGAATACCCTAGATCTCATCACAACAGAGACAAGGTCTGATGATGCTCTGTGTGGCCTTGATGCCAGCTCTCTACACCCCCTTGTCTCGGGCACCTGGTGGGCTCTGCCATTGGCCTATCCTGGGGAAGTACACCTAAGCTTCCTCAGAACCCAGGGGAGCCTGTGGGGTCAGCCATGCCCTGCCCCCTAGCCAAGAGCCAGCTCTCTCCTAGGCCTCACCTGGGCCTGGCCCTGGGCCCACCCTGGAATGTTGCTGGATTCCAGTTTGGCCGTGATCATGCAGGGTGAGGGATGTATCTTTTGTGGAGCGCGGGCCCTGTACAGACTTGGCTGCCAGGAAATGTTTGTCAAAGGAAGGAAAGAGGGAAGAAGCAGGGAGGAGGGGGACAAACAGACACATGAATGCAGGTGGGCTCTCAGAAGCACGGCCCCAAAAAGCCACCACAGCCCTCCTCCTCCAGGCCCCCAGGGATGGTGTCATCTATGCAAGACACAGTATGCAGGCTGACAAACCTCGATGAAGGCCTGGGGAGGCCCCACTCTGCAGCTGCCACTTCCCCTGGTGCTCTGTTCCCCATGTGGGCTAGGAGAAGGCCCCCAGTGTCCGAGCCCAGGGCCTCTGTGTTCTGCCCACATGCACACATTTGCTCAGGAAACTCAGGGTCTGGCTCACACCTCCCCAGAGGAAGGGGACACTCTCCCTGGCTAGAAACACCTGCTTGGTCATGAGAGGCTCGGCGGTGCCTCTCACCGCTCTTCCCGAGCCCTGCAACAATGTAGGGGTTGCATCCTCCTGGAATGGCAGTGGGGTGGGAAATGGCCAACTCATGACAAGATCACAGGGGTTTTGCAATGAAAGGTGATACTGCCCATCCAATGGGAAGAAAATATATCACAGAGGTGAGGGTTTGACCAAGTTTCCAGAAGGTCTGTGTTCTGACAACCCCTATCCCTGCCTAGCCCAGGTCCTGACACACAGTAGGTGCTAATAATTCAGTGGCCTGATGGATGCACACGGGAGGCCTGGCTTCCACACTCCTGCCACGGAGGCCAGGGCTCTAAAGCACACTCCAGGGGCCATACAAACGGTGGTTGCGCCCATGTGTGCCCCTTTCTCTGGTGAGGACTTTGTCTTTCTGGGCTCCCCCTGGTCCCATTTAGGGCTGGGAGGGTTCTCTGTTATCAAGCTCTGTGCCTTTTCTTGACAGATGGGTTGGGGCAGGGAGGTCAGTGGTCCGGGGAGGGCAGAGGATCAGAGCAAGGCCATTCCCCAGCCCAGGCCTCCCCATACCAGATTCTGAGGCCCAAGAGCTCTAGGACCCAGCTCGGGGCTCCCTGATGCCCATGGCGATCCTCGCTGCCACCACCCACACCAATGTGGCCCTTCTCCCTGGCTGTGTCACGGCCTCCTGGCTGCAGCTGGCCTGAACTGCTTACTTGGACAAATAGCGAGAGAAACCAGCCACGTGATGGCTAAGGTTTCCTTGACCAGGGACAGGGACACACACACACACACACACACACACACACACACACACACACACACACACACACACACACACACACACACACACACACACCACACACGCACGCACAGCCACTTGCGGGTCAGCACACACACACACACACACACACACACACACACACACACACACACACCCCACACACGCACAGCCACTTGCGGGTCAGGTGGTCATGTGGCCCAGGCTTCTGTGTCTCTGAAGGACAAGTGACCGGCTGCCCTTCTTCACCCAGAAGAATGCCCTCCCCAAGCACTTGTTTTCTGCTTCCTGGATGTGCCAGGGGCTTGCTGGGTGGGAAGCCCAGCAGAGTGGGGGAGGAAGCAGGAACAGAGGGAGGGGGCAGAGCACCCGCCCAGCCCCAGCCCTGCATGTGTCTGGTGTTTTCCTTCCGCCCTCCCCACCCAGAGGGCAGATGTCTGCTGGGAAACTGTGGCCGCCCAGCCATTCCCCGACTACAGGGACAATCCCCAAACCCAGGGAGAATCCCAAAGCCCAACATTGGGGCCACACAGGAGGGGAGCCAAGGCTCAGAGAGAAGTCCCTGTGATAAATGGCAGAGCTGCCAACATGCTGCACCTGGACCAGTGGTTTTGTAGCTGGAGTCCATGGTATATTATAGCCTTTGGGGCGTCTAGTGGGTGAGGGAGGCTAGAAGAAGGGGGTGTCTAGTCCAACTCAGCAGGAGCGGCTCTGCCTTTGGTCTGTTGCTTGGGAAAGGTCTGTGGGCCAGAGTCTTGAGCACTTTTCCAGCATTGGGGATCTGTGTCTCTGCTACTACCCCAGGGTGGCAGGCTTGTCCTCACAGCCTGAGATGGGCCCACTAAGACAGAAGGAGGCCACATCTCTTGACAGGCAGAGCTGAGACCCTGCTCTAGGGGAGGAAGGCTAAGGGGTGGAGAGTGGGGAGCAGGAAATGCCAGCTCTATGGGGGTCTGCAGCCAGCTCCCACCCTTCCCTGGCCTCAGGCCTGACCCCCAGGACTCCAGAAACTCACTGCAGATGCATCTCAGGAAGGCCACAAAAAATGAAAGGCATGGCCAAGAGTTCCCAAATAAAAGCTAATTCCTGGGCTGGGTGTGGTGGCTCACACCTATAATCCCAGCACATTGAGAGGCTGGGGCAGGAGGATTGCTTGAGCCCAGGAGTTTAAGACCAGCCTGGACAACATAGTGAGACCTTGTCTCTAATAAAAATTTTAAAAATTAGCCAGGCATGGTGGAATGCATCTATAGTCCCAGGTATTCAGAAGGCTGAGGTGGGAGGGTCAGTTGAGCCTGGGAGGTCAAGGCTGCATGAGCCACTGCACTCCACCCTGGGTGACAGAGCAAGACCTTGTCTCTTAAGAAAGAAAAAAGGCTAATTCTGGCCAAGCCCCTCCCTCCACTAAAGCCCTTCACATATGTTATCTCACTGACTCCTCACAATAATTCCATGACTGTGTTCTTCACCAATCCCCAACTCCACTGTCTCAGGGCTGCAGAATGCAGCCTCGGGAAGGGCTTTACTGTGGAGGCAGGTAAAATTATCACCCCATTTTACGGACGCAGCACAGAAATCAATGTGAACTAATCTGAAGGTCACACAGTTAACAAGGGGTGGGGTAGGATTTGAATCCGGAGACCCCAACCCTAGACTGTGTGTTCTTCACCAATCCCCCACCCCACCATCTCAGGGCTGCACAGGGCTCCTCTGGTGGCCCCAGCCCCCAGCCCAGCACACCTCGCAGGCTCTGTCTCGGGTACTCCGGAATGCAGCTTCGGGGAAGGCTCTACTGTGGAGGAGGAGGGAGAGAGGACATCAGGAGAGGAAGAGCACTGGGATGGAAAGGTGAGCAGAGGATGCAGGAGAGAGTCTTGTCAGTGGAGAAAGACACAGAAAGGGAGGAAGAGTGAGAGGCAAGGCATGAGCGGAATAGAGAGAAGGAAGGAAGATACAGAAAGAAGATACAGAGAAGGAAGATACAGACAGAGGGGGAGGCGAAAGAGGGCAGGAAGGAGGAGGGGAGACAGAGAAGAAGAAAACAGAAGGGGAAGAAGGTACAGCTGGGCAAGAGGAAGAAAGAAGGAAGGAGGAGGCCGGGAGATAGATGGAGGGATGGCAAGGAGGTGGGAAATGAGCCACCGAGAAGCTGAAGGGGATGAAGAAGCCAGGAGCCACGGAGACAGACACACAGCAGAGAGGAGGTCAGGGCCTTGGAAAACCGAGAGGCAGACGGAAAGCAAGCCCGCCCACCGAACATTGAATACCTAACAGGAGATGACAAATCAAATGGGAATTACTGCGGTAAAAACATAATTAGAAACTTGATTGAAGTTAAACAGAATTTACATAACACTGCAAATTAACTTTACACGGAAACTATTCACTGGGAAGGCAATGAAAAGGCATTTCATTAGTAATCTATATTTAAACAATAGGCACAATGGAGCCTTCTGATGAGGAACTTGGTGCCTTCCACCGGAGCCGGTGCCAAAGACTGCAGGAAGACCAAGCACAGTGGGTGCTCCAGGCAGAAGTGGGCAGGGACCAGGGGGATCCCTGTGCCTGCTTGTGGGGTGGGGTGGGGACACAAACAGGCCAGGTGAGCTTCTGGTGCCAGTTCTGTCCTTGACTTGCTGCGTGGCCCTAGGCAAGTGTCTTACCTTCTCTGGGCCTTGGTTTCCTCACCTGCAAAATGGGGCCAGTGGAGAGGCAGTTCATAAGCCTGGATAGTCTAAGACAGTCTGGGAGATAGTAGAGGATTATAAGAGCATGGTTTCTGGAGTTAGACGGATGCAGTTCCTGCCCCTTGTGAGCTATGGCATCATGCAAGAATTTTCCTCTCTAACCCTGTTTTACCCATCAGTTCAATGGAGGTAAGTCCAGTCCAGTCCCGCCTGACGTCACCAAAGCAGTACAAGGATTTAGGGAGAGAATGGGTAGGGACAGGCTTAAAGAAAAGTGAGTCTAAAGGCACGGGATTACTCGTCCCCTCTGCTGGGCACACTAATGAGATTACCCGAAGCCTCCTGCCACCGCCCTGCCACGGAGCCATGCATCATCAGAGCAGCTGCTGCTGCTGCTGCCCTAGTCCCCGATGCAGAGATGGAGGGGCATCTTCCCCTGACTTTCCCGAGGGAGAGGAGGTCCACAAGTCCCCGCCTGGCTCCATTCAATTCTCAGCCTGGAAAAGTCTCCTGAGCCTCCTCTCACGTCCTGGCCATGTCAGACTGCACTCGCTCTGCAGACGGGCTGGACTGTGCTCCCGAGGCTCCTTCGCCTGGACACACTCTTCTCTCCATCCCTACCCCCCAGCCCCTATCACACCTTGCACACCTGCCCGGCCTCTGGCCTTGTTCAGGGCAGCTATACTGTGTGCAGCCGTTCCTGACCAAGCCAAGGCCGTTCTCTCTGCTGGGCACCTGCAGTGCTCACTGTTACGCTGGAAAGTGTGGGTTCTTTACCTGTCCCCCCATCACCCCATCTGGACTGCCAGTACTCAGCATAGAAACCCTCCACTGTCATCTCCGCACACCCTGACTCGAGCCCCGCATTTGGCACAACACAGGTGCTTAGTAAACACTGGTTGACCTCAGAGTGGTTAAGGGAGGCTTTCTGGAGAAGGTGGGACTAGAGCTGCACGCTGAAAGGGAAGAGCACCTGACAAGACCCACAACTCTGCTGTGGAGGGAGGGGTGAGTGGGCCCGGGGTCAAACCTCAGCCAGAGCAGAGGGATAGCTCAGAAGCTCCTGGGTCTGTTTCCAGAGTCTCGGGGTGCCCTCTCCTGTGAACTGCAGTACAGGGCAGCTGCAGTGCCCCAAGACATACTACTGGTGGGTGGCAAAGCTGGAATTCGAAGTCAGGCTCAGGATCCTGAGCACCAAAAAGGTACATTCAGGAGCCAAGGGAGAGATGGAGCGGTGGGGAGCTCCTGGAAGGTCAGGAGCACACTTGTTCCTCGTGATCCTACCCAGCCCGGGGCCTAGCCTAGAGGGGGCACTGCTGATGTTTGCAGTAGAGGCTGAGAAAGAGAGAGACCGAGATGGAGAAGGAATGAAGTGACACAACACTGACACGCACGTACATGATTGCCCACCAAAGGCAGAGAGCTCCCCTAACTGGGAGCAGGCGCTCTGACACTCACTCGTGGCCTGGGAAGGTTCACGTCTTTTAGGATAAAGGATCCACACCATGCTCAGGTGCTCAATAGGGAGCTGATGGGTGCCTCTCCCCCACGGGCAGCACGTGACCTGCCACCTGGAGCCCTGCATTTTTGGACAAGGGGGAGGAGCCCCGGAAAGCAGGAGGGAGGTCCGTAGTGCTAGCTGAAGAAAGTGCGAAAGTGGACAGACATCAGGGCAAGATGCTCAGCCAGGGTCAGGGAGTGCCGGCCAGGGTGACGGGGAGGGTCCAGGCATGCGCTCGCCCACAGCCCCTAGCCCCTGTGTGGCCAAGTGTGGGCAGGAAGGCGGTGTGGTCTCTCCTCCCTCTCCATCAGCCCTCTCCAAATATGGCTGGTTTATTGAGGCCTCTCAGCCTTTGTGTAGGCTGTTCCCACTGCAGCATACAGAGTCCTTTCCATGCACTGCCCAGCAGTCTTGCTTGTCCACTCAGAGCCTGCTTTCTGTTCCCCTCCCTGGCTGCACCTTCTCCAGCTCCTCTGCAGACCCCTTCCCCACTCTCACTCCCCCAAAGGGCTGGGTGCCCCGTGACTCACACTCAGGCTCCTGACCCTCTCAAACGCCGCACACTCTCGAGTGATCTCATCTGCCTCACGACTTGCAACACCATCAATCCACAACAACTCCCAAATTTATATCTCTAGTCCGGGACCTCTCTCTGCCTTCCAGACTCATATTTCTAGCTGCCCACTCAATCTTTCCACTTGAACGTCTCAAAGGCATCTCAAACTCAATGTGTCTGAAACAGAACTCCTCAGCTTCTTGCAGCCCTCCCCGGCCATTGTCCCTGGCTGAGCAAATAACCACCTCCCTTCTACCACTGGCTCCTGTCCCAAACCCAAGGGCCTTCCCTGACTGTCCCCGTCTTTTTAAATCCTCCACCTCTAATCCACTAGCGAGCCTGCCTGCTGGGTCTCTGAAACATATTCAGCCTTTGATGGCTTCCCACCTCTTCCTCCACTACCCCTTCATCCCTGTTCCCATCACCTCTACCTGGATGTGGGCAATAGCTTCCCAGCTATCTCTCTGCTCCACGCTTGTCTGCCTACAGGAGTGGGTCCTCCATGATCTCTCTGATTTCGCCTCCTATCCTGACATCCTCCCAGCCACACTGGATTACTTGCATTTCTTTGAACAGGTCAAGTATACCCCTGCAGACTCCCTGGCTGCATTCAGATATCTGTTAAATGGCCAACTTAACAGAAGCCTTTCTTGGGCCAGGCAGAGTGGCTCACACCTGTAATCCCAGAACTTTGGGAGGCTGAGGGAGGTGGATCACTTAAGTCCAGGAGTTCGAGATCAGCCTGGGCAACATGGCAAAACCCCATCTCTACTAAAAGTACACAAATTAGCCAGGCATGGTGGTGTGTGCCTGTAGTCCCAGCTACTCAGGAGGCTGAGGTGGGAGAATCACTTCAGCTCAGGAGGTCGAGGTTACAGTGACAGAGTGAGACCCTGTCTCAAAAAAAAGAAAAGCTTTCCTTGACTAGTGAAAAAGTACTTTACACTGTAGACTCTGTGCTCCTACCTGGCTAAATTTGTCTTCTTAAAACTTAGCATCACCTGATCTATTCACTTTTTAGGTATTGATCATCCATGCCTCCTCATGGGAGTACAAGCGCCATAAGGGCAGGGAGTTTTGTCTGCTTTATTCTCTGCTATATCTCTGAACTTAAAGAGTTCCTGACAGGGTTTCTCGGTCAACACCTGGGGAATGAAGGCGTGAGCAATGCCGCCTCCTCCTCCCCGAATGTCTGCCTGCAGAATCAGCCACGTCCCCTCTCCCTCCTCCCCTGTGTCGTCGTGGTCACCACACAGGCTTTGAGCACCGCCTTATGGAACTCAGTCTGGCTCTGGGATCTGAGTCGGACTCCATTGCACACCACACCCTCTCAGGGCAGGGCTAAATTGGCTCTGTCTTCAAAACCCACCCCTGGGCAACGAAGTGAGACCCCGTCTCCACAAAAATTAAAAAATCAGCTGGGCGTGGCGGTGCATGCCTGTAGTCCCAGCTACACGGGAGGCTGAGGTGGGAGAATCGCTTGAGCCTGGGAGGTCGAGGCTGCAGTGAATCATGTTCGTGTCACTGCACTCCAACCTGGGTGACAGAATGAGACCCTGCCTCAAAAAAACAAAAAAACAAAAACCCCAGCCCTTAATGCGGGCCTGGCCTGGCGTGAGAGTCCATGAATATTTGATGAGTGAATTAAAGAGTAAATAGATGGGTGGATGGGGGGAATGGGTGGGTAAGTAGGTGGATGGAAGGATGGATAGGTGGTGGAGGGATGAATGGGTGGATGAGTGTGGAAGGACAAAAAGAAAGAGGGATGGATGGAGAGATGGACAGGTAAGTGGATGGATGATGGATTGATGGATGGATGGGTCTCACAGGCACACAATACTGCCTAGTGGTTGCTTGGCCTCAAAAGCAGAAATTCTCTTGAGAGGATGAGTGCAGTATGGTCAAAGTAAAAGCATAGAAGCCGGTATGGCAAATAGGATGAAGCCAAGCTGCTGTGGCGTGGCCAGAGCTCGCTGTGATCCCTGGCAGGCACCATTAACTTCCCTGTGCCTTGTTCTCGTGGTCTGAAAATGCAGATAACAATTCTTGCCCAGAGCTGACAGGGAGAACTTTGGAATTTTGAATGCCGCCACAAAGGAGACCACAGCCACATCCCCAGTGAAGCACATCTCCAGCCAGGTCTGCTTTGGAAAATCTTCTCTTCTCAAACCCCACATGGCACTGTGGACCTCGTAGCCTTAGAATCCCACATCCACAAGGGCTGGGACCCCTGGCTACAGCCCTAGAGTTCCAACTGAGCCAGGCTGCTAAGATGGCTCAACCAAATCAGACACAACTGACTCACAGAATCCTTGAGAACTGAGGTAAGTATAGGACCTGAACCCAGTGCTCCATTTTGGAGACAGACAAACTGACACCCAGAAGCCTTTTCTGGCAGTATGAGCACCACACAAGGAGTTATAGAGAGGCCCTGCAGCCAGGCCCAGGAAAGGCTGTGAGAAAGCAGCTGCAAACCCTCAGCTCCGGTCCAGCCACAGCACTTCTGGGCTGCCAGGGCTTGCCCCTGCCCAGGTTTAGGCAAAGGTGATGGTATGGCCTGGGCATTGGGGGCTGGTGTTACCTTTCGGGGTATGGCAGCTCAGTGAAAAACAGCGGCTCCTCTCCTCACACCCCTTGCAGCATTGGTCCGACGCCAACGGGCCTCCTCCTCTTCCTCCTGGGTACACAGGGGAGAGATGGGACGTGTGTGAGAGCAGGCCGGTGTGCAGACAGCCGTCCACTCCCCTCCCACCTCTGTCCCTGCCGCCAAGCTAATCTCAGCGGCCTCTTGGGTCACTTCAGCACACCCTGGGATGCCTGATTTATCAGAGCTGGCTGTGTCTTCCCCACCCAGCCGCACTCCAACCAGCAAGCCAATTCCTCCTAGTGGGATTTTGAAAAATATATAAATATAAGTTTTGTTTCTTCCGGGACTGGGGACTTTGTGTTGTCTTTCTCTTCTTAGTAAGAAAAGCAGAACAGCATCACTTTCCTGTACGGCCCCCAGGCAGGGTGACAGGGAGAAGCTGTCGGGGGTATTTTTAGCCGGGTGTACAAAGCCCTTGCCGTGGCCTCCTCTCTGTGCCGTGCCTGGCTTCAGGGAATTATCTCACACGGCCGGCCGGCAGCCACTTCCAAAGCCACTCTGTGACCCCTGCCTGAATTCTTTCTTCATAATGAATTGCTCACCAGATCCCTGACCAACACTTGGAGCCATTTTATGTGTGTACGCACCTCGGGAAAACCAGCTCACTCCCTCGCCCTTCCTACAAGGTTCAGGGCTGGCTGTTTTGCTTATAACTGGGAGAGGAGGCCCAGACGCAGAGTTTAAAGCAGAAAAGAGCCCTGGTGATGAGTTAGATTGTGCTCCCCAAACTTCAGCTTTTCCTCCACGCTCTTTAGGATTCTTGGTCTGAGCTGAGGTCTACCTGTGTGATGACTTAATTTAATGTTCACCTTCCACTCACTTTTTTTTTTTAAGCTCCAATAAATCCGGCCTTGTCCAAAGCAATCATGCCCTTGAAATAATTGATTTGATAGGCTAGTTATATATTTCTGATACATTTTAATAAATTGTAACCAGTAAAACAAAAATATATGTCCTTTTGGGTACTATCTAATTCTAGAATCTTGCTGTAGACTACCAGATTTACCTGGGCCAAGCTTTGGCAAACTCCCTACTGTCTATCAACCCTTACGTTGTGCAGAAGGAGAGGGAGAGGCATGGAGGAGGGGCAGGCTGGCTAATGGGGCCCAAGAACTGGTTATTGTATCAGGCCAAGGGATGTAAGGGGTCAGAGCCATGGTGTGCTGCAGCCTTGAGTACTGTCTCTCTTTCTAGCACTGGGCAAGACCATTTTTGGCCCCACACTTGAACTAGGCTGGGAGGATCTACGTGGGATGGGCACGAGGCATCTTGGGGACGGGGTGTCCCAAAGGAGGGCCAGCCCAAGGCCCAGGGCCCAAAGTGGCGCCTTTCCCAGCATTCTCTGAGGCCTCTGGTTCACTCTGCCCCTCCCGTCAGGCTCTTTTTGGCTGGAGTGGGTCCACAGGGGCCAGAAGGCGAATCCCCTCTCTAGGTAGATCTAGAGGTGCAGAACATTCCCCTGAGCCCTACAACCTGTGCTCTTGGCGCTCTGACCCTTTGGGCTCCTGGGGGCCTCGCACTGCCTCTGGGCCTCTGCCTCCCTGTGTGTGCTTTGAGAGGAGGCTGGCAATGGTGGGCATCCCGCAGCACTGGGGCCTCACTGCTGCTCTCTGTCCTTTCCCACTCTGCCCAGAGGTTGGAGACCCTGGCTGGGCCCCTGGCCCAGTGCCCGCCGCCTGCCCCTCCCGCTGAGAACAGGATGTGGGTGTCAGGAGGTGAAGGAGAGTGTGGGGGTCGGGATGGGGAGTGGCCTCGGGACGGGACTTCCTGAAGCCAGATCGGTTTACCACAGTCAGTTGGGCCCAGGACCGCACAGCTGTGAGTTATAAATGTCCCTGTCAGAGCCTGGGCCGAGAGGCCCTGCTGCTGGCAGAGGCGCCAGGGCCCACAATGCCCACCCTGGGAGCATCCCCCCAGCCGAGGGCCCGTCCTCTCAGAGGTCCTCCCCCAGGTTCCAGCCCTCACGACCTCTGGGCTCTCCTGCCTCCTCTCGGAGAGAGATGGGTCTAGTGCAGCCTTCCCCTGCTCACCCCTTGCCCTTCCAGGTGCAAATCTTGTGGTCCCAGTTACCAGGAGAGCTCCCAGAGGGCAAGGACCATTCTGGGTCTGCACCCGGCAGGAACCTGAAGCTTGGCGCATAGCCAGCCACTCAACGACCACTGTAGGGGTGACTGTTCCAACTCACCAGCCTGCTTCCCACGGCCCCACCTGCCCCTGCCTGCCCACCAGGGCACACACCGAGGGGAAGTGGGAAGGGAGAGGGGCCTGGCCTGCCACACCTGGTCCGGGTAAGTGGGAGCAGCAGGTCTGGCCACTAAGCCTCTGGGCACAGGGCTCTGTGTCCTGCATATGCAGGGAAGACTCCTTCAGAGACCTTCCCTGAGATACCCATTTTCCTTTGTCTGCTCCCTCCATCTGGGGTGTGAGGTGTAGACCACAGCTCAGAGGCCAGCCTGCACATAACACTGCTGTCCATAGGGTGAGAAGACAGGTCCCTGGGACCCCAAGGCTGGGCCATCCTGTCAGGGCCACCAAAGTGGGCAGCACAGGGCTGGGCCACAGAAATACAATCACAATAACAGAAACAATCAGGAATGGCTCAGGCTGCAGGGCCTGAGGCTTATACAATTTTGGAGGCCCTGTTTTAAAAATTATTTAAAATTACAAACATATATTTAGAATCAGAGAAGAAATCACAACAAATTCCTAGATTCTTAGGAATCCATGCCCCTTTCTCATGAGGCCCCTGTTTAACAGTTTACCGGAAATACTTACATAGAAATGTTCCTGTTTGCAAACTGCTGCCCCTCCCACCTAGAACACTCTATAGCTCCCAGCAATTCCCAGCCTTCACCAGGGTTGTGCCCAGGAGAGGCCAGGATGCCTAACCTTCATGTGCTTCCCTGTAAGCCTCCCAAGAGTGATGAAATGGATAGTGATATTTAACCTTTAGCTGTACTGTTCTAAGCACTTTATGTAAACTAATCCACTTAATCTTACCACAACCTATGAGGTTGGTACTGTACCCATTTTTTACACATGAGGAAACAGAAGGTTAAGAAACTAGTCCAAGGTCACACAACCAAGATGTGAACCCAGACAGCCTGGCAGGGATGCCATTGCCAGCCCTTCACCACTTCTCTCCACCTCCCTCAAGTGACCAGAAGGGTCTCCTTCCCTGGGAGGCTTCAACAGCAGCAGCAACCTAGGGCTGACTCTGAGTAGGCCCCCTTCTGATGAAATAATTCATTCATTCCACACAGACGCACTGAGCACCCAGCACACCCCAAGATCTCGGCAGGAAACAGGGGCCTCCTGCTTAACAGAAGTGGGCACCATCTTGACTTCCTGGGACAGGCTGGGGGATCCTAGAGATGTGCTGGGCCTGCCCCAAGGAGACCCTGGAGGGTGGGGAGAGGGGGAAGGTTTGCCAAAAGTCACATGGCCTGTTGTCCAATTCTATCATTTTACGGATAAGAAAAGGTGGCCTGGAGACGAGTGACTTCCTGAGGGTCCCCTGAGAGTGGTGACCTACACGAGTTCTGAGACTATCCTTCTGGAGGGGTAGGGCAGATCCTGGAGGACTGGGGTGGCCAAGGCCAGGCCTGGGGGAGGAGGCAGGTGCCTTTTGGCCCCCTAGGAGCAGTGCCTTTGTTTTCTCTCTTTGTTTTCCATCTGCCCTCAGCCCCAGCGGCCTTCCCGGCTTCCCCTGATTGTGTACAGGGTGATAAAGGGGCTGATGAGAGGGAGATCTCTGGCAGCACAGACACAGCGGCGGCGGGTGGGTGGGTGGCCGAGGGGGCCCCTGGAACTGGGCTCGCTGCCGGCTGTACTGGGTCTTCCTTTGAGGGACACTTTGCACATGACTCTCAGAACCCTTTCAGCATAACTGTCCCCATCTTATAGAGGAGGAGACTGAAGCTTTGGGAAGCAGCAGCCAGGCCTGGAACCCTGGCCCTTGGACCCCAAAGCCTTGGGGATCTCCAGTGGGCCAATGGGCCACGCTGACCCTGACCCTTAGCTCTCTGGCCACCCAGACAACACCTGGCCTTGTCAAAGCTGTTATCCCTTTAACTTGAGAACTGGGCATTTTCAGATTGGCCAGGAAGAAAGAGAGCAGGGGCCAGTCAGTGTCTCACCTATCAATGCCAGGGGAAACAGGTGCACCGCACGTCCACGTGAAGTGACACACTCGCAACTGGTGGCTTGGTGGGAAATGGGGTAGTGTCCAACCTCCTGGCTGCCCAGTGAAACTACCTTTAGGAGGACAAATGACTGCTCTCTTGTGGGCTAATTCTGACCAACTGCAGGGCTGGGGAGAGAAGGGCACAATCTGAGGGCACCATCTGCCCAGTCATGGGATGTGGCAGTGGTGGCTGCAGACCTGGCCCACCCTGCCCCAGGTCACTGCTGACCCTGACCTCAACTGCCTGGCCTCCTGACCTGGTCTTCTCAGACCCTCCTCAAGTTATCAAATAACCCACCTTATTAGGTACTGTAAGCCGTGTCCATGTTCCATCTTAATTCTTTATGTACTTAAAAATGTATTGACCAGGCACAGTGGATCATGCCTGTAATCCTAGCACTTTGGGAGGCCGAGGCGGGCAGATCACCTGAGGTCAGGAGTTCGAGACCAGCCTGACCAACCTGGTGAAACCACTTCTCTATTAAAAATACAAAATTAGCTGGGCGTGGTGGCGCATGCCTGTAATCCCAGCTACTCGGGAGGCTGAGACAGGAGAATCACTTGAACCCGGGAGGCAGAGGTTGCAGTGAGCCAAGATAGCACCAGCCTGGGAAACAAGAGCGAAACTCCACCTCAAAAAAAAAAAAAACTATTTAATTATTTGTATCACTTTAAACCAATTACTTTTTTTTACTTAGCCTCATCAAAAGCACTATGATCTGTAAAATCATGGGTTTGATGTATTAATTATATTTTTTTCCTTAGTTACATGAACATACATACATAGTGTTAAAATTTGAAATTCAGATGCTCACATGTGTCCGGATAGCCCACAGGGTGCAAAGCCAGTCCTGGGGAAGTCTCGATCCAGGTTGGGAGAAAGCCTGGCTAAGTGCGGTCAGGGTGCCGTGGGGCAAAGCCCAGGGCTGCCCAGGGAAGTAGAAGGAGGTGGAGGTTTTCAGAAGGGTACACAGAGGGTTCAGTTTGGGCCATGGGCTAAGTGCTCCTTTTCTCCGCATGAGTTGGAGTCTGGTCCTCGTAGTTCTCCAGCAGCAGATAAAGCCACCTCCCTGCAAATTCCTCCTGACGATAGCATACAACAGTGGGATGGGCACTGGAGTCCAGTCTAGAATAGCAGTCTGACTCTGTCCCTGGTCACTGTTTTGCTGGGAAGTGCTAGGCCTCTCTGTGCCTCAGTTTCTCCATCTATACAGAAGTAGTGAGTGAGCCACAGGTTCCTCCCAGCTCCACCAATCAGACTGCAGCACCTTCCCCCTACCCCGCCCTGAGCCCCAGTGGCGTCTGGTGCTTCTGGTGACCCTGGGCTTCAGACAGGCCCTCGAACCCCCCAGGTGGGCCTCCCTTGACCCCTTCCTCCCATATCTGATCAGGGGCCTCAAGTGGTGTCCGGGGTGCAAATGGGAGACAGGGCCATCCTGTGTGACAGCTATAAAATCCGATAATCAGCTAATCACCAGCAAATTAGCATCCCATCTTTACATAGAACAAATATAGTATTTACGTAAAAGTTGTTAGGAGTTTCTCTCTTTTTAATTAGCAGAAATAAATGCAAAATGAATGGTAATTAGGCAGCTGATGGATTCGGTAGTACAATTATGCCTGCGGCAGTGCCCCAGTCCTTAAACACTGCATGCTCTGAGGAATCAGAGGAGCCTATTTATATGATTTATTTATAAAACAAAGTTAACAGAAACAGAGGGGCGAGGTCTGGGCACTGCTGGAGGAGGGGTCTTGGCTGCAGAGGCAAGGCCCTGGGAGGAGAGGGAGCTTCAGTGCCCAAGGAATAAGGGGGAGGGGGGTGCTTAGTGTTGAGCTATGAAAATGCACTACCAAGGCCCCCATGTGTCTATTTCAGGCCAGGCATGCGTCGCTAGGAATGGCCTCCCTGGCAGGAAGCAGGCTAGGGCAGTGTGAGGGGCTGGGAGCAGCTGTTTTTATACTCTTGTCTGTCTCTTTCTCTTCCCTGGTCCCTACTTCTCTCTTCTTTGCTGGCCCTATACTTTCACTGAGCACTTCTCTGTGCTGTACCCCTGAGGTGCAGAGGGAAGGGAATATTCTTCCTTTCCTCCCGGAACTCCAGAGAAATCAGATCCAGGAATAATGGAGGCCAACACAGTGGGAATAAGTTCCAGACCAGCAGAGCACCCAATGCTGTGAGAGTACAGAGGCAGGAACCCAGAGGAAGCAGTCCTGAGGAAGAGGCACAAATTGGGTTTTGAAGGATGCACAGGAGTTTTCTGAGAAGGTGGGAAGTAGCCAAAGGATCTGCATGTGAAAAGGCAGGGAGGTAGGAAAAAGCATCATGTGACTGCAGGAAAAGAGTGTACTAGGGGGTGGGTGCTGGAGAAGCAAGCAGGGTCTTGGATGCCATTCTAAGGGTTTAGACTTGATCCTAGAAGCTGTGGAAAGGTCTGAATCAAGGGAGTGGACAGCCTCTTTTCACCGACAGTTCTTTTCTTAGCTTCCCCTCCCCCACCCCAGAGCCAGCGAGGGGGCCAGGTCGACAGGCCATTGAGAGGCAGCTGGTCCAGCTCATCGGAGCAGGAGGCTAACCTGATTACAGGGACAGGAGGTCTGTCTGCATGGGAGGATAGGAGGAAGGGAGAAAAAAGGGAAGTGGGGCCTGCTGAGCCACCCCTGGGTGTCCGAGGTGAGGGGCCCATCTTCCCTAGAACATAGTCCCTGGCCCTGCCCCCACCCCACTCCCTCACCAAGCCTGAGGGAGGGGAGAGAACACTGCCTGTGGGGCCTCATCGCCTTCTCCCAGACCCAAACCCCAGCTCACCACTGCTTTGTGCTGTGACCTTGAAGAGCCATTTCCAATTCTGGGCCACACATTCTAGTCTCCAAACAAAGGCTTGAATTAGAATAGGGGAGAGGCAGCAAATTTGGCCCCCAGTCTCATCCCATGTAGTATACTTTTACGGGCATGGGTTGTCCAAACTTTTAGGAATTTAGGTGGAGCAGGCACTCTCCAGAATGCCACAGTCCTCGCTGCTCCCTGCTGCCTCACTCCAGCCCAATACACAGGTTTGTGTGATATGCTGCAGGCAGCAGCTGAGTGGAGACACCTGCACGAGGAGGACCTGGGCTCAGACAGACAGAAAGCCCAGCCGAAAAGGCTGGTGATCAGAGTAGCTTCCCTGCCATGTATTACCCTTGTAGGAGGAGACATGGGAGCCACTGCTGCACTCAGGACTTGGAGTGGACAAGCAGCCCTTCCCTCTCTCCAGTGACTACCCTGACTCAGTCTGCCGGCCTCTAAATGGGAACAATATTACCTGCCCACCCAAGCCCTGGGGTCATTAGAAAGCTCAGAGAAGCCCATGCACGTGGCAGTGATCTGAAAGTCAAAGCCCAGGGTAGTGGTTTAACCGGGACTTTGAACACTGCAGGTTCTGAAGGATTTCACAAAGGGAAGTTTTGCACTCCCCAGCGCAGACAGCTCTCAAACCTCTGGAGCCTCCCTTTAAAACAGCAGTGCTCAAAGGTCTTTCAGCAGCCCCGGCAAGGTCTAGAAATGGTGTCTGAGCTGCTATCTGCCATCACTCTCAGGAACGCGCTCTGAACTTGTAAGGGAAGACAAAGATCACACCGCACCACTTCTCTGCTCTGTAAGTTGCGCTCCTGCCTTTGGCCAAAATCAATACAAATCTCCACTATGATTGTTCCACCAGAACACGGGCCGGGCCCTTGCGATGACATTCCAGCCCTGGCCAGCACAGAGGGTCTCCCTTTTTCACATGACTTCAGCCCCAACTCAGGGGGCAGCAGAGTGTGGGGTGGAGGTGGGGTCCTGAATGAGGGGGACAGCACAGGGGAGAAGCAGAGGGGGCCATGCAGAGCTGCTCTAAGTGCCTCTCCAAAGACAAGCCTGGTGCTATTCATCAACTGGTTTTCAGGGCTGTGAGAAATCAATGGCATTTGTGCTGCAAACTCATCATTAGGACAGGAAAAACTCTGCAATGGAATTGATTTGTTTAAATATAATAACACAATTTAACAGAGAACTGTGGGGGTGGGGAAGGGACCGAGGCAAACAAAACAGGCACGACAGCTCAGAGAAGAGGGAGATGAACCCCCCAAAAAACCTTCCAGTGTGGCTGCTGAGCCCCAGTGCCACCCCCACCTATCCCCAAGCCCCCGCCACCGAGGAGGCCAGAGTGGGCACGTGCTGTTCTCCTACACAGAGCAGCTCAGGACTGGTCTCAGAAATGTCCTCAATGGGCTGTGGATGGGCCCAGAGACCTGGCTGGTCATTGCTGCATTGTTCTTGGAGGTGACTTTGCTTGGTGAATATCGGTTCAACCCAACAAATTCTTATTAGGCATCCACTGTGGTCCACGCACCTCTGCAGAGCTGTGGGGGACATGGGAAGAACTCCTGGCCATAGCCTGAAGGCATTCCATGGCAATGGGGTGGATTAGGCAAGAATGCAAGGCTAGGGCAGGCTGGCTTCCTGGAGTCTCAGGAGATGTCAGGCGGGGGTGCAGCGGGATGCTAGGGCAGGAGGAAGACAAAGAGGGAACAATCCGGGCAAAAATGCAAGGACCCTTCAAAGAACTGGGAGGGCCCCATTTGGAAGATGGTGCTCATTTCATAGATACCCGCCTGATGATGACTGATGGGAGCTCACTTTACTGATCCTTAAAATGTTCTGGGACCCTGCAAACACTTTATAAGTGTCACTTTATTGAATCCCACTATCCTGTGAAGGAGGGAATATTATTACCCACATTTCAGAAATGATGTCATTGAAGCACCGAGAGGTTAAGTGACTGCCCAAGGTCACACGGTTAGTCAGTGATGGAGCTGGAATCAGACCCTCATATTAAGACCCCAGCGCCTATGCACCAACCATGGCGCTTTCCTGCCATCATCGGACCTTGGTCTGCATATGTGCTGGGGAGACAGATAACTCCTGCCCTCTGGGAGCTGGGGCATGAGATCCACTGGGCAACTGCATGGCAGCAGCTCAAGGGGGAGTCTGAGAAGGGCACGGCAGGGGCACTGTATCCATTTGGCACCCGGCTGCAGCTCTGCTGCAGGCTCAGCCCTGTATACTGGGTAGGGTTGGAGTGTTGACTGGACAGTGCTGGGCCTGGCACTCAGCGTGTCCCCAGACCTTTCACATGACCTTGGGGTTGGAGGGTGGAGGGCACAAGCAGGCTGATATTAGGGAAGGCCTGGGCAGCTCTGGGCAGCCTTTCTGAGCTCAGCAAGGGCCTTAATGTCAGCCTCAAAATTCTGACTTTATGCAAGGTGATGGGGGAAGCCAGGGACGGCTGGAAAGGGCTCAGGGATTCAGAAGCAGGAAGATGGTCCCCAGCAGGGGTGGGATGCTGAGAGGGTCACAGATCCAGAGATGGTTAAGGGGGCCTAATCAACTGTTGGATGTGGGGGTCAGGGAAAGTGAGGTGTCAAGGATAACCCAGGCATCTCCCCGCAGCCCTCTGGGGGCTTGGATGCCCAGCTTCGCTGAACCAGCAGCTGCCTGCATCAATATGAATTGACCCAGAGCCCAGGGAGCACTGCGCCCCTCCCCCAGGAAGCCCTGACTTGGGGGAGGGCACTGCAGGCCAGCAGGCCGCCACCAACTCCACTCTGTCCCCCTGCTGACCTTTCTCCTTTGTCAGCAGTGCACTCCATCAATGCACCGGAAGGGCCAATGCGATCCCTCCCAACTGCTCAGGCCAGGGCTGGGGGCAGGGGCTCGCTCTGCCCTCCCTCTTCAAGGAAGAGGTTTCCTGAACGTCTCCAGAAAGCTGGGAGCAAAGCCACTAAAGCCCTCAGTGCAAATGGGGAGACTGAGGCCTGGTGAGGGGCAGCTCAGAGTCCACCAGACAACTGCAGTCACAGCCTTGAGCAAAGAGCCCACCAGGCATGAGTCATGCCCCTCCTGCTGGCAGAGGGGAGGGAAGAGAGGAAGCCAGAGAGGAGACTGGAGCCAGGCCCTGGGGGATGGGCAGGCACAATCTGTCTGGGGGAGGGGCCTATGAGGTGTGGGAAGGGGCCTAGCGACTGCACCAGCAAGCCCCTGCGCCAAAAAGAGGATCCTGTGGGCTTCAGAGTGGGGCCAGTGGACTCAGGCAGGCCTTGGGTGGTCAACCATCCTGGTTTGCCCACAAGTGACAGGTTTCTGGGACACAGAATTTTCCATGCTAAAACCGGGACGGTCCCAGGCAATCTGGACGGCCACCCTAGTGGGGCTGATGCTAAACTCTGGTTTTCAGTTCAACCACTCTCTGTGTCTCAGTTTCCTCATCTGGAACGTAGAGCTTATAACAGTACCTTGTGTATGGTTGCTGGGAGGTGGGGGAGAGTGACATTAAATAATGTACTTAAAGTGCTTAGCATCCGGCACAGCATCTGATAAAAATCATTAAACAAACGGCAGGTGGCTGCTGTTATTACTCCCAACTGCTAGACTATTCTTACTACTATGAGTACCAGCTAACACATACCAAGTGTTACCCTGCACCAGACTTTCTAAGTACTGTGCATATGTTGCTAATCTAATCCTTACAATACTTAACGGGGAAGGAAGTATTATCATCCCCATTTTCAGACGAGGAAATTGAGGTGTGGACGGGTTAAGCATGCCCAGGCTCTTACACCTGCCAACCATAGAGCACTGAAAACCACTTCTTTTTCCACTGGAATGATCCCAAAGTCTGGGAGATGCAGGCCAATGTCAAAATGATTATGGTCACACTGACCCAGGGCAAGAACTGGACAAACACACAGGCCACTCTGGAGGTGCCCTTGGGATTGGCAAGCATACCCTGTTTTCAGGGAGACTGAGTCCCTAATCCTTAGCCTGGGTCTTCAAGACCTTCCCCTTCTGGTCCAATCAATCTAATTTATTTGAGTTCCAGGGTCTATTTACACAGCAAGAGAAAGGAATGCCCCATGATGTACACATGCCTCCTCCTGGCCCCAGGGGCTCCACTCTTAATCAGGCATGTTTTGCCTGCTGCGATTCATTCTGCAACAACACTCCAAGGTCAGATTCATGCCCATTTCCGAGATGAGAAAAGAGAGGCTTGGAAATGTGCTATGGTCACACAGCTGGATTTAAACTTGTCCAGCTCTGAAGCCTGGGCTCCTCTTGGTTGCTGGTATGACAAAATGAACAACAGCATGAGGGCAGGGGGCCACACTGCATATGTCTAGGTCGGGTATGGTGCAGGGAGAGGTGAGTACTAGAAAACTCCAAGGAGGGGCAGAGCCCCCTCTCTTAGAGCAGGGGAAACTCTGGCAGCTCAAAGAAGGCACCCAAGCACCCAGGGGTGCAGTAGTCAACCTGGACAGGTACTGTACCCAAGAAGAAAAGGGGGAGGGAGACCTGAGGCAGGAGCCCATCGCCCTGCTACCTGGAGGGGAGGGAGGTCTTGCAGAGACCCCTCTTTAGACTCAGAAGCTGAGCATGCAATGCCTCCTGTCCCAATCTCTAGGAAGTTCTCAGCACAAGGAACTGCATGCTTGCAAAGCAATTAGCTTCCAGCACCCAGGAAAAAGGTCGCTGAGGGGGCAGGCAGGCGCTGGCTGAGCAGTGGCCCTGGGAAGCTGGGCCCGGTTATTTTTAGCATCTCAATTCAAGAGGGAGGAGGCCCTCCTTCCCACCAGGTAAATGTCAGCACCACTAGCAGCCCCAGCCAATTAAAGCAGCTGGAGCCAAAGAGGGAAGACAGAGACTGGTGGCCTCTCCTGCTGGCCCCCAGCAGCTCCTGCAAAGGGCCTGCTCCCGACTCACCTCCCGCATGGCCCTGAACAGGAAACACTGGCTCGGTCTTTTTAAAAAGGCTGATCAGGGGCCTGGTTGGAGTCCTGGCTGGGCCGTGTGACCCTGGTCAAGTCTCACACCTTCTCTTCTGTGACTCCAGTTCCCCTCTGGAAAACGCCACCACCGCCCCCCCCGCCCCCGCCCCAGCCCACTTGATATTATGAGGGTGACATGAGTCAGGGGTTGTGAGGATAAGAGAAGCTTGCCACCTCCTGCTGTGGGGTGGTTGCTTTATTATTCCAGAGAAGAATGGACTTCCCGAGCAGGAACCTGGGCCATCTGACGGGGCCTGAGCTGGCTGCTGTGCAAACTGCTGGGGGGATTTGCGCAATCCCGGGGACTTGTAGTCCAAGGAGCCCATGGCTGGCGCTCTGCTGATAGGAGAGGCATGAGACAGAGGCCGCTGCAGGTCAGTGGAGGCTCTGCAAACACAGACCGGCCGAGCCCAGGGCTATGGGGAGGGGCCACACCTGGAGAGGGCACCAGACGCCCAGAGCGCCGGCAGCACGCCTGGCACTGGCATGGCATTTCCTCTGCATCAGGGTATCAGCCAGCTGCAGCCTTGAGAAGGAATAAATACTGTCCCCTCCCTGTCCCCAGCAGGAGGGAAGGAGGCAGAAGGAGGAAGGAGGCAGTTGGTCACAGAAAAGAGAAGGGAGGCGCATCTCTCATTTTATCCTGGGACCCAGATCCTTAGTCTGTAGTGGGGGCTGCCCCAGGGACCTAATCCCTCATCCTCCCAGGCTGGTCCAGCCTGGCAAACCCCAGAAATCTTAGGTCAGCTCTCCTCCACCGGGGAGAAGCCTTGGGTCCAGCAGCAGCCTTCTGGGCCAACTGCCCCCGAGGTGCTGGGGAAGCCCATACTTCCTTCAGCTCATATCCCCGGCACCAGCTCAAAGCCTCCAGAAGTGGATTCTTCCACTGAGGCACTTCCCTGCTGTGGCTCCCCAGGTGCCTGAAGCTCAGAGGAGATAAAAGGGAAACTGAGGCACAAAAGTGGGGCAGTGATCTACTCAGGGGCATTTAGCAAGTTAGAAGCAAAATATAACCTTCTTCCTTCTGCCATCTCCAACCCCCTGGGGGCACCTCCAGCCTCATTTCTTTCCGTGCACAGTCCCAGCCTCCACAAAGCCCCCATTATCTGCCCCAGTGTGGCTGCCACAGGGTCTTGGCCCAGCTGTTCCCTTTGCGTGGAATGCTTTCAGCTTGGTTCACAGTCTGGTCATTCTTTGGGGCTCAGCTGGCACTCACCTCCTCCAGGAAGCTCTCCCTGACCCCTGAGGCTTTCAGAGCCCCTAGACCCTGGCCCTAGGTAATGCCATGCTGCCTGTGGTCAGCAGCCTCCCAGATGGTTGAGCTGGCTGGACACTCTGCTGAGCCTTGGCAGAGGGGGCTGATGAGGGAAAGGGCAACCCCTGGTTTCCTGAGTCCACTTTATTTCATCACTCCCTTGCCCCTTATAAGCCTCACACTAGGCCCTGACTCTGAGGCATTGCCCCTAGCCCTGACCATTGGGCCTACAAATCCCAGCCTCACTGGGGCTCTCTGGGTAAATGGATGACAGGATAAGCCCTTGCTCGTGGTGGCGAACCTCTCACAGCAGGAGGCAGAACACAAATGCGGCTCCACGGAGCCAGGTCTGCGGGTTCCTGTGCAGCTCTCAGTCCCAGTTCTGGGTGGCTCTCCACAGGTCCCCAGAGCTTCCTTGGCCCCTCAGGGTCGGTCCTGCCTTTCTGCAGATAGAAGGCTCCTATCGCTGCTGCTGCTGGTCCCTGCCCCTGCCAGCCTCTGCACCCCCCATGTAGCCTACACAGTTTAGGGTGGCCCTGCACTCAGCTGATAGCCTGGAGCACCATGTTGGCTACCTTGGGGCATGCCCTCCTATCTCTGGGCCTCAGTTTCCTCATCTGTGACATGAGTGGGGTGGGTAAAATGATTTCTAAAGACCACTCCTCCCAACATGAGAGACAGGCTGTGGGTTTGTTTTTATTCCAATAAAGATGTCATGCTTGTGGCCCCACCCAGTGTCTATTACTTGCTGCACGGTCGCTGAGGCTTCGGACCTAGGAACACAGGGCACGGGCAAGGCTGTCCTCCGCCCCAATGTGTGGCCTGGGTGTGTGGCTCATGAACCAGAGACAGACAAACTCCGGAGCTCAAAAAGAGCCAGGGGAGCAAACATCAGTGGGAGCGAGAAGTGCCCTCAGTAAGTAACACCCAGGAAACTCTTTACAACCTCACACTCCTACCAGAGTGAGCACACACCATCCATGAGGCATGTCCAGGACTCCGGGACAGCCAGAGGCAGACCCAGACCCACCTCTCTTGGGAAAGATGCTGCCTACCTGCTCTAGCCTCTGTACCCACCATGAGGAACGCCGTGTGCCCCTGGGCTGGTCTCTGAGCCTCTCTGATCCCACTGTGTCACTGAGCCATGCCCGCCCCAACCTCTGAGCTGAGGTCAGGCCCATGGAAGATGTGGTCGGGGGAGGTGTGCAGATTGTGGCACCTGGCTGTACCGTCGGTCACTTTATCTTGCAGCATTTGAGAAGACTGGCTTTCCCCTTTTGGTAGCAAGCCCCAGCGCCTGGTCCAGCAGAGGTGCCTGGGTTGCTGAAGAGGCTGTGGTGGAGCATGAAGGTCCGGCCAGTGGACAAACCTCCAACCCTGCTCTTCCTGCTGCCACAGTTCCTGGGTGAACTAAGTCTTAGACTGGACCACACCTCACCCTTGCCCTAGCTTGCAGGCTGAGGCCAGCCCTCCTAGTTCTCACAAAGGAGCTGCCACTGCCCTACAGTCTCTTTTAGCTCCCCACTCCCTACAGGTTCGTGGCCAAACTCTATGGCCTAGCATTCAAGGCCCTCAGGGGCTGCCTCAGCTGTGGCTGAATGAATCTTCCTCCCCATCTGGACAGCCCTGACTTATGTCACCAAGTTGTGCAGAGACCCCAGGAAGACCCTACTCTTCCACTCTGTATAGGAACCCCACTCACCTTCCCCCTCCACCAGGAAGTCTTCTCTGGCTGCCTCCTACAGCATGAGGAAAGAGCTGTACCTACCTAGCAACCGTGCACTGGAGACTGTGACCTCTACTCAGACCTCCAGACCTGGGGCTGTGCTCTCCCAGCTCAACTGATGATTCACTATTGGATACCAGGGCCTACCTAGCACAGTGTAGGAGCACAAGGAAGTGTTCAACCCCAAGCTGGCTGATGGACAAAATGGATCACCCAGCAAACAGGCAAGTATCTGTGACAGGCAGTTTGTTGTGGTAGGGAAAACACATATTATGGTGTCAGATAAAACAGGCCTGAGTCCAGCCCAGGCCACACTATAACCTGTGTGACCTTGGCTAAGTTTCTTAACCTCTCTGTGCTTTGAGTTTTCTCATTTGTACAACAGGATAGTCCCAACTTCAATGGGTTGTTGACACCCTTGAAGACTGCAGTTTGTAATCCCTGACCTACCCCAGTCCTCTGGTTTTACAGACCAATAAACAGCTCCTCAGAGAGGGGCAGCAACTTGTCCAAGGTCACACAGCAGTTCTTAATGGGACTGAGGCTTGAACACAAGTCCTGCTCAGAGGGCCCATCAGGACAGCAGTCCTACCCTCCTGACCTAGAGGGGCATCCTACCTTGGGCAGGAATAAGCAGCGAGCTGCAAACGATTCCCAGATCCAGGCTGGGGTGGGGGTTGTGGAGTCATAGCAGGCTGCAGAGGCTGGGGTGGAGGGCCTGGGCTGCAGGCCACAGATTCCACGCAGTGGGAGGAGAGGTGTGCATTCTCAGCTGGCGCTGAAGATTGACAGGCATGCCATATGCGGACCCTGGAATCCCAGCTCCGTGTGGCCACGGGCTGGGCCCTGGCCAGGCCTGCTGTGAGCTGGGCTTGGCATTCAAGGTCTTCATGGCCAGCCCCAAACCGCCTATGTAACCCTGGAAGTCTGCTGACTGACATCTTAGGGTGTGCATGCTGGCAGCCTAAAGCCACACACCAGGGGCCGGAGGGGCTGGCGAGGAGAGTGCAGCCTTCGCCCCAGGTGGCTGCCCACAGAGCCCTGAGCAACAGCTGTTTGGGATTGCCTCATATGAAATCCAAATCCAGCCCAACCCCAATCCCTGATCTCCCTCTCCACCTTTTCTTAAAAGACCACACAACCATACCGCTCCATGGAGGGAAACCCTCCTGTGTGGTCACAGCCCTGGAGTCCACCCCCTACTCACTCCTGCTGCTGCCACCTCCACTCTTCATGCTAGAAAGTGCCAGAAAGCACTAACCACGCTCCAGGCATGGCTGTGAGAGTGCCCATGGCTTACTTCGTTGAATCCCTCACAACTAGAGGGATATTCTCCCCATTTTACAGATGAGGAAATGGGGCACAGAGAGATGAAATCACTAATCAGAAGCCACAAAGAAAGGGGTAACAGAGCTGGAAAACCTCCACGCCTCAGCCCAGTCTACAGCCGCAATCCGCCAGCATCTTCCACACTCATCCACCAAGCGTGTTTTGAGTGTCTTTCGTGAAGTGCCAGCCATATGGAACAGTTTGTCATGCCCCTGATGCGATACCCCTCTCATCTGTGGCCAGCCTTTGCCCGCGGTTGCAGCCCAGGCCAGCTAGGGCCTTCTCACCTCTGCCCCAGACTTCGGAGCCATGTATACCTGGCTCTAGTCCGCCGAGCCACGTGAACTGGGCCACATCACTTGTGGGGAAAAGCAGGGCTGGGCGCTTGTCTACTCTAGCTGGCTGGACCTCTGCGCTCTACCAGGCCCTCTTCAGCAACCCACATACCTCTCCCAGGCCAGGGGCTGGAGCTTTCTACCAGAAGGGAGAAGCCAGTTTTCCCAAATGCTGCAAGATGAGGTGGCCGAGGGTGGAGCCTAGGTACCACTCTCTGCTGCCACTGTCTACACCCCTGCCCAATGTGGGTCTGACCTCAGCCCAGGAACTTAGGATGGTTGTACCTCTGAGCCTCTGTTTTCCTATCTAGCAAGTGGGAATAGGGCCTTTCAAGAGCTCTCCAGGGTGTGATGGGTGTGAAAGTTCTTTGCACACTGTAGAGAACTCTATAGTGCAAGAGGTCATTGCAGCTACTGAAGGTATCACAGAGCAAAGGCTGGAAGGGAGGAGATGGGGGTCAAAGAAATCTCCATGACATCTAACCTGCACGAGTGAGTCTTCCAAGGAGAGATGGGTGGGTGGGCAAGGAGCAGTCCAGACAGAAGCCTCTGCAAATAAAACAGAGTAGACTCCCCATACCCTCCACTGCCCAGCCTGGTGGATTTGGAAAAGCACAAAAAACCAGGCCACCAAGGTAGACAGGGGCAGCACTGGAAGGTAAATGGGGTGAGTCAGGAGAGCCTTGAACATCACTACCTGATGGAAAGGGTTGCCTCTCCACCCTGGCCAAAGCTTCTGTCCTGGACTGCTTGGGATAGGCTAGATGCTGGCACCACTGACCCTCCTCTGCAGGCAGGAGGGTACCATCGCTCATTGGTAGATGAGGTTTATGGAGATGAGGAGGACTTGCCCAAGGTCGTGGGGCTAGTAAGTAACTGGTGGCACCTGCACTTGAACTCAGTTCTTGGCGCTAAATCCCACAATTGCTACACTTACTCAAGCAGGGTTGGCTTCACTGGCCGTCACACAGGGCCATAAGCTTAGAAGGACTCTACTCTGCTGTCATCATCTTGCAATCCTTTATAATTCATGAACAAAGGGCTCTGCATTTTCATTTAGCATTGGACCACAGCTAAATTATTTAGCGGGCCCTAATTCTAGGAGACTCTGATGGGTACTGCTGGGTGCAGATGCAGGTGCGAAGGGCCATGAATAAACTCTCACTTTTCTGGGACTTTGGTGGAGCTGAGCCTTCTGCTGGGTCTTCCTTGGCCTTTGACATCAACCTAGCAAATTTCTCCTCTTTCCAAGGCCCAGTGTAAATGTCACCTCCCGGGGATCCTTCCCAGTTTCCTTCCATAGTGGCACCTACCACCCATGCCAAGCAGAACCTTGGCTCCCTGTGCTGTGGTCCTACACCCTGATCCTTTAGCAGGTCACAGAGCCTCCCAGTGGATATGCAAGCAGTGGCTACCTCTCCAAAGGCCTAGGACTCCTCCAGGCCTCTTGGGTACCCCAGAGCTTTCTGCTGGCCAAGTTTCCAAAGGACAATCCTAAGGATACTTTACAAAGGAGTCGTGGAGAGGAAGTTACTAGGTCATGCTAGAAAGCAGACCCCAGAGAATAGCCTATCTTTCTATTTGCAAGAAAATGGCAGGTATGCCTGGGAATACTAGGTCAGAACTAAAGCCCAGATAATCCCAGAAGCCTCCTTGGGAACCCTCTCTAACCTGGAGGGGCTCTCTGGGAAGGAGGGAGGGAAAGGAAAAGGAAGTGTTGAACTGAGGTGGGTGCAGTGTGGTTAATAAGCACCCAATTCTGGCTGTGCTACTTCCTGGCTGAGTGGCCTGCCCTCTCTGAGCCTCAGTTTCCTTATCTGCAAAGTGGGTAATAAATGACCTATCCCTGAAAGGAGATCATGGGAGAAAAGAGCATAAATGTTCACATCTGATGACCTGGATCCGAAGCCCAGCTTCAACACTTATGAGCAGGTGTCCTTGAGAACCTCACCTGCATTTATTGTGCCTCAGTTTCCTCATCTGGAAATTGCTCGGTAAGGCCTTCTTCTCAGGCTTCTCAAGGGGATTTAGAGCTCTCATGGAGGCAATGTGCCAGTCTCCTGGCAGGGAGTCAAATGTGGTTGTTGTACCAAAGCTGGGCACTGCAGGCCCCCAACTCCTCAGGAGTCAACAGGGAAGTGCAGGTGGCAGAGCGGGAGCAGGGATGACACAGACCCCACCACCTTGGGGGAGGCAGGCAGTGTGGACTGTTGTGCCCATGATTCAGAGAGTACCCAGGCCCCAGGGGATGGGAAGCCTGGAGAGGAACAGCCCCCACATCCCCACTCTACCTGTAACCTGTTTTCTTCTCATGAGACTACTAGCTTCAATTTGTTGAAGCCCTGCAGTGCCCAAAATTGCTCTCAGCAATCCACACAGCAGCCTCTCATCCTTGTGGCCACCGTATAGGAGGCGGACGGGGATGATTCCTGTTTCCAGATGGGGAATGAGGCCCAGAGAGGGCAAGGGCTTGTCCATGGTCAGTCACATGGCTGGCCCTCAAGCCCCAACACCCTCCCCAACATACACACAAACAGAGCTCCAGCTCAGCCTCAGCCCAGGCTGTCCAGAGCCTCCCAGGAGCTGCTGGAAGCTTTTGCCAATGCAGAGCCATCGACCTCGGAACTGCCTCTTCTTGTTGGAACGCACCCTGCATTGTATGTGCATGGATATGCAGCCCCGTGTGTGTCAGAATGCTGTGTGCTTGTGAGAGTTTGTGCCCGTGTATGTGTGTAGTTCCAACACGAGTTTGTGAATGTGTATGTGAGCATGCAAGTGCACGCAAGTGTTATCTGTATGCATTCATGTGGCATGCAGAAGCGACGTCTGTGTACACGTTTGTGAGGAAGCGCACATTTGCACATCTGTATTATCTATGCATTCACCGCCATTCATGTTTGTGTGTGCATGCACATCCTGCCAGGTTCTGCTCCATCTACTGCTTCTGTCTCCGCACACTGTAACTCACTTGTGGTCACCTCCCCAGAATTCTCCCCCCAGCCTCTGAACCCTCTCCACACCACGGTTATGGGGCTTGCCCAGAAAACTGGGATCTTTCTGTTTCTCCATGGAGCAGAGAGTGGGACAGGCCCCTTTCCCTTGCACTGCAGTCGGTACCTAATCCAGGAGTTGGCACACAGTAAGTGTTTAATACAAGCTTAGGAAAACGAACTTGAGGGGTGGAGGGAAAGAAAGCCTTATCCAGCCTACACACCCCTCCTCTAGAGGGGGCCCTGGCTGCCACCTCAGAGGCACCCGGAGGCCAGGCCTGGTCCCTGCCACATCACATCACAAATGGGTCATGACCCCAGACCCACCAGGAGCCTGTCACCTGGTAAAAGCCCCTCTCCCTTTTCTTGAGTTGGGACAGGATCTGGCACTTCTGAAGACACCCATAATCGCCCTGATCCCCACCCCGAAAAAGAAGCTAGGAGCAAGGCCAGAGGCAGAGTAGGCCAGAGGGCAGTGGCTGGCGCACTGGAGCCACACAGACCTGGACTTGAACCCTAGGCTCAGCCAGGTGTGCCGCCTAGGGCAAGTTACTTCCTGAGTGAGTGAGGTTCAGTTTTCTTACATGTACAATGCTGGTGATTACAGCAATGCCCTCATAAGGCTGCTGCGATGCTGAAAGAAGTAATAACTCTATAGTACTTTGCACAGTACTATACAGTTAAGTGCTTATCGGGTTAGAGGATATCATTACTGTTATTTCCATGGACTAGACTAGAAAGCTGAGGCCCTCTAGAAGGAAAGGGCTACCCAAGGCAATACTGGGAGTTGGCAGCAGAATAAAATCCAATGTCCAGGTTGCAAGTCAGGACATTCACCACCCTCCACTGTGTGGCTTTCTTTGAGAGGAAAAGGCCAAGGAACAAATAAAGACTGAGAAAGAAGCCCCGTCCCCTCCCCAGCCCTCTGGGCCCCTGAAACAGTACCATGCACTCTGGGCGGCCCCGCACTCCCTGTCTGCCCCACGTCAGCAGGTGCACAGCACCAGAGAGCCAGCCCATCCCACTTACCTGCTCAGGCCTCTGCCGAAGGACCAGGACTCAAGTCTGCTGAGAGCGTCTGGAGGAGGAGGCGGCAGCCCCAGCAGTAGTACGAAATCAGAACACAGCTGCCGTGAGTCCTATGGGAGACAAGAAAGGGGGCAGTGAGCTCCAAGCTCTGACCCTGAGGGCAGCCCCTCACCCACATCATGGACCTCTAGGTCCTGGCTGCCATCTCCCGGAAGATGGAACTAGCCCACCAATGTGGAGCTACTCTAGGCACTGGATACCGCCCCGCCACTGCCAAATAAAGGTCACAGCTCCTGAACGTCACATTCGAAGCCCCAGCACCGGCCGAGCAGCCCCGCAGCCCTGAAAGCCAGACCACAGCGGCAGCCAAACCTGCCCGCCCACCACTGGGCTTCAGTCAGCCTGGCCTCCCAGAGTCCCTGGCTCCGGCCTTGGCACACGCTGGGTGCCCCACTCAGAGCTCTTCTCCCCACTTCTCTGTCTTTCAAGGGCCCCTGGCCTTTGAGACTCTGCTCAAGTGCTTCCGTGGAGCCCTCTCTCACCAGCCCCTCCTTGCTTGTTCGTCTCCAGTGGGCTGTGCACCTGGCCAACCTCGCCTCCTCCTGCTTCCCAAAGGACACTCTCCCGCTCCAGGCCCAGCTCCTGGACATTGGGAGTGAAGTCTAGTTTCCCTCTGTCCTCTGAACTGGTTAACAAGGACCACAGAGACTCCTTGATGGATGAATGGTGCCGTGAAGGTGTGCAGTGAACAAACAGAACAACATGGGCCGACTGAAGTCAGGAGGCCTCCCCTCATCCTTTCCTCTGTTCGATTCTAGAATATGGGGTCAGACTGATGAGAAGAAAGGGACTTGGTGAGGTTGACACTTTTCCTTGTCATTTTACAAATGAGGAAACTGAGGCCCTGAGAGGGAAAGGGTTCCTCCCATGGTGAAAGGCAAGGCTGGAGCGAAGTCCAAATCTCCTCAGGGATGGAGGCTGTGTGGCTGTCTCCCCCCAGCTCCTGCATCTGCAGACCCCTGGCCTCCCTGACTGTTGAGGGTCAGGTCAACCATGAAAGGCAGCTTCTGGGAAAAGGAGAAGGCAATAGGAGGCCTCTGGGGTGGAAAAAGTGCAGCAGGAAAGCTCATGCTCAGAAAAGAGGGATCAGCCTCATGGCTCTACTTCCCCCGACCTCGGGGCCTGAGGCTCAGGGCAGGCAGAGAGGACATCACAGGAAGCCCCTTCCAGTGTCCACGAGATGCACCTCCAGCCCATCTTCAGCTGGGTCTTTGTAAAGTCCCCTTCTGCTGGTGGGGCACACACTAGACACTAGTCCCACCACTTGGAAGAACAGTTTGGAAGGGTCTCTTACCCTGTGACCTCTCCCATGACCCAGCAACTCCATGTCCACAGAAAAATGTGCATATGTTCACCAGAAGACATGTGCTAGAATGCTCGTAGCAAGGCAATTCGTAACAGCCAGAAAATGAAAACTTCCCAAATGGCCACCAACCATAGAATAGGTCAACTGGTGTTTCCACACAACAAACTGCTGCACAGGCTTGGGAATGAGTGATCTGCAACTTCATCCAACAACACCACGGGTAAATCTTGCAAACACAATGTTGACTCAAAAAGCCAGGCGTGACAGAGAATACACTTATGAGATCCATTTACATAAAGGTCAAGAAGGGCAAAAAGACTCTACGCCTGTAATAGACGAAATACGGCAGGGGTCCTCTGGAGTTCCTCCTATCAAGAGGCGGAGTCTGTTCTCCACCTGCTGAGAGCTGGCCTTGAGAGTTGTTTAGATCAATAGGATTCGGTGTGAGTGACATTTTGTGAGTTACAGAGACTAGGCCTCCTCAAGAGGTCCTGCCATTTCTGGCCTTGCCTCTCCTGGGAGGCTGCAGGCCATGGAGGGAGGTGTCTGTCTTAGTGGAGGGTGGGGAACTCCCCTGGCAACAGCCAGCACCCACTGCCCGTGTGACTGAGGCCATCTGGACCTTCCAGTCCAGCCGACCCTCAAAGGTGACTGGAGTCACATGAGCCCAAGGGAATCAGGAGGAGAAGTCCAGCCAAACCACAGAACTGTGAGGTTTCATAAATGGTGGCTGCTTTAAGCCACCAAGTTTTCAGGTGGTTTGCTGGGCAGCAGGAGATAACTCACAACAGGCTGGAAGTCAGGACGGTCGGCATCCTTGAGGGGGCAGTGAGTAGAGGGCACAGGGGGCTCTGGCGGGTCTGCAAGTTTCTGTTTCTTGATCTGCCTGGTGGCTACAGAAGCATGTGCCCTTCAGGATAATTTGTCAAGCTACAAATGTAGGAGATACACACTTTTCTGCACGGGTGTAACACTTCAATGGGAACTAAAGACAAATCTTTCCATGGCTCTCCGCCCAAGTGAATCAGGTCAGCCCCACCCTGGCCAGCCGGCCTCTGTAGCCCATCCCCAGCCCTGCAGGCTTTACCTCACTCTTCTGTGCACCCCCACAGGCTGCATCACACCTCCACCCCAGGATGCCCTTCCCCTTCCTACCATGCTCAAGCCTGCAGTCAGGTGGCACCTTCTCCTGGAGGTCCTCCCTGACCTCCCCAGGCCTTGCCTGGGTGTCCATATTCACACAGTTCTCTCTCTGGGGCTGGGTCTTCCCCAGGGTGTGTAAGTATCTCTTCTGCCTCCCCAGCTCTCAGAGTTCTCCAAGCAGAAGCTCTATCAGGGTTGGGTGGCACCCCTATTCCTCTTCCCCAAGGGTCGAGACACCCCCAGCCATACTGTGATGGCCAGAGCAGGCTTCAGGGGAGGATGGGGGACTGGGATCTCAAGATGGGTCAGCTGCCAGCTCCCAACAGGGCAATTCTCTCCTGGGGGCCCAGCCTTCTCCCACGGAGATGGAGGGTGGGGCTGAATCCGGGGGTGCAGTAAGGGGCTACAGAGTGCAGGGCTTATGGGGGGATTATACTCCCCATTTCGCAGTAGGCCATGATGCCCAGTAAATGGGCACCACTCCTTCCCTCTTAATTATCTATTAAAACAAAATTGCAAGACCCATGGCAGTAGTATAATGCTACACCCTCTGGCAAAACAATGGAAACTGCTAGGCAGACAGAAGGAAGAGCTGTAATGCCAGACAGAGTGGGCATCGGCTCCACTAAAATCCTTCCATGTATTGATTCCATGAATTGTCCATCAGCCCCGAGTGACTGAGAAGGCAGAAGCCCTCCCCTATCCAACCTCAGGTGAGTGACTGGCTGAGGCCTCAGCTGATCCCTCAAGCCAGGACCTTGGCCTAGCCACCCCTCTAAGGGCCTCTTGCCCCCACATTTGCAGCTCCAGCTCTGTCCTAAATAGATATGTGGTCTCTGGGGAAACCCTTCAGCCCTCAGTTCCCCCCAGCATCATCTAAGAGCTATGGCTGACACAACGATCTCTGATGAGCCCGTTTTCTCTCTCGTGGGAGGAACGGAATCCCCGATAGGCCAAGGCGGTGCTGAGGCCCAGCATCTTTCTGCCTTCCTCAGGTTCTCCACTGTACCAGCAATGATGCTTACCAGCAATAGGATGATGCAGCCACCTCACACACTACAGACAGGCCACAGCACCTGTCACCTTCCTGCGTTCTACCTCCAGGACCCTTTGCTAAGAGAGGAAGCTCCTTACCCAGCAGAGAGGCCCAAACAAGCCAGAAAGTGGCGAGGCTGGGAGAGGGAAAGACATCAGATCCCAGGAAACACGGTCTGTCCTGTAGCAGAGAGAACTCCAAGCCCACAAGGGCAGACTAACATCAGAAGCAACTCTGGACTACAGTATGCCTTCCACAAGTGGGTCTGCTACCTTGGAAGGTGGTGAGTACCTCATTCCCAGAGGCATGCAAGCAGAAGGGAGCTGCCACGTGGTGCTGTGGGTGCTGTAAGCACCAGAACAGAGCTGGACTCTATAGTTCCCAAACTCCTCTGCTAAGAATCACCTGGGCTGATTGTTAAACCCACAGCTTCCCAGGCCTCTCCCCTGGGAATGGAAGTCTATGGGTCTGGAACACAGCCCAGAAATTTAAATTTCTAGCAAGTCCTCCCAGGTGATGCTCTGCATCTGGAAAGTTTGGGGGAGCACTAGCAGATGACCCTCCAGGTCCCTCTGAGTCCCTCACTCCACTCCACCACCCACACCCCATCTGGAAGACACCACCCGGGCAGCAGCCTTACTGCATCGTTAAAATGAAAGTGATTTAGAAGCTTTAAGAGGGGGCAAAGATGTCAGGGGGAGGGGAGATTCTCAGCCTGTGGTGATACGGGCGGCAGCTCCTTCGTAGCCCCCCTGGGCCCCCCCAGAGCCATCCAGAAAAAAAGCTTAACATTTGTGGAGGGGGGGGTGGTGCTGACAGCTGTTCAGCTGCTGCTCAGTGAGGCCCCGGAAAAGCAATTATCTTGCTCTTAGCAGAGAGGAGCTGGCTTTTACCCGCCCCTTCCCTCCCTCCCACCTTCACACACACACACACACACACACACACACACATACATACACACACACACACACACACACACACACACACTCAGGCCAAGATGCTGTGGCTGGCTCTGAACCCGCCTTCCCCCACTCCCAGCCTCCAGATTTCTCCAACTCACTCAACCTCCATCCTCAGAGCACATTTCCAACACTTAAATCATTTAGCCCGCTAAACCAGAGACGGCGAAATGGGTGCTATTTCTTAAAAACATACAGAGAGCGTATTAAATTATTGATAGCCATTAAACAGGGGGAAAAATTAAACAGCTCTCAGCTCTTATCAATCATTCATGCAGTTTCCACTGGGGTGTTTTCTGGAGAGTGATCACTCTGGCAACCTGGGGAGCCAGCTCCTCCCGGGCAGGGAAGGCTGCCGCTGGATAGAAATGGATGGGGCCACCCCAGTCCCCAGCAGTCAGGGGGGCAGCACTGCCCTCAGAGGGGATCAGGGGTAGGAGTCCGGCAGGCAAGTCAGCCTCTTTCCATTTGCAAACTCCTACCTCCTCTTCACCACACCATTAACAAAGGGAGACTCCAGCACCGCCTTCAGGAACCCCCTTAATTAAATCCAGCCTGCTTTTATTGAGCTGATACTACACATCAGGCCTGTAGGACCCACAAAGAAAAAAGCCTCAAGGCACCTATACAGGCGAACGGGCTCCAAACGTGAATATACTACACTGTGATAGGAGCCATCAACGGAGAGGGGGCTCACAGGAAAGGGGGGCAGCTTTGGCCAGAGTGGGGGTGCCAGGGAAGCCTTCACCAAAAAAGTCATTTTTGTGTAAATTCTTGGAGGGGGAACAGAAAATCACCCAGACAATGAGTTGGAAAGGGCATTCTAGAAAAAGAGAATAGAATAACTCAGGCAAAAGCACAGCATAGCGTGGTGCCTGTGTCTCAGCACCCACCCTGCCAACAACAGCCTGTGGGGTGGGGGCCTGGGCACAGAAAGTGGAGTGTGGAGCAGGCTGGAACTTCAGCCTCTCCTCCAGGCACCAGTCACATTCAGGCCAGGCCAGGGGAAGGAAGCACAAGGCCAGGACCCTCCAGTTGTGGACGGGCAGGAGGCTGGGGTTCACCCCAGCTGCCCGGGCAGCAGCACCTCCACCCCCGCATGGCAGATCCATTTCCTGGCTCTGACTCAGGACACCTAAGCCAGTGTGACGCAGACCATGGAGGCTGCAGGCCCAGGATGCTGCCAGTCTCGCGGCCACAGACAGGCCTGGCAGAGCTGCTCAGGAGACAGGCTCCCTCCTGCCACCGAGCCATGCCAAGGACCTCAGCACTAGAGCTGCGGGAGCCAGCAGACATCTGATACCACCCAGCCTCGCCACACGGGGACCATCCACAACCAGAGGCCACTTGAGGCTCTGAAGCCAGGCCGGGCTGCTGTGGGGAACAAAGAAGCTAGGCCTGTCCTTGCCCTGGTACACAGGGCAAGCTCTGCATGCTGAAAGCTGTTGAGAAGCCCTCACTTGCTGCCTTGCTCAAGAGCCCAGGAGCTCAGGAGCTCAGGAGCTCAGGATCTCAGGAGCTGGGAGCCAGGAGCCAGGAGGAGGCCCTGCCAAGTGTTGATAGCACCCTCGCCAGAGAAAGCTGCTGTCACAGGGAAACATTCTGGGGAGTGTGGTTGTTTACCACCAACGCCTGGGACCGTCAAGAAATAATCAGAAGAAATTAAATTTGCTAAGTTGTGAAAGATATAAAGGAACCCTCCCTCCCCAAACGCCCAGACGTTTTGACCTGGACAATCCGGCTGCTCTATTTTGCGTGGTTTGGGGGAAACGTCCTTAGATCTGCAGGAATGGGTGGGTGGTGGCATATATGTGCAATCAGCCAGGATTGGGAGACTGGGCCCTGAGTTCTGCCTGGGCTCTGCCATCAACCTTCCCCTCTCTGGGCCTCGCCTGCTCCCCTCCTCTGTACAGGGACAGATACACATTCCAGGCTCCTTCAGCCATGCTGATATTACAGGGCAGAAGTGGTTTCCAGGCGGCGTGTCCACAGAGCCTGCCAGGAACATGGGGTTCCTGAAGCCTACCCCAACACCTCTGCTACGCTCACCCAAGGACTTTCGGTGATGGAGCCCAGTGGGTCTGAAGTCATCAGCCATTCCCCTGCTCCCGCACACACCCGTGCTCACACCTGAATTGCTACATGTAACCCCCTCCCTTTAGTTCAGCCTCCACACAGGTGCAGGACCCGTGCAGAGCGTGGGTCCGACCTGGCACAGGGCAGGCTGTCAAGGAAGGTCTGCTGACCAGCAGAATCAAGACAGGGATGGGCAAGCGACCCTACAACCCAAATCAAACACACCTGTCCCCCACTCAGGTACCAGCCCTGACTCCCCACTGCCAGTATGTCCCACTGCCAAATTTTCAAGTCCTGAGACTCCTTCAGTTGGGAGTTGTGTCCACACTTCTAGAAGTCTCTCACACCCTCTACACTCCAGCCACACCACAATCACTCAGCGTTCCCTGGATGTTCATGCCCCAGGGCCTTTGCCTATGCCATTACTTTTTCAGCCCAGCCAAGTCCTACTCTGGGTCAAGCTGTAGCTCCCCATTTGTAACTGTCGTAACACTTTACAGTAGACTGAATTCTATTCACATTTGTTCCAAACACTCAAACAAACCACCCCAGCCCCCAGCCTGTAGTCCCCGATCAGCTTTTCCTAATGGCTAACCTACATCACACCTGCTGTAATTTTAAAAACCATTCCCTGGATAGTGGGAGAGATGTTCTCAGCCAAGTTTAAGTGAGACTGTATTCTTGGAGCTCCCTAAAGTGAGGGAAGGGGCAAGCTTGGGAATTTCCAGGCAAAGCCATCAGAAAATTGGCCACAAATGAATCATTAACTCTCGAGTCAAGATCTCCAAGTAGCTGGTGCCAAGGTCTCAGGCTCTGGCCTGTGTGGGCCCACTTGGTCTCCCTTGGCTCAGGCCTGAGGGTGCGCCTCCCCCATCACCCACACCCCCTGGCCATCTGCTTCACCCCACAGCCACTAGCCATCAAGAGCAAAGACTCTGCTGTTTAGGCCAGGGCAGGCCAAACGTCTTATGGGAGAGGGTACACCTTTCCCCGGGAATGACTCCAAACTTTCGCCCACACACTTCTGTCCTTCTGGAATGCCATCCCTTCCAGTGAGATAAATCCTCTTTGTCCTTCAAGGACTGGCTCCAGCCTGGCCTGCCTCCTCCCCTGCCTGCCCACCTGGGCCCCATGACCTCTGAGCCCCTGCAGCCCCGGCTGTGTCTACCAACCGTCTCCTCCCTGCCCTGGCCTGGGTGCCAGGGCCTCGTTTCTTCAGTGAAGCCCCTGTTAGGATGGGGACATTGCATCCTGTACTTGACCCTAACAGCTATCATTAAGTTGGGCACAGACTGGGAAGCCCACAGGTGATGGGGACTGCTCATGGGCTCTATGCACAGGGGCCCTGGTGGTGGTCAGCTCAGGAGCTGGGCAAGGGGAGCAAGTGGACTGGCAGCCATCTGCATAACTGTGCAAGGAGCCCCTCGCTGCCAGTGGCCACCCCATCTGGAAGCACAGGTGAGTGCATGGCAGATGATGTATTGATATCACACTGGGATACCTGTTAATGAGGTATCATCTGTGTTTCCAGACTTCAGGTCCATTGGTCATGAAGTTCATGAGTTTAAGCCCTTCTTCCAGGCAGCTTAGAGGAACTATGGTGAAACTGGAAGCCCCAGACTGCAGTGCTGGCAGTGGGGGCCTCAGTCCTCACCTGGCTCAGGTAAGACACCATGTTCCCCTGTGGGCCTTCTTTCGGAGCCTCTGAGCCAGCTGTGGTGCAGCCATCATATGGTTCAAAAGAGACAGGGGTAAATGTAACCACTGGCTTCCCACTGTGGGGCTGGGTGGCTGCAGGGGGCACAGCATTCAGAGTCCCAGGAGCCAGCTCCTTTGTAGTCGGCCAAGATCAGTACCAACTACCTCCTTCCCCAGGGCACCTCTTGCAGGCTGAGGCTGCCAGTTTCGGCATGGCCCTCCCAGTTTCCTGGAAGAAAAGCTTGAACTCTTCTTCAGTGGGACGGATGGACATCAAGTCTAGAAACACAGATTAAACCTCATTAATAGGTATCCCAGTGTGGTATTAATGCACCATCTGCCATGCATTCACCTGTCCTTCCAGACTGAGTGGCCACCGGTATGGCAATAAGGCCAAAAACAAGAATAACAAATACCGCTGATTTGAGCAGCTGCTTTGTGTCAAGCTCTGTGCTAAGCTCCACACACATTTTTCCTGAATTCTCCCACCATGCCAGGAGGTAGATACTACTATGAACATGCCTGCTGGAAAGATGAGGAATCTAAGGATAATAGAGATGCAGATGAGGATGAAGTAACCTTCCCACATCCCAAGGCCAGAGGGTGGCAGCACGGGGGTTTGGATGCAGACATCTGGCCCAGGCCCTGCATGCCACCCCCAAGTGCCCAGCACCCCTCATCTCCTTTGCTCAGAGCTGGAACAAGTCCTATGGGTACCACCCTGCAGCCTTCACTGAACCTTTTTCTCATCTGACCTTCAAAACACTCCATGAGACCACTGGTGAGGGTCATTATTGCCATTTTACAGATGGGGAGACTAAGGTCTGCTGGGGGAAGGAACTTGACTTCTCTAGCAGTTTCTGCACCCCTTTTGTCCTCACAATAACCCCATGAGGTGGCTGTTGCTAAGACCATTTTGCAGGTGGGAAAACATTGATGATGGGAGAGGCAGAGGGGCTATCTAGGGCCACATGCTGGCAACAGAGCCTGGGTTTGTGCACCCGGCTGCCTGACTCTTGACTGGGCTTCTCCCACGACCCGGGGCTGTCCTCAAGGTCTGGCACAGAATATGGGCGAGTGCATGGGCATGGTGGCGAGAAACAAAGGGTGGATCAGGAACCCAGTGTGGGGGCCTGGGAGTGGGCACCACAACCCTCCCTCCCAGCCTCCCCTCTCCAGCACCATCCATATGGAGGTGGGGTGGAGATGCTGAGGACAGATGAGGCTACCTCCCCAGTTCCTTCAGGACTCCTGGGCTGGGGCACTCTATACTCATTTACGATGACAGAGAGTCTTATCCATGAGCCTAATGATCAGGCGGGGGCAGCCCAGCCACGCTGGGCACCGGGTGTGTGTTGCACACAAGGATGTGAGTGTGGACAACACCCATAGTGAAAAAGACAGGATGAGGTGGCAGTTGCATGTCCACACATGTGTGCACACAGACCCATGCACACAGGCGCACTTGCACAGAGGCATGTACACCCCTCACCAATGCACATCCACACTGGGACACACACAGGACAGCGAACAGACATCCACCTCCCAGAGCCACGAACAGATTAACACAGAAAGAGGCAGCCCAGAGGACATAGGCACATGGATGCCTGCAGAGTGCAGGCAGACACACACATGCGTGCACCTGGGCACACCTGTGTTCATCTGCACACAGGCCCAGAGCAGCACACACCTGCATGCTGGGCTAACACAGTTTATGGGCTGTGGGCAGGGATGTGGACAGCCTCAGGTGCACATAGAGCACGTGGGCCTGGGTGTGCCCACCCAGGTGTGGGTCTGGGTGCATGAATGTGCACATGCGTGCACAGGGGCCTTGGTGGTGGTCAGCCCCAGGAGCCAGGCAGGGGAGCAGGTGGGCTGGCAGCAAGGTGGGCTTGCAGAATTGTGCAGGAAGCCCCTCACTGCCTCTGTGCTGATGTAGTTAGGCCCGTCCAAAACAGCCCCATAAATTAGGATGCTGCCTGCTGCAAGCATTTAAATCACTGTCCCTGGGATGCAGAGCTTAGAACAGAGAAGCAGCCAACCTCAGACCCTGACCCACGATCTGTGTGTATTAGGGGGAGATGGTTGGTATTTGGCTTTCCTTCCACCCAAGGCCACCTCCCCACTCTTACCCCAATCAGGCCCCCTGTCCTGCTAGCCCACTATGTCCTGCCTCCCTCAGGCCTTTCTTCCCCATCCCACCTTTCTTCCTTCACTCTCAGTCTGAGATCTCAAAGTGCACCACTAGCCTGAGCACTGCCCTCCCATCCCCAGTGCTGAAAGCTTCTCCCAGCAATTGGCGCCCTAGGACCTAGGTATGGGTGGGTGGGGTGAACAGTCCATTCCCAGACAGTAACACTGCAGGTGGTTATCAGATCTGAGATCTGAGCTGGGGTCCATACCCAGCTCCACCTCGGATGAGTCCTGCCACCCCTTCTCCCAGCCTCACTTCCCCTGTCTGTAAAGGGTGACTGGAATGGGACCTCCCAGGGCTGCTCGCCCTGAGGATCTGCTGCCTAGGGAAAAGCTCCTCTGTGGATGCTGATTAAATATGACTATTAATAATACAACCATCTGTATCTCACAGTGGAGCGAGGATGATTAAAACTGGGCCCTGTGCCCCAGTGGCAGAATAAATGGGTCTCCGGGTGGGCTGGGGTGTCAACACTAGCCTGGAAGCAGATCGCTGGTGACTATGTTGGGAGGGGCTCTTTATACTGCATAGACAGATGCTGACAGGAAGGACAGAAAGGCAGGCAGGCAGAAAGAAGGTGGGGAGCTGGCTTACCAGAGGATGAACAATAGACAATTACCCCATGCCAGGGCTCTCAGGCAGGACTCTGTGTCTGCCCCTGGGACAAAGCAACTGGGTCTTTTCACCTCTTCTCAACCCCACCCCCACCCTACAGCAGAGCCCAGAAGCTCCAGCTGCTGGAGGTAGTGAGGCGGTAGGCATGAGTGCCATCCTCTGTCCAGAGAAGTTTTGGAGGCTACTATCTGCCAGGGTCAGGCCAGTGCCCTCCCTGCCCCCTGCAAGCCCTGCTCCAAGTAGCGTCCATGGATGGAGGAGCCTTTCTGAATGCCTCCGAGTAGTGTGGGAGCAACGGAGACAGTCCCTCCCTCCCACCGCCCGGTGGTGCCCAGTGCACCTCTGACGTCACCCATCCACTTGAACGCTCTTTCGTGGTGAACACATCTGCCTCCCACCTCACATTCACCAGACTGTGAGCAACACTGATCAATCTACCTCTGTGAACACCACTGGCGGGCCCCCGAGAACCCTCACCCTGACCTAGACACTGTTAACCCAGTAATCCTCACAACAGCCCCATGTGGTGTTTACACCCCTTTTATCAATGAAGAAACTGAGGCACAGAGAGAGAAAGGAACTCACCAAAAGTCACACGGCCAGAAGTAGTTCAAATGCAAAGCATGCTGTTTTGACTCCTGAGGTCTAACCCGCTAGGCTACAAAAGCTGACTGAATGAATGAGGCTTAAATAGCAGGATGCAGAAAGTTCTGGGCTGTGTAAGTGGACAGTGAAGTGGCCAGAAGATGGGTATCACAGGTTCAGGCCAGATGTCTGCATTAACTGGCTGTGTGGCCTCAAGCCAGTCACTTGCTCACTCTGGCCTTCAATTTCCTCACCTGAAAAAAGTGAGCAAATGGGGCTGCCCCATCCCCTGGCCAGATGCAAAGGCAATGGAAGAGTGAGTGCTCTGAAAATGATCAAAGAGCATGATCATGAGGGCTATATCCACAGCAGCCAGGACTTCCAAAGCGGAGCCCAAATGCCTGTTCAGGCAGGGGCACTCAAGAACAATAGATGAAGGATCTGAAAACAGGGCTGTCCTAGAAAATCTGGGGCACTCAGCCACCTGCACAATGCCTGTAGTGAGGTAGTGTTACATGGACTGCCGCCAAGCCAGGCCGAACCACCTCTCCAGTCCCATTTGTCGATCATTCTTGGGTCTCATCAACACACTTCCTGGGTACCTACCCCACATCCAGCCCTAGCAGGGAGTGGGTATGGAATGCACAAGAGCTTCCTAAACTCAGGCGCTGAGTGTTGACCCTCCAGGGCCTGCAATGTGGTTGGTGGATATCCCCTTGCACAACGGGCAAAGACTGGCCAAGGAGCATCTGCTAAGTTCCTATAGGAGCTTCTGGGCTCAATCACCCACTGATTGCCAGGCTGGGTGCTGGCGATGCAATGGGGGCAGGATCTAGCCACAGGCTTGGGGGAGCACGTGAGTCACAAATAAAGGCCTGTGTGCCCCCAGGCTTCCTTCCCACACCCATGGCAGGCATTACCAATTGGTCCCCACGCTCTCTTACAGAGCTCCTTGTAGCCTCAGAATTGCTATTCTGTATAGCACTCCAGGCTGTCACTCTCAGGCAGAGCATAAGACAAAACCTACAGCACTTGATGTCCCTGTTAGTGGAGCAACTACTACATTCTGCTGGGTTCAGCCATGCCTGGGAGAGCTAAGGCCTGGTCTTGGTCTCTGGCCTAGGAGAGAGTAGCCGGATGGTGTCAAGCTTAGACCCTCAGTTTGGGAACTTCAATGGAGAGGCACAGAGGGCCTGGGGGTGGGGGGATTTGGTTTTGCTACAGAATCCCAGCTTCTTGGCCAAGACTCTCCACGAGAGTGGTTTCCCTTGGCCCGGATGCCAGGATGGGGCTTTCTGTAGCCCCACCGTGTTAGGGAGTGTGGTGGTCACCTCTGGGTATTGTGCAATCGGAAGACAATTTACCAGAACATCCCTCCAGCAACCCCTCCCCACCCATTCCTTCTACAGGGGCACAGAAGTTGGTGAGCACTTTGGGGAAGGGCAACCTGGACAGTTTGCAGAGCCTGTCACATTTCCTCCCATCTTCCTGATGTCTGTCATTTCCTTCTGCCATCGAAACTGCCATTAGCTTAATAATCAATTCACAACTTTTGTATAAATACGTTTATTTTTAAAAGAACTTTATAATACTACCTTAAATAGAAAATTAGCCTCACTCACCAAGGATAGAAGTTAAACACAAAAACAAATACAAGGAGAACAAACAATGGCACTGTTTTGCTGCCTGCCTGCTGGAGGCTCCAGGTCCTGCAGGTGCTCTCTGTTGAAAAGGGACACCAGCAAGTATCCAGTCACTGGGGGCTGTCCTTGACACAGCCAGAGGGCTAGAGAGGACTAGGGGCGGAGGGGTTTTCTCAGTCCTGATTAACGTGAACTCCTGAATGCCAACGGTCACTTTTGTTTACCTTTGAGGAGCAGAAAGCAGCTCAGTTCAGTGGCACTCTCAGGATCGAGGCAGCCTGTAACAGGTATGTTACACAGAAGAGGCTCAGAGAGGTGGGCCCACTGGCCCCAGGTCACACAGCAGTGAGTGGCCAAGCCCGGCTTCTGACCCTGGTCTCTTGCCTAAGCACAAGGTCTCTCTTCTCTGCCACCGCCTTCTCTATGCCACACGGAGGCACTTAGGCAGAGCAGAGTCGCTGTGACCTGCGGCTGGTGTGGCAGCAGTTTTTACACCTGAGGTTAACAGCTGTGATTTAAGAGGTTATTTGTCTAAATTTTCGGGAATCAGTTTCTCAGGGAGGAGACAACTAACACATTGGGCTTGGGAAGCTAGTCTTTTTAGAAAATATTTATAGCATTTCAAGACAGTTTGGTGGCAATTGGATCTAGCATCTGCTATTTTCCTCACTTTCCACCATGGCTTTAAAACCCATGGCAGTTAAGACACACACACACACACACACCCCACAACAACAACCCAACAACAACAGCAACCACATCAACGCTGATAGGAAATCAAGGCCCATCGTTTCTTTGAGAAACAAAACATGAAGCTGGCATGATTTCAGAAAGCTCATTACTGCCTCTGGTTAAAACCCCAGTGCACCTCCTACTAGCAGTACCTAAGGCTGATGCTCAGAGCGCCGTGGCCAGCGGACCAGTCCCCAAGGCTACGGTGAGGTTCATGGCCTCCAGAGTTGGGTTTGGCAGGGCTCCCAGGCCCCGGGCTGTGGCTCTCACAGGAAGCCCCAACAGCAAAAGAGCCCTCCCCTGAAATTTGGATTCTGGCTACAAACTGGAGAAAGACAGTGAAAGAAGGCAACCTCTGGAAATCAAAGACATCCTACGACCAGGCACTGAGGTGGCCCATCTCTGTACCTCAGCGGGTATTCACCCCTGCAAGCTCAGTGATGTCTATTGTACCCATTTTGCAGATAACAAAACTGAGGCTTTAACAAGCCAGGAGATTATCCTGAGAGCACAATGGCTTATATGGTAATCTGGTCCCTCTGACCCAACCAGGCAGCCTGGTGTTCCCACCTCACCTCCAGTGACCACCCTGCACATGGCTTCTATGCACGCAGACTCTATACTCATCTGCTCCCCAAGGTCCTGCAAGGTAACTCCCTAGACCAGCCTCCAGGCCTTTACTCACGCCATGACCCTCTCAATACCAAATCTCCGTCATTGAAAGGCTGTGTCTCACACGGAGACCCTGAAGACCTTCTACTCCATCCTGGGGTCTCAGGTGGGATTCTGAGGCCCAGAGAGGGGAGGGGTCACTACGTTGTCTGGTGACCAGATGAAAGTGAACCAGGTCTGCTGTGAAAAATTCCAGAGCATGTTGCTACTCCTGCTGTCCTTCCCATCCCAGTCCAGGCACAGGAGTGGCAGTTGCTAGTTCATAGTAAGAAGTCAGCCCAGCTGGGAACAAGGTTGGTAGTGACACCAGGGCTCGCATCCAGCCAATGGCAAATGGTGCTTGAATGACAGACCACCTCCCAACTTGTCCAGGTCCAGCCTTTTGGGCAGAGCTGTGGACCACTCTGCACTCCCACCCACGTCTGCCTCCAAGCCAGGGGACCGGAAGGCCCTCATCCATGATGCACTGGGACAAAACCCCAGGCCAGGCCCCCAGGGAAGCACTCGCCCATGCAGCCTGGCTCCGGGCTGGCAAAGAGCCCCAGGGAGGAGGGCTTGCCAGCCTGGGGCCTGGTGTGCCCCATGCAGCTGCTCCCCCAGGGCTCCCCTCTCCACTCCGATGTCAACAGACACCGAAAACCTGTGTCCAGGTTGGCATCACCCCTTGCCCTCCCTCCCCCAGATCCTGTTCTCCCTCCGCCCTCCTTTTGGATCAAATGCCCTCTCCACCCCCACCCACCCAGGCATCAAATCCAAAAGTCAAGGAACCATCAAGGTTTCTGACGCTCCCTCAGCCAAGCCATCTGCCATTTCCACCGCTCACCCTCCCCGCGTGCGGATCTGCCCACTCCTCGCCAGCTCCTTTGCCTGGGTGGGGGCAACAGCCCCTCATTGGCCTCCCACTCTCACTTCCTTCCTGCTCTTCCTTACAGCTGTAAAGCTTTTCCTGTTTACAGCCCCCCACCCCAGGCATCCCCATGGCCCTCGAGCCCTGTGCAGCTGGCCCTGCTCGCTCCCCCTCACGGTTTCCCCATGTCCTCAGTTCTCGGGCACCAAGCATATTCCTACCCCTGGGCCTTTGCACCTGCTGTTCCCGCTCACCACCTCCTCCACCTACAGTGGCTGGCTGTTTTACAGTTTCTCAAGGGGTCCTCCCAGACTGCCCTCATCTAAAATACATGCCACCTCCCCCACCCCAGCCACTCTGTAACACATCGCTCGACATTACTACTGTACTGCACGTGCTACGAGCTGATTACTGTCCTTCTGTGCTCCCCAGCCCTGCTCAATGATGTTAGCCCCAGGAGGGTCAGCACCTCCTCAAGCTGGTTTCCTGCTTTCTATCCAATGTTTAGATCACTGGCTGGCACAAAACTGACATTTAATAAGTGTTGGTTGAATGAACAAGTGAGTGAACAGTTAAACGATTTTGTCAGCTCACCACCACCCCCTCAGCCCCCTGCCAGCCAGGCTGGGAATGATCCCACTTCTCAGATGAGGGCACTGAGCTGCGGAGAGGTGCTATGTGGGCCTGGTAGCCTATGGCAGCAAAGCAGCAGCAAGACCTCCTGGTGCTAGGCCAGCACTGCTTCCCAGGTGGCGCCTGGGACTCGCCTCCAGCCAGACCAGGGAAGGGACCAGGATTAGGGAGTAAGAACCCATGGAAAAGTCATGAAATTGGGTGGCTCCAATATTTCTGTTGCAAATTGAAATGCTGCCTCTCTGAAAACCACATCCTGTCCCCCCTCAGCTCCTGGCCCTGGGCAGCCTTGCTGAGACCCCCCCACACACCCAGTTCTTTCTCTCCCTGGGTCCCGGAATTCACTGGCCCAGCCCTGAGGCTGATGGAGCAGAGGGCGGGGCAAAGGAGGCCTTCTCTCCTGGGTGGGGCAGGAGGAGGGGGCTGAGCCAGATTCAGGTCACGCTGCTGCGCCCACAGCCCTCTGAGGGCTAAAAATAACCGTGTTTATACACTTTCCAGAGCCGGGATTTCTGCCTCCCTGTGAGAGGGGCTACAGGCTGCGTTCCCCACTGCACGCCTTCTGCTCCAACTGGGCAAGGCCTGGTCCAACAGGCTGGGATCTGGCTTTCTGGGTTTGTTCCCTTGGGTTGTTTGTAGGTGGAGGGAGGTGAGGAAAAGCTGAACAAGCTGGTGACTCCAGATGGGAAGAGCTTATTGCTAGGGGACAGCTCTTCCTCCTAGAGAGCAGGAGCCAGAGTTACAGAGAAGGTGGAGAGATCCTGACCCACGTGAGGTCCCTGGTGCCGTGGGGAGGCTGGGAGCCGGTCGGAGGTCCCACTTGCCATGTGACCTGGAGCTGGCCACTCCTGCTCTGTCTGGTCCTCAGCTGCCTCCCTGCATTGTGGCAGCTGATGGTAATTGACAGCTGCTCCTCACATCACATCCTCAGAGAGGGGAGGGACAATGGTGGAATCTCAGTGTGTGTGTTTGTTGCGGGGGACAGTGTGAGAAACAGCTCCAGCCCGAGGCCCCACGGCTGTCTTCATGGCAGATGATGGAACGCACCTGCCAGGACGGCCGTCACCTGGCCACCCGCCTCCCTCCCTCCCTGCCCTGGTTCACCCAGATGGACTTTACCACCAGAGGGGCAGGTGCCAGTTGCCTACCTAGAGACTACCCCTCCCTCTGCACAAGTAGGCCCTCCCCTGACCCCATGGGTCCTGTGAACGTGGCCGTGCCAATAAGATACACGAAGGCCACCAGATGTCCACTGGGCCAAGGACCTCACATATTCCAGGATCCAGTAGCCCTGGCCTTTCTTCTCTGACTTGAGAGAAGAAAGTCTGGCTGACTTGCTGCCCCTAGACAGGAACAAAGTCCATCCCTGCTGGCCTGGCTTCAAGAGCTGTGCCCCTCTGACAGCATCCCCCCAGCACTCTGAGCCTTTGCATATGCTGTTCCCTCTGCCTCAGATGTTTTTCCCTCACTTCCAGACTGGGAACTTCCCCCTCATCCTAGAGGACTTACTCAGTTGCCCCCTTCACCAGCACAGTGAGCTCAGCCCTTTGCCTGTGCTGAGAACCCCCTTCCATTAGACAATCAGTAGCATCCCCAGTGCCAAGATCTTGCCTTCCTCACACCTACTGCAAAGAGCTTCAACTGTATGCTGAATTACTCCTCAAGGGGAGAGCTTGGTCCTCCTCTCTCCTTGCTGCAGCCAAGTCCACACCCTGCAGCCCCTCTGTGGACCCCTTCAAGATTCTGCAGTCTGCAATCAGCTCCACCCTCTTCCTTCAAAGGCTCCTGTTCTCTAGGGACCCGGCCTTTGTGCTCCTCATCAGACCTGCAGTTTTCGCCCAGGTTTCTAAATGCACCTGGCCCAGCTGTGCTGGGGTGAGAACAGCATCTGCACATTTAGCAGGTACCCAGGGGTGCTGTGTGCAAAAGCCCTGAGGGCCAAGGGCACCTCCACAGCACTTGGAAATCACTCCCTTCAGATACCACAGCACCCAGTGCCCCCGATGACCACCATCCTCACCCCCTACCAGCCACATGATATCTGCAGCACTGTTTGGCCCGTACCCAGGCCCCTGCCAGCAATGAGCCTCATGCCCTCTCTCCTGGAACGCAGCAGGGATCATGGGACCCCTGTGAGAACATCCTCCAAGCAGCCACTGCAGCTACTGGTCTGCAAATCAGATCTGAGGACAGCACTCTTCACCCCAAAATCTTTCCTTGTTGACTCTGAGTCAAGGATAAACTCCATTCGGCATTCAAGGCCCTCTGGGATGTGATCAGGCCCCCAATGAGCTCCCGGGCTTTGCCTCCCACTCACCCAGGCCTGATAACCTCACCTGCCCTCTTTTCTTTTTTTTTTTTTCAGAGATGGTGTCTCTGTTGCCCAGGATGTTCTTGAATTCCTGAGCTCTAGCAATCCTCCCATCTTGACCTCCCAAAGTGCTGAGATTACAGGCATAAGCCAAGATGCCCAGCCCTCACCTGCCTCTTCCTGCTGAGCATTCCCCAACTCATCCTTTGGGCTGAAGCACAAAGGCCACCTCCTCTGGGAGGCCCTCCTTGAATGCCCTCCCCTAGTAGGCTGACCTGAACCTGTCCCCGTGGGGCTCCCCTCAGCAGAGCTCTTGTTCACAGCCACCAGCCCCTCGTGCTACAGGTAGTACATACCCAGGCTTGTTCCCTAGTGAGGCTCTAAACTCCTGGGGTTGGGCCAGGACCAGTCATCCAGGGCCTGGCATTCAACAAGAGACGTGCTCTGAGTATCAGGGTGTGTGGTCCATTATACCCCAAGTCAGGTGGGCATGAGGACCTGCACTGTGGTGATAAGTGACATTCAGCGTGGCTGGAGACTTGTTCGGGTCATACAAGCAGTAGTGATGGGACCCACACCGGTTAGGACCATGTCAGCACTGTGCTCCTACCTGCCCCCATAACCAGGACCTCCAGGTGGTAAAAAGAAGACCCACCTGCTTTTTCAAATGCACCTGTAGCTCCTCTCAGTGCTTCACCCAGCCCCCACTCCTCTGGCAGGAAGGGACACTTCCTCCAAGCCCAAGTCACAGGGGGTTTATGGAGAGATGTTTGCCAGGCACATCACCTGGGAAACACAGGACCAGCCATCCTCCACCACCCAACAAGTGCAGGGACTTGGACTCCACACTGGGACGTCCCAAGCGGGGCATGGAGGCTCAGGGAGGTTTGAAGGGAGCCGGGGAGGGGATGGGGGCAGACCTGGGCCCAGAGGCCACCGCTCCCTGTTCCCAGTGCAGCACAGGCCCCTCTGTCTTCCACACTCCAGTCTAACAAGATTGCTTCTTCTTTCCTGAGGCCCTGGGGGGCCTTGCAACCCGCCTTCTTTTAAAGGCAAACACGGATGCAGAACCAGCCAAGAGTACATCCTGGTGTTCTGTGGAGCCATGGGGAGGGGGAACGACCTTTTCAAAGGCAGCCTAGGGAAGGGCCAGGAGCACCCCTGCTCATGGGAGCATGGGGTCCCTGTGCCCAGGGCACTCTCAAGGAGCGCTGGTATCCAGCACCAGCACACCGACTCCCGGGGCCTCATGGTGGGTCCCCAGCAGGTGCACCACAGTGATATCTGCATCAGAATGTGCCTACACCCAAGTCACCCCCACAGCCTAGGGACCCTCTGCTCTGGTTTCCAGAGACCGTGGCACTCTAGGGTGGGTGGGTGTCGAGGAGGGGGTGCAGGCCTTGCTGGGTCTCAGGACCTGCTCCCAAGCAGATGAGCTGGGAACACTGAAATTCTGACTCACTTCTGGAATCTGCAGCCAACATGGTTCCCATTTGGCTCCTCTGCTACTCAAAGCCACTTCCAGCCTCCAGGGGCCAATGCAGACGTCTGCACCACAGTCAAGTCCCCAGTCTCAGAAGTTCTCCAGCTCCAGAGGGCTAATGACAAATGAAGGCTGAGCTCACTCACTGCCCACCCAATCTCCTTCCTAACGACGGTGACCTCACAGGCCCGTCCTCGGTAGGGTGCTGGGCCCCCAGCCGCATGCCACCTCCTCCACCTGGGCACCCAAGGTCCACCCTGCTCAACCGCAGCCTCAGCAGCAGCTTAGAGACGCAGATTTTGAGATCACCTGCGCTGAAATCTCAGTTCTGCTTCTGGGCGGCTGTATGAGTGTGGATGCCCCACTTCAACTCTCTGAATCTCACTGTATGGCTCTCAGGTGACTGGTGGGTTCACTGAGCTCATTATGCAAAAGTAATGCCAATTACTTATCAGGTGCTTGCAATGGACCAGGAACTCATACAAGTATTGATTCATTTATGCTCGCTAGAGTCCTTCGAGGTAGGTGGTCAACTATCACCACCTCCATTTTACAGGTGAGGAAACTGAGGCACAGAATGGTTGAGTCACTTCCCTGAGGTTGCCCAGCTGCTAAGTGTGGGAGCTAGGATTCGGAGCCTGCCTGTCTGGCTCCAGAGTGCTTGTGCTAACCACCACACTACACTGCCTCCAGGCAGCTTCTGCCTTCTCTCCAATGCCGCTGGGGCCTGGCCTGGCCAAACTCCTCACTCCTGCATAAACTCCAGGATTCGTCATGCTTCAGGACCTGGGCCCACAGAGCTCCCCAGTCTAATAGGCCCTTCTCCTAGTCTACCTGGCAGACACTTGCAGGCTAGCTCACACACTCCTTCCATTTTCTCCTGATCCTCAGGTAGGAGTGATCATTTGACCATTCCCTACAACCCCAAGCCCCAGGCTTCCATCAAGTCCTCCAGAGCTCCCAAAGGCCTCCGAGGGCCCAATGGCATCTTGAATCCAACAGGGACTCAATCAATGCTTGGAGAGTGCCTGAGTGATCCACAGAGTCAAGTCCAAAGGCTTTGCCCATCCATGTCTGCCTGAGAAGCCCCTGGTAATGAAGCCACACGTTAGGGCACCAGTGCTGCTGAGGCCCCTCCAGGAACTCCTCTTTCTCACACTGTTGGGTGGGGGGTGCAGTTAGCATCCAAGCAGCCCACAGAGAGGTGCCACGAAGACCACATATGTTGTGAGCACAAAAGCCCAAAGTGACAGAAATTGATAAAAACTTCACTGCGCCACTGACACCCCATATATCAAAGGCCCCAAATCTCATTCTCTGCTTGCCTCCAATTTCTATCAGAGCTTGCCAGCTGCACATTTATTGAGAAGTTTGTGATCTGACAGGCACTGTATTACCAACATTAATGATGCATCAGTCTCTAGAATTACTGGGGAAACAGTCCAATTGATTTTATTATTATCTCGAGTTCGTCACATTGCATTCCAGGCAGCTTGCTACCAGTTTTGAGCAAGGCCCAAAGTAAATAAACAAAGGTTGCAGGGCCAGGGCTGACCCTAGGCGGAAGAACCTGGGCTTGTCCGGGGACCCCTGGTGACAGCCCTTGCACCCCTCAGCCTCGTCCGCCCTCTATGACAGCAGGATGCTCACTGAAATGGCAGGTGATATTCAGTGGCAGACAGCCAAGCCAGGGGACCAGTCAAGGGCTCGGGCCAGGCCTCCCTTCATGCTGCAAAGATGGAGGCGGCCGGTGGGAGGCAGAAACAGCCAGTGATGTCATGTGTCATGTGCCCCTTAGCTGAGGCAGGGAGCCAACACCATGTGGGACCCCCCCCCCAGCAGATACAGGCATGTCCACACCTGAGCCCATGCCCACAGCAGGCTGGCAGCACTGCTGGCGACCCGGGGGCAAGTGGAGCTGGAAGATATGCATGGTGCCCACTGTGTTTCAGCTGCTCTGCCCCTGCCCGTCATCCCCAAGCCACATGGGACTCCTCTCTGTCTCTAGCCTTCGCACACGCTGTTTCCTCTGCCTGTGTGCTCTCTTTTCCCACCCCATCATCTCACGGCCCTCCTCAGAAAGGCCTTCCTGTCTCAAGGCCCCCACACTCACCTCTGGGTGGTTTTCTGTTCAGCACCTGTTTGCTTCTTTCTTGGCGCTTATCATAATTTATAAAGGTGTCCTTGATTATGATTGGCTTGTTTACCTGGTTTCTCTCTTTGGCTCCCAGCAGACAGGGATCTTATCTGTTCTGGCCATTGTCCTATTCCCAGAGCCTAGCAGGGGGCTGGCACCCAGTAGGCCCCCACACCCAGGTCTGAAAGCCGGCATTGACTGAAGGAGCCAGTCTCTATCAACCCCGCAAGGCAGCGTTTTGGGTCAAGAAGTGCTCAAGAAAACGGCCAGTGGTTTCAGAGCCCTTCCCACCCCTCACCTCCACCTGCTGGAGGTTCTTTGAAGCCATCTCATTTCTTTTCTTTTCTTTTCCCTTTTTTTTGGAGATAGAGTCTCGCTCTGTCGCCCAGGCTGGAGTGCAGTGGCGCGATCTCGGCTCACTGCAACTTCCGCCTCCCGGGTTCACGCCATTCTCCTGCCTCAGCCTCCCTAGTAACTGGGACCACAGGCGCCCACCACCATACCTGGCTAATTTTTTTTGTATTTTTAGTAGAGACAGGGTTTCACAATGTTAGCCAGGATGGTCTAGATCTCCTGACCTCATGATCTGCCTGTCTCGGCCTCCCAAAGTGCTGGGATTACAGGCATGAGCCACCGTGCCCAGCCTAGACATCTCATTTCTAACTCCTTGTGCAAACATTTGTCCTTCTGGGCTCATCTCCTACCCCTCTCCTCCAGACCCACCCTCTATGTTCAGCTTCCTTTCTCCAGCAACCTTCAGAGGCAGCAAGGCTGGTGGAAGCTGAGGACCTGAGTCAGGCCAGGAGCCAGGTCCAAATCCCAGTCCCGCAACTGAAGCAAAGTATGTAACTGTCCTAAGTTCTGCTCAATTACCTCCCCTATAAAACAGAGGGGAGAGGCCTGTGGCCCCACCTGCCTCATGGGGATCTGCAGGTTCAGCAACAGAGGAGACATCCCTAGATGGCCACACATAGTACACACAAGGCACCTTTAGCGCTGCTGTCTGCTGGTGCTTCAAACTGACCACCAGGACACAGATGCAGGGACCCCAGCAGCCTCAAGATGTGGATCTGAGAAAGGCTTAGAACAATGACGTCTGGCCTCTGAGGAAGAGATTGATTGCACCCTGAAGATTAACCGGGAGCCACATGGGGTGTGGGGGGTCTGCACGATGTGTGCAGATGAACAGGTACCGAGGGGCCTCCTCGTGGTAGCCTTTGTTAGGTGCATTCCAGGCCCAAGGTAATAGATCAGGCACCTGGAGAAGATGGGAAGCAGCATAGGTCCGCACTCAGAGCGGTCAGGTAAGAAGGATGAGGCCTCCCTTACCTAACCGGAGAGACCTGCCTGACACCCGGAAAGGCTGCACGGCCAGGTGAGAACTGGTTAGGTCAGGAGAATGGGGTTGGCTCTGCACAAGGGTTATTGCCAAAAAGCAAAGGGGTAAAGAAGTGGGCCTGGAAGGGGCGGTCTTCTAACTATCAGTATCATGGTTATTGTTTTTTATAACAGTACTATTGAAATTAAATCAGGAAAATATTTGACTTAATAGATAGTGTTCTGCCCTCAAAACAGATGTTTTTCCCTTGAAATGTATGTTATAGATATGATTGATTTATGAGCATTCACCATGTGGCCAGCCCTATGCTGAGCACTAAGTGTACATGAGCATATTTTGTCTTTCCAACAACCTTAATTGTTCCCACTTTCTACCTATGAAAACTGAGGTCCTGAGAGGAAGTCAAATGCCCAAGGTCCCACAAGTGGAAGACACAGGATATGAATCTAGGCTGGTCTGAGAGTCAGAGCTCCTGTAGCCAGCTGGGCAGGGACAGCCCTCTCTGGCCCAAGGGTCCCAGGCCTCTGATCAGCATCCAGCCCCACTGCTTGCTTGCTTTCTCTCTCTCTTTTTTTTTTTTTTTCCAGGAGGGGCAGGGTGTTGCTCTGTCACCCAGGCTGGATTGCAGTGGCGCAATCGTGGCTCACTACAGCCTCGACCTCCTGGGCTCAAGCAATCTTCTCATCTCAGCCTCCCCAGTAGCTGGAACTAAAGGTGCACACCACCATGCTCAGCTAGTTTTTGTATTTCTGGTAAAGATAGGGTTTCACTGTGTTGCCCAGGCTAGTCTCGAACTCCTGAGCTCAAGCGATCCGCTGACCTTGGCCTCCCAAAGTGCAGGGATTAGAGGCGTGAGCCACTGCGCACCTGGCCCCAGCCCCATTGCTTTCTGAAGAAGACAGTGATGCCCAGCGAGGCCTTGGTCTTGTCCAAAATCACTCTGTCATCCCACAGCAGGGCAGGGACAACAGACAGATACATGTACTGTTGACTTCATCTCACTTCATTCTCAAAATAACCTGGGAAGCAAGCAGCACCCATTTCATGGCCAAGGAATCTGGCTCTAGAAAGCCAAAGTAACCGATAGTGGCAGTGTGCGAGAAGGTTTGAACCCAGGCCGTTGAGCTCTGCAGACTGTCTGGTAACCTCTATGCAATGACCCCAGATTCCTGGGACCTGGCTCTGGCTCCAGCTCCCTCCGGGTTGCAGGGAGAGCAGAGGCTGCCTTGGCCCCAGCGTTCGCGGCCTTCTGAGTCGCTCGTGGGCTCTGCACCTGGCATGCAATGCCAGCAGCCTCGGTAAACAGGGCCGGCTGCAGCCAGACTCACCCGGCTCACTTGTACCGAGGAAGCCAGGTCGGAGGAAGGGTTCCTTGGCATTTCCAGCAGCAGCGCTCTCTTACTCAATTAGGCCCTTTCTGTTCAAAGGGCAGCTGTGACGTGCGGAACAGGTCTGTGGTGTCAATATGAACCCAGCATTGTACAGCTGGGGACATACAATGCCCTCGGTCGACTGTTTATTTATAAATCCACCCAGTGCTCACTGCGGCCTTTACACTCAGCTCTTTCCCAAAATGCAAATTGGCTTCTTCCTGTAAGTCAAACCGACTTGCTTGAACTGATAAAAATCATCCCTAACGGGCTCTTTTATCTCCCCAATACAGAAAGTCCTCTGCACCCACACCTCCTAGAAAGAGGAAGACTGTCTGTCTGCAGAGTGCTTGCGGAGGGGATGGCCCAGAGAGAGGCCCTGAAGAGGCACGCAAGGGCATGGGAGGGTGCGCATAGGGTAATGGGAGCCAGGATCTGAACTCGCAGGCCTGCATTCAAATCCTGCCTAAAACGCCTTCTGGCTCTGTTGCCCTAATCACTCTGAGCACATCACGTACGCATGTGTGTAAAACTGGGATACAGGCCAGGCGTGGTGGCTCACACCTCTCATCCTAGCACTTTGGGAGGCCAAGGTGGGTGGATCACTTGAGGTCAGGAGTTCAAGACCAGCCTGGTCAACATGGTAAAACCCCATCTCTACTAAAAATACAAAAATTAGCCAGGCGTGGTGGCAGGCACCTGTAATCCTAGTTACTTGGGAGGCTGAGGCAGGAGAATCGCTTGAACCCAGGAGGCGGGATTGCAGTGAGCTGAGATCACGCTACTGCACTACAGCCTGAGCAACAGAGTGAGACTCTGTCTCAAAATAAATAAATTAATTAATTAATTAAATAAAACTGGGGTACAGCAGTCCTTCCTGCATAGGGTTCTTCAGAACAGTAAATGAGATAATGCACATAAACTGCATGGCACGGTACAGAGAACCTAAAGCATCCCCTGAATGTGTGTGTGGTGGGGGGTGGGGGGGGGGCGGTAGAAGGAATAATAATTATCTGAAGCTTGGACCTGCCACCCATCCATTCTCTTGCTGGGTGCTCTCTGCACCTCAGTTTCCCCCACTGCTCTTTGAACCCCCAGGACCCTCTCTCCTACTGGCTAGTAGCTCAGCCCCTCAACTGCCTGCATTGTATTCAAACAGCTTTGGGGGTGCTGCTTCCAGTACTGTCTCCTCACTATCTCAAGGGCTCTTTTATCAGAAAATCAAAATCTGTTCCAAAAAAAAAAAAAACAAACAAAATAAACCCATCTTATAGAAAAGCGAGCTACCTGACCACCCCTCTGCCAGCTGGTGTCCAGATTTCAAAGAGCCACGAGCATCACTTAAAGGCACATGCCTTGCGCAAGGCTTACCGGGAGATATCAGGGATCTGATATGGGTTTGTAACCAAGTAGACTAATCAGGAGCCTCCAGGAGTGGGCAGGAAGTGCAAGAAAATGCCAAATGGGCCTAGAAGTCACCAGAGACCAAGAAGCACACACAGAAACCTCTTGGCTGAGGCTCCAGGGCTTATAAGGAGGTGTTGCGATGCTACTGTGACAACAGGTATGGGGCTCTGCCCACAGGGGAACACCCCTAGCCGCAGCCCAAGCCTGGGTCTCCTAGCACAGAACACCAGCCACGCTGTGTGCAGCGAGGCTTAGGTTATCAGCACGGATCCATTTATGGAGGAGAACGCCAAGGCCTGGAAGAGGGAGGTGACTGACCCAAGATCACATGGCTTGTTGGTAATGAAACCCAGGTCCTAGGGTCGCCTCCAATCCGGAGAACAGAGGGAGGCCAGCAGCCACGAAATGGCCATGCCACGGCAGCCACCAGTTTTCCAGAAGGGGATGAGAACAGGCAATGTCAGTTCACAAAGAACTTCCCCTCCCTGTGCCTCCGGCACTCCTCACAGCAGCAGGCAGACAGGCTGGGTGGAGTTGTAGAATCTCCCCATTTTGCAGGTTGAGGACAGAGGCACAGGAGTAGCCAGACCAAGCCTGCACCCAGACCTTCAGAAGCCCCAGCTGCTGCTGCCACCTCCTCTCCCACTCAGCATGGAGCGGGGCTGGTGGGAACAGCACCATTCCCTAAGCCCTGGCCCATCCCACCCAGCACAGGGAGCCTGGTTGGTCCTGAAGTGCACCTGAGGGACTCCACTCACCTGCCTAATTAATAGGCTCGGGTCTCCTCCAACCCAGGTGGCTCCCTGTCACTACATCTCCTAAAACACTGCTCTGACCTCACCCTGTCCGTCACACACCTCCCCCTCCCCACTTCTAGGATAAGTGTCCCCTCCTAATCCTGGCTTCCTTCTGGGGTCCCAGCCATCCCTAGAAACTTGGCCTCTGTTCTTCCCCTAAAGTCCATGGGTGCTGGCTGAGCTGCCCCAGCACCCCCACAGTCACACCTCCCTTCCTTTGGTCATGCCGGTTCCACCGCCCAGAAGTACCTTTCCTCCCACTCCTCACCTTGTTCTAGCTAAAGCTTCTCCATCCTCAGTGCAGCCCTTAAATGCCCCCTCCTCCAGGAGGCCCCTCCCCACCGACCACTCTAGCTCATTCTCATCTCACTCCTTGGAACTTATCAGCCGATTTCTCTGAAGCTTTCAGTACTCATTGCAGCTATTCTGCTGAGTAGCCAAGGTTGTTTCCAATGCAGACTGTGAAACTCCTTGAGGTCAGGGTCTGAGGACTTTCGTTTGGCCATCCTTCTAATGGAGAAATATTGCCTTAGCCTGTGCCGTTATGACCTCCGTGCTAGGGGATAAGAGACAAGGCTCTGGCTTTGCAGAACAGCTCAAGTCTAGAGATAGGCCAATAAATAGGCAGTTGCCCACATAAATACATATACCTACCTATGTACTCACAAAATTTTAAAATTTTAAGTTAAAAAAAAAAAAGGCAGCTGCCATTGCACATCATGGTGGCTTGAACAGGGAAAGCAAAGAGGGCTGTGGAAATGAATGTCACCCAGTCCAGCTTCCCCAAGCACAGGACCCTCCCCTAGAAGATGCTGGAGAAGGTCTCTTGGTAGACTGAAATTGCTGCAAGAGATTAATTCATCTGGGCTCAAGACAGCAGAGGTCTAGGTGGGAAGTGGTGGAAGCAGGACAGGTGAGTGTGGGCCCCCCAAGGCGGGGCCCTCTATTGGTACAGATGAGCAGAGGACAGCCCTGGAACCCCAGCAATAGGGAGGAAGCCCTTGACCTGGCGATGAGGCCAGTGTATCCCGATGGAAAAGGCAGCAAGACCTAAGGCTGTCAAACCCGGCATGGCCCAGCTGGGCAGTCTGGCCCTGGGTACATACATCCCTGGCTTCTCAAAGTGGGCACCCCCCCAAGCCTCAGCTCCCACAATGCACATCAGCCTTGTGGGTGAGCGTCTTTTCACTCTGGTTTTGTGAGCAGACTGCTCCAGATGGACCCGTGAAGGGAAACGCACCGCTGCACACTGCTGGCTCTTGGCCTAGTAGTCCCGGCCACTATCTGCAACTCTCAACATCTCAGCACATGGCTTCATTGTTCTTGCACCTCAAAGCATTCTCTGGAGAAGGACACATATTTCTGGAGAAATAAATAAATGGGATCCCACATGCCAGTAGGGCGACTGTGACCACATTCCCACCTCCAGCTTCCTGTCACCAGTCCCCTACCCCACCAGCCCCACACCCTGGGAGGGGACAGAAGGTCCTTGTCTCCCACCAAGTACGTCTCCTCTTCCAAACAGGGTCTCCTTGTGGGTCCTGAGCAATCTTGCCACAGCCACAGGGGGCCTCCAGGTCCCCATGGGGGATGAGAAAAAAACCCTCCAAGTCCCATGCCCAGGCTCGGTTGCTTTCAGCAACTTCCCTCCCCACTGCTCAGGGGCACCAGAAAACACTGAGCACCCCAGGCACTGCAACTGGGAGTCCCTCCCTCTCCAGGGATTGTTTTCCCACCTGTAAAATGGGGCAGCTAAACTCAATGACAGCAAGCTGTCTCCTGGGTCCCCACTTAAATTCTAACTGAGCCTTAAGACACAGCAGTAGGGTCATTCAGAAGGAAGGTGAGGGAAAGAAGGCAGGATGAGGGAGAGGTGGAGTTGTCTCTGGCTGCAGAAGCCTTAAAAGCTGGTAAAAGGCTTAATCCTGCATAATGATTTACAAAGTGACAAGTAAAATAGATTTACCGTGACAGCTTGAAAGGAGAGTCACAGAAATAAAATTACACTCCAGCGCATCCCGTCGCTCTAAACCTGTCCCCTCTCTTCCGAAAGCCAGGAGCTTGTAAGGGCACACATGGACATGTGCCTGGGTAAAATGGGAGCAGGCGGCCTGAGGGGTAGGGGGTGGGGTCAGGGGAGTGGGAGAGGGACAAAGGAGGGGGTAGGACTGGCCCTGCCCAGGAAGGCTGTCCCAGGTGCGGCCAACAGGGTCTTGCTCATGCCCACGGAGGTGGTGATCTCAGCAGCCCTCGGAACTGACACATCCTCCCTGGGATTTTGCCTTCAGGGAGCATGCAGCAGGCACCTCAAGTGCCCCCTGCACCCAGAACCCCCAATTTCTACCTGACTCCTCTGATCCAACACAGCAGTCCCAGGGCCCCTCCGGGTTTTCAGGGCCCAGGGAGAGGGGTCCAGTGCTTCTGTTGGAAGGAGGCAAAGACTTCAATGGTACCAGACCAAAACCAAACGAGAGCAAACCGGAGAAGGCACAAAACACCCTGAGCTGAGTTCATCTCGTAGAAGGAAAGTGAGCCGGATGGATGGGGAGCACCCCGTGTTGTCGATGCCACTCTTCCACAATTTGTGTTTGCACAAGAGCCAAGGGCTACTTTTTCCTTCACTGATGTGGGGCCCACTTGGCTCCATCTGGGTGGGGAGAAGGATCTGACATGCAAAGGCTTCGGCCGTGGACCATGGAGAACCTCTCCTCCGTGGGAATGAACCCCACCAGTTGCTTCGGGCTCTGAGGCTACCTGTCCACCTCCCCAAGTGTGGCACCAGCCCAGGTACCTGCTCAGCGCTGTCCTGTCGGAGGGGCAGGGGCAGACAACCATGTCCACAGGATACTTGTTTGTACATTATCGGACCAGAAAAGCCACGGACCAGAAAAGAAAAATCAAGCTGTGGCCTCACGTAGGGAGTAGAAGACCTGATTTCCTGCGCAGCTGTGGAGGCTGAACAAGTTCAGCACTCTGAACTCCAGCTTCCTCCTCTGCAAAATGGGATAATACCACCCACTTCAGAGGGGTGCTGCAACAGTCTCCAGACCCCAAAGTACCATGCCTAGTGCAGGAAGGATGTTCCCAAGGATGTGAGCTTTGCCTGGGAGAGCAAGGACTGAAATGGATTTGCAGTGGGGACCGCTAAATGGAAGCTCTGGTCTCAGACCTGGCTTAGGAAACACACCTGCTCACAGCCCACCCACCTTCCCCAGGTCCCAGAAAGCAGCCAGCATTGCAGCAGAAAAAAGATCTCAGAGTCGGAACAGTAGTCCTGGCCCAGGGACCCCTAAGCCTCCTGCAGCCTCTGCTTAAAGCCTGCAGGGGCCGAGTCCCAGGGAAAGTTGGTGAAGGTTCCCATGTGTCCCTCTCTGTCACCCTCTCACTGGCAACTCCCGGCTCGACAAAATGCTGTCCTGCACCTTTAACTGACAGAACCCAGGGCCGTGCCTAGGCAGGCCTGAACACCCGTGTTTACCCAGCAGAAGGGTGGCCCTCCCCCAGCACCATGGCAAGCTGGAGCTCATTTGCCCACAGACTCGCCTAGTGCACAGGCAGTGCATATGAGGCCCCAGCCCCTGGCCCTGCCCAGGGAGTTTTGCCCAAGAAGCCTTGTGGCCTGGCCCAGGCTGCTGTTGCCGAGCCAATTCTCCCAGGAAGCCAAGCCTGGGCAGCGGCAATGCAGGCACAGCAAGCTCACAGGTATCCTCAGACCCGGTAGCTTTGGGCAAAACAACCTGACCCACGAAGCGCTCCTGGGAGCCTGGCATGGCCCAGCCATCTCTCTGGCTCTGGCTGGCAGGGGAAAGGCCAAAGAAGGGGCCAGGGGTCAGACCATGCACATGGTCCACACCACAAAACCGACCAGCTCTGGGAAAGGGTAGCCATCATGTATTATTCAACTTGCAGGGAGCGCACTGGGATGTTTGCTAGATCCAAGCTGGTGCTGCTGGGTGACAGGGAGTCAGAGCCTGGCGGTGGCTGTGGTATTCTAAAGGTAGCTGTGATCCTGCCAAGCAAGGGCTGCAACACTGGTCAGGAAACAGTGCCTGGGGAATTGGGGCAAGGGGAGGACCAATCCGCTTGACTTAGCTGGTGCATGAGGGCAAGGTGAGGCTTGGGCAGAGTTTGCAGGATGCCTAGGAGTTCTCCAGGCAGACAGAGCAGAGAGGAACACAATGTGCAAAGCCCACACAAGTGAAAGTTCACCTGGGGCCAGAGAATGAAGGGCACTGAATTTCAGATTGTAGATAGTAGAGAGGCATGAAGGAGTTTTAAGTAGAGTGGAAGAGGTGATAGATCAGGGGTGCCTTTTATTCAGGTTCACACTGGTAGCCAAGTGAAGGGGCAATGGAGAAGGGGAAGCTGGAGGTAGACACCTGAGGGAGAAGATTGCTGCCTGGGGAGGTAGACAGGAGAGGTGGCTGGAGAAACATCCAGAAGGTGGAGTCCAAAGACATCAGTTCCCTGACTACACACTCCCATAAGCCATGCTCTGGGCAGGGCAATGGGGACATGGACACCCAATGTCATGGGGTACAGCCCTGGGGAGCAGTCAAAATGACTTCCCAATTTCAGCCAGGACCATGGGACAATGTCAGCCTACTCCTAATCCAAGGTGGCTTTATGAGAATTAGAACCAGGCTCCCCTTCCTCCAACACTTTACCACCACCTGCCAAAAAATCATCTAATACATGTATAATGTGAGGGAACTAAAATGTGAGTACCACCTCCAAGTTGTGCAGTGCGCAACATGCGCTACCACACACAGCTGTCCTAGGAGACACAATGCCAGTGAACAAGCAATGGGAAGGTGGAGGGTTAGAGGCCTGGGGTTAAGGCAGGTAGGAAAGGCAGATAAAATCTAATCTAACACACTAAGAAGTTAAAAACACTTAACAAAACAAAGAACAAAGCAGTGTTTACTAACCCTCCCTGCCTTTTTGGCATGAGAAATTCAAATAAAAGGAGAGGCAGAATTATTTGCTATATGGAATCCAAAAGAGAAAAAAATAGTTGCACAGACCAGGTAAATAAAAGAAATGCAAAAATGCAAGTCAGGAAACCCTGGTTCTAAAAGGAAGAGATTGGCCAAAGGTACACAGAATCAGTCCTGGCCACAGAGCTTCCAAAAAGATTATCTTTAAAAAAAACTAAAAATAAAAAAATAAAAAATAAATAACAAAAGATCCTACCAGCCTAGGTAACAAAGCAAGACCTCATCTTCACAAAAAAAAAAAAAATTTTTTTAATTAGCCGGGGTGATGGCTTGTGCCGGTAGTCCCAGCTACTCAGTAGGCAGAGGTGGGAGGATCACTTGAGTCCAGGAGTTCGCGACTGCAGTAAGCCATGATCACACCACTGTACTCCAGCCTGGGTGACAGACTGAGACCCAGTTTCTACAAAATAAAATGAAGTAATAAAAATAAAAAGGATTCTATATGCTGAACAAGCAAACGTAACTGAGTAAAATCTGAGAAAAATGGGCTTTCTGGCCAACTGAACTATCTGGATACCTGAGGGCTTTCACTCGATCATTCAAGAACTCATCAGGCTTTATTGGGCACCTTCTCTGCTCCAGGTCTTGTCTGACCTAGCTGGTACAGGGAGGAGGAGAAGGCTGAGGGCTGAGGGAGTCCAGAGGAGAATGCCTAGGAGGTCCCTGGGAGGAGGTAATGACAAAGTTTGCCAGGTAAGGAGGGGCGGGAAGACGCATTCTGTCACTGTCCACAAGGTGAAGTGCAAATCCCCGTCAACCATGGCAAGGCCCTTTTTTAACAGAAGTGAGAATTTTGTGAGTTGAGGTGAGACCCACATTACATCCTGGGGGTCTGGAGTAGGGAGCCTCACCTATCCTGGAGGCAAAAATGCTCCAGTAGGCTCCGAAGGAGAGTCCCAGCTAGAAGAGGCCTCAATGCACAGAGGGCAGAGAGACAAGGGCTTGTCAGGGTCAGGAAGCTGACGGGTGGCAGAGATGGGCAGTGGGTATCCTTTCCCTTACCAGGGCCCTTCCAGTGCCCGGTGCTGCCCCAGGGGTTTCATCCAACTCCAACCCTAGAAAGCCAGGGAGCAGTGGCAGGCAGGAAAGGCACGTTGTGATGGCTACTCAGGTCCCTGGCCACTGGGCACGGCTCAGAAACAGAGAGGCACTTCTCATTCCCACAGTAAGAGTCTCAATCTGAAAAGGTTTGGGCTTTTGTTTCCTGAAAAAGAGGTTCTCAGGGGCATCTCTTGGGCTGAAGCCTGTTGCCTGCTGCTGGTAATCCTAACAAGTGCGCTTATTGGGCTCTGGAGGTCACAAGCTGCCTTCCTCTGCTTCCCCTCCTAGTGGCCCGGGGAGGCGGGCACCCTCTGCCCATTTTTCAGATGAGCAGGCAGGCCCAGAGAGCCATGGAGGGCCTCTCATCCCAGGTCACTCTTTCTGGGTCTGGTGCAGGCCAGACGGCACCTGAGTGCCAGGCAGGAGTCAGGGTGGGCCATTATGCGGGCTGAGGCCTCTGCCCACTCTGCCCAATGGCACATGCAAATGGCAGGTGGGAACTCAACTGCGGGCCTGGCGCCACGCTGGGCATGTTGGCCCCTTGACCCACACCCCCAGCTTGAGGAGGCTACATCCGAGCCCTGGTGACTGGTGCTGAGCCCCCAGAACCAGCCTGCCTAGGTGCTGCAGGGCTGCAGAGGAGGGTGCCAGCAGCCAGGCTGTGGTTTTGTGCTTGGCTAACTCTTGGCTTCTGAGCAATGAAGTGGAGAGAGAAGAGACACAATGAGAACATGCTGCCCACCCACTCAGCCCTGCTACCACAGGCAGCAGGCAGCCTCTGGGGCCACCCCAGGACCTGTGGCCCTCAGAGCACAGGCCGGGATCTACATGACATGGCACCAGAATGCGGAGCGGGCAGCGTCTGGCAGAGCCAAGGGCCCCTGGCAAGCACTAGCTCCTGCCACCTTCAAGGTGAAGAAAGGAGACCCAGGGGCCCGTGCAGGTTCAGGCCAGAGTGAGCCGGCCTGGATTATCCCTACCAACCCACCCTCCTGCTGCCTCATTCCCCCACCCCCACCCCGCCACCCTGGAAAGCAGGACTTCCCTCTTTGTGCCTCTGCAAGTCACAAGAATCCCAGTTCAATCATCAACGGCCAGCCCAGCCGCTGACCCTAGGATTCTGGAGTTGCTTGACTCAGGCAGCTATGTTCTTGGAGACAGGTCAACAAAATAGGGAAACTGAGGCTCAAAGAGGGCAAAGGACCTGCCTGTGTTCATATGGCAGGATTGGAGGCACAAGGATACAGAATGTTAGAGCAGACAGCCAAGCAGTCCCAACACCTGCATCTTATTGATGGGGTAAGCTGAGGCTCAGGGATGGGAAAGAGCCTGTCCGAAGTGACTTTGAATTAATAAGAACCTCAGGATGGCCATCGGGGGTTGATCTTGTGTGGCCAAGATAGAGCTGCCCTCTTTGACCCCAACCTCAAGTTCAGGAAGTTGCAACACTTCCTTGTTTCCATAGTAACCAACTACTGCTCCAGGAATACACTGAAATGTTTTTGTTCCCTCCTCTGTGCTGGCCCTGGGCCAGGCTGTGAGGACACAGAACAGAAAGAGGAGGTGTGAAGGAAGGCACAGACCCAGCCCGACGCAGTTGATCCCTTGCAATAGAGTGTGGGAGGGAGAGGAGTAGAATCTTCAGTGGAGAAGAAATCCTCAGTGCCTGAGAGTGTCAGGGGAGAGAGTTCAAAGATGGCAGCTTTTGAGCTGGGCTCTTAAGGATGGGTAGGAGTTCACCTGACTGAAGAGTGGAGGTGGAGGAACTGGCATATGCAAAGGCCTCGGGAGAGAGGAAGACTAACATGTTGGGAAACTACGGTGCATAGAGTGGAGTGTATGAACATGTAGGGGATGAATGCCAGGGAATCAGCCAGAGGGGATGAGAGAGACCAAATGCAGAATATCAGAATTCCAAGGGTAGACGAGGGTATCAGGAAGACCCACTATGCCTCTCTTTTTCCAATTGTTAAATGGGCACCTTATGACAGAGTGGCTGAGGCATAGGAGGTGACAAGCACAAAAGGAGAAGGGCTCAGACTCCCAGGACACAGTAACTTGAGCCAGTTCTCTAGCTCAGCCTGTTTCACGGAGGTGAACAGGCATTCCCAGTGGGCTCCTGGCCACAGCCTCAGTCAATCTTTAAAATACATTCAGGATCCGACCTTGTTTCACTACCTCCACTGAACACTCTGGTCCAAGCCACCAGCATCCTTTCCTAGGTTCCTGTAAATGCTGCCCAGATGGTCTCCTTGTGTCCACCCTTGTCCCTTCAGTCTATTCTCAGCTCATCAGCCAGAGATCTTAGAGGACACATCTGATAGCCTCAGTCCTTTACTTAAAATCCTTCAGTGGCTTCCAAATCACTGAGCATGAAGTCAGAAGCCCTTCCTGTGCTTGATAAGGCTCTCTGTCCCTTATCACCTGGTCCCTAATCACTCTGTTGACTTCCTCCCCACTCTCTCCTTCCCTCACTCCATCTAGCCACACTGGCCTCCCTGCTTTTCCCAGACCATGCCAAACAAGCATCTGCCACAGGGCCTTTGCACATGCTGTTCCCACTGCCTGGAGAGCTCTTCTCCCAAATGTTCATGGAGTTCACTTCCCTGTCTCCCTGAGGTATCTGCTCAAATGCAGCCTCTTCAGAGAAGCCTTCCCTGACCACCCCATCTAAAGAAGCCCCATCACCCACTCATGTCCCTACATCACCTTATCCTGGTTTATTTTTCTTCAAAGCACTGATTATAACTCAGCATGACGTCATGCATTAAGCTGTTGACCTGCTGACTGTCTCGCCTACTAGAATGTAAGCAGGGCCCCTGTCAAGTTCACCAGTGTATCCCCAGGGCCTGGAAGAGTGCCTGGCACATAGTAGGTGCTTGATAAACTTGACGAAGGAATATGTGAATCCACCTTCCTTGGGTAGCTGGGCGAGGGGAGGCACAAAAGGACCCCAGACTCTGCCCTCCCCAGGGCTAGAGTGCTGGGGACTCAAGCCCAGCCAGGAAGCCTTGTTCTCAGGCTGGCACGAGGCCCCACCAGCAGGACTCTCCCAGTGCATGGGCTCCCCAGAACTGGAAGGGATGCAGAGCCTGGCAGAGGCCTAGAGGAGCCCTGAGGGAAAAGTAGCAGTTGCTACTTTGCCCATTGTCCCCCATCGTCCTTCACTCCACACAAAGCCTGGGCAGGCCAAGGACAGCCTCGGGCGCAAAGGGTGGAAGTAGGGGGAGACCAGGCCAGTGAGGCTGGGAGGACATGGGTTCCTGCCTGCAGCTCTGCAGCTGGATTCCTTCCCTCTCTGGCCTCAGGGCTCAAATCTGGGAAATGGGATGAGAAGGGGATTAAGTAGACTGGCTGCCCAGGTCCCTCCTGCTCCAATAGTTTGGGCATCTTTGGGTCTTAGGGGCCTGGAAGCGATCACACCAGGCTGCATCTCAGACCATAAATTCAAGCCATGGTCTAGGCCACCAAATGAGCCTGATGAGCCAAAAAGCTGGGCGTGGGGTCTCAGGTGGGCTCCTGAGGACCCTGTTGCCACCCAAGGTGGAATGCAAGGCAGCCCCATATGAGCCAGGAAGTGAGAGAAAGTGTCCTGCTATAGGGCAGCGGCCCCCAGGCTGGAGGAGCCAGCTGTCTTAACAAGACCATAGGGACCGCATGCCTGCCCCCAGGCCCAGCGTTTCTGGTGGGCACAGCTGGAGCCAAAAGGCCCAGTCGCTTTGCAAAATGAGGAAGGTGAGTCCCAGGCCAGGCCGGTGCCACTGCCACAGCCATGGAGGCACCTCTCCTGTGCCTTACTCCAGCAAAGGGTTTCTGTGGAGTAATGGGCGGGGCTGGCCACTGGCTAGATGGTGGGGACACCTGGATTTTAGCTCCAGCTCTGCCAGGGACTTGTCGTGTGACCTCGTCCCTTCTGGGGTTCGACTCAGCATCTAAATGACAAGGTTGGCCTGGATGGTCTCCAAGGCCTTTCTGTGCTGCCATTACCATCATTGCACATGGTAATGAAATATTACACTCTCCGATGCAGTGATACTGGACAGCATGCAAGGTGCTGGCCTTCCCCTCAGACTCGTGCGACAGCCCCCAGTGATACTGGCAGGAGGAGGCCAGAAGTTCTGCCTCTAAATCCAGTGCTCCTTGCACAGAGCCCAGGTCTCAGGGGCCTGCAGACACTTAGGCAAGATGCGCCTAAGTGGCAGGGGGCAGGGCCAGGCAGAGAGGAGCTCAGCAAGGAGCTGGGTGCTGGTTGACAGGGGAGGAAGCACTACTCACAGCCCCTGGCTACCTCCAGTGAGGGGGCTCTGGCTGCAGTGGCAGGTGAGCATGCTGCGAGAGGCTAGGAAGACAGACGGCCTTCTCAGCCTCCTGGAATGTCTGATCCTGCTTGAAAAGCAGAAGCCAGACCACTTTCTTCCCCTAGGGCCCCAGTAAGCCACTGTTGTGGCCTCCCCAGCCTACTGCCATGTCTTACAACCTGGGCTAGGCTATTTTCAGATCAGGTCTCAGGTCTCCAAGCTGCCCAGACTCTTACCAGAGGCAGAGATAATAAGGCCCAGGGGATATAAGAAGGCCACCTCCCCAGGAAGCCCACCTCCCCAGGAAGCCCACTCTGCCTTCTCCAGCCTTAGACTCAGCCTAGAGAGAAGTCTCTGAGGATACAATCTCTGAGGTAGAGAATGGAAGAGACTTCCTGAGAACCAAATTCACCACATTCTGCAAGGTCCTGAGAAGAGAACTAGGGGAGAGGTATCCTTCTGGGCTCCATACGATGTGGAACTTTCTAGACGGAGGAAGCTGCTGGGGAGGCAGGGAGCAGCCTGTCCGTGGAGGCATGCAAGCCCACATGGGAATGTGCTCTATGGGGATACTATAGATGGGGCATAAGTCATCCGTATGACGGCATCAGATGAGATGGGCACCAAGGTCCCTAATGGTCTTGGGACTCAAAGGTGCCAAGAATACCAGAAATAGGAGCATCCAGAGCCTTCAGGTGGAGCAGAGCTGCCCAGACCCCTCGGGGGAGCTGGCTAGGAGGGAGGCCATCCACAAGGCAGAAGGCCCCAAGACTTCTGAGGCCCATGAGGATTCCAACCCCCAATGCAGACCCACTCCTTCTGCCTAAAGGGGTCAGTCCTGCAGATGAAGCACAAGCAGAAATGCAGATGTCAACCCAGGCTGGGTGGGAGGAATCAGAAGGCCATTCTTTTGCAGGAGATAAACTGACATCAAACTCACAGCTTCACAGCCCCATCGCCAAACACCAAACAAGAAATCACATCTGAGGTCAGGAGTTCGAGACCAGCCTGGCCAACATGGCAAAACCCCGTCTCTACTAAAAATACAAAAATCAGCTGGGCGCGGTGGTGCGGACGCCTATATTCCCAGCTACTCAGGAGGCTGAGGCAAGAGAATCGCTTGAACCTGGGAGGCAGAGGCTGCAGTGAGCCGAGATCGTGCTACTGAACTCTAGCCTGGGCGACAAAGCAAGACTCGGTCTCAAAAAAAAAAAAAAAAAAAAAAAAGTCACACCCGAGCTTTCTGCTCTTCTCCCAGGATCTGAGGTGCAGGGAGGTTGTGGAGCTCAGGTATGCCGGGCACACAGGGCAGGGAGGCGGAGAGCCAAGGAATCCCCTTACTCGCTCCCAACCACCACAAAGCCCACTTCTCAGGACCCCAGGAAGGCAGGGACACGAGGACTGCGAGCAGGGAGGCAGAGTGACTCATGCACAATTACAGAGTGGTGGGCCGGTGGCTCTCCGGAGGCCCCAGGCTGCCTCTCCCCACCAACAGCACAACAACCCCAGCTAAGGGCTCCTAACCAGCTTACACCAGCCAGGCGTTCTGAAGACACCGTGTGCCCCTCAATATAAGTGCCAGTGGTCCCCACAGCCCCCGAAGAGGAACCATGAACCTGGGCAGGACCCACACAATGCAGCCTGCAGAGCAGAAGCTGACGTCCTGACCCAGAGGAGGCAACTCCTAAACCAGTCCTGCCCAGCCTTCCTAGAAGAGGGACTGGGCGGGGACTTCCTTCACCCCAGTGCCAGCTCTTTCTGGGATACTGAATCCCAACACCCCCAGCAGGTCTCACAGAGGACAAGACGGGATGGCTTCACAGTGAAGTCAGCTGCTGCAGAAGGCCACGCCTGCCTGCCACTCACTCATCATCCCCTGGACCCCCCTTGGCCCCAGTGCCAGGCCCTGTGGCCTTGGTCAAGTCCCTTCACATCCCTTGGTCACAGTTTCCTTGCCAGGCACATGTCAAGCTGGATTAGAAGCAGGGGGTGTGAACATAAATGTATTCACATCTTCAAGAGTCACAACACTGAGTTGGAATGGAAGTGGGGGAGAAAGGCAGCATGACGGTTCCACTCCATTCAAGGGCCAGGGACTACAGACCCTTGAACTAAGGCTATAGTTCCGACACTGTTTCCGGGTGTCCACACTGACTTAAGGATCTGAAACAAGGCTTCAGACCACCTCTCCAGGAAAGTGCACATTTGCAAAGGCTTGACCACAGGTTCTGGGGGCCCACAGCTCCCATGAGTGAAACAAACCCCTTCTGGCTCTGACAGCCAGCAAAACTCTGGAGCCTATCTCTAGGGACAGGGCAGAGGCCCCACCCCTCTGGCCCAGTTGGCCTTGCTTTCGGGACTGCCCAACCACAAACAGATTTGTGGTCTGGTAACAAAAAAAGAAAAGACAAGGAGGCCGGCAAAAGTGGTAGGCTGGAGGGTGGGTTAAAAAGTGGTGGAAAGGCCAAGAAAGCAGGCTGAGGGGAAGACTTCTGCCTGTGCAGACACTGTCCCCTCCTCTCCTCTGTGAAAGGCTCCCCTGGAAAGGTGGTTCTTCAGCAGGTAAACCATCCGCTGGATGAAGCTGCAATGCCTGAGCTGAAAGGGACTGTTTACGCAGGCGTTTCCCAAAATGGTCTATTGGTCTTTTCCATAGTTATTTTGCATTTAAAAAGGGTGGGGCTAGGCATGGTGCTCATGCTTGTAATCCCAGCACTATGGAAGGCAGATGCAGGTGGATTGCTTGAGCCCAGCAGTTCAAAATCAGCCTGGGCAATATGGTGAAACACCATATGCAAAAAAAAAAAAAATACAAAAATTAGCTGGGCATGGGTGCGCATGCCTGTAGTCCCAGCTACTCGGGAGGCTGCGGTGGGAAAATCACCTGAGCCCAGGAGGCAGAGGTTGCAGTGAGCTGAGATTGCACCACTGCACTCCAAAAAAAAAAAAAAAAAAAAAAAAAGTCGGGGGTGGGTGGTGTCTGTAGTCTGGGGAAAGGCTGAGTGAGGCAAACTATTTATTCCGAGCCATCTCCTCCAGGCAAATAGGTTTGACAATTTCTGGGGGGTGGGGGTGCTCTGCTGCCCTCTCTTTTGCTTTTGGGGACTGGTAGTCCTGAGAAGCCACTTTGGGAAGAGATTATGTTGTTTCAGCTCATGGTCTTCAGATGAGGAAACTGAGGCTCGGAGGGGTGAGTGACTGGCCAGAAGTTCCAGTCAGTTACCACTCATAGTGATTCTACATAATAGGGTACAACTGACAGGCCCAGTCCCTCTGTGGCCTCCTTCCCTTCACACGGGAAGAGTCCAAAAAGTAGGTATTGTTATTATGAGCCTCAGTTTACACATGAAAAAAATAAGCTTCTCAGACAGAAGCCCAGATGCAACACGTCCCTCTCGAACGCCTTTCCAAGGGGAACAAGCTGCCCTAGTAGGTTGAATTACAATGTACTTGGGTTATGACTGGGGGCCCTCAGAGATGATGGGCCAGCCCTTTGTGCTACACAAGAGTGTGGAAAATGGCAGGGAGTTGGAGATCAGGAAGCCTAGGTGCCAGCAGGCCGCTGTGGTTGGACTCCAGGCACCACATGACCTGGGCAATCAACTTCACCGTCTCATATGTAAATCAGAGGTAAGGCAATGGGAATGCTGGTGGTAACCATGACTAGCGCTACCTTTTCTTGAGCACTTACTATGTGCCAGGAACTTTGCGCACTCCATCTTCTCAACCTATGGGGGAGGTAGTATGTTAGTTATTACTACACCACTAGTAAGCCTGTTTTACAGATGTGGAGACCAAAGTCAGAGAAGTTAAACATTACTTGCCCAAAGTTACAGAGCTCATAAAGAGCAGAGCTGAGGGCTGAACCCAGGCAGTCTGGGAAAAGCATGAAACACATTAGTTGCCCAATAAATGCTGGCTATTATATTTATGGCAGACCTTTGGCAAGTTGTTTTAAGGATGTAAACAACAGTAGGAACACCAAAGCATTTTTCAATGGAACACCATTTTTCGATGGAAAACCCCACCCCTCCCCACCCAGACCACAGAATCCCCCACTCTCAGTGAGACACCCCACTGTATGACCCCCAGCCAATCCCACCACCTCTCTGGGCTTTGGGTTTCCCCATGTGGAAAATAAGAAGGTTGGACAGAGACCCTGTAAGGGAGCATCCCACTTGCACACACCAGGAAAGGGTTTCAGGACTCTTCCCAGAGGTCTCTGTGCCCTGCTGATCCTTGGCTAGGTCGCTGAGTGGTTAGAGCTGTGCACTGTGCTTCCCAGTGGCGGTCAAGGTCCACCAGGGAGTAGGGGTGGGAGTTTGGGTGGGACCCCTGTGGACAGGGCAAAGTCCAGGCACCTGGCATCTCCTCCCTTGTCCTGAGCCTAGCTGGCTCTTCCTAGCGTGGCTCTCACCTAGGCTGACAAAGGTGACTCTCAGCAGGTGACTCCTAGGGCGGGGTGAGAAGGCCACCTCCCTGCTTCCCCATACACAGAGGAAGTGAAGGCAGGACCAAGTCAGTGGGTCGTTTGCCCTGCAAAGGACAAAGGTCAGCTCCTGGAGGGCTGGGTGGAGGGGAGGTGGGAGGTATGGGAAGCTACCATCCTCTTGGCTTAAACAGGTCCTGGCAGATGAGAAACCTTGTACCCTCCCTAGATGGTTTCTGTTTTGTTTTATTTATTTATTTTTTTAGACAGAGTCTTGCTCTGTCGTCCAGGCTGGAGTGCAGTGGTGCAATCTTGGCTTACTGCAACCTCCGCTTCACAGGTTCAAGTGATTCTCGTGCCTCAACCTCTCGAGTAGCTGGGACTACAAGCATGCACCACCATCATGCCCAGATAATTTTTGTATCTTTAGCAGAGACGGGGTTTCACTACTTTGACCAGGCTGGTGTCAAACTCCTGACCTCATGATCCACCTGCCTAGGCCTCCCAAAGTGCTGAGATTACAGGCATGAGCCACTGTGCCCGGCCCTGTTTTACTTCTCTCAAATTCACAATGCAACCACCCTGTAAAGACACATGCTGCTGGGCGGGGGCTCTAATGCCAGACCAGGAGTGTTCCACACTCCCCTGGCTGCAGAGGATCTGGGAGTCTGGGAATGCCATTGAAAACTCCCCATCCTTCATCCTCACCCTGAGCACTCAGAAGTGAACCCCACCCCCAAGGTTCTGCTGGGCCTCTCATCAGAGCCGAAGAGCATTTATTAATGAGCTCAAGAGTGGCTAAGGGGGGCTGTGCCAGGCCAACAGCACACACTCAATACATTTTTCATGAGCTAATGGGCTGGCGGAGACGGGGTTCCAGGCCCAGATCGGTCACCCATTCGCTGCTGACCTTGGATGAGACCAAGTGTTTCTTTCCATGGTTCAGTTTCCTGGGCTAGGAAAGGAAAGGCCAGACCAGGTAACCCAATCAGTTCCCACTAATTTTATGCTACAAGCTTAGGAATTCAAACCCCAGAGTCAGAGAGGTTCAGAGTGGAAGGGGCTTTCCAGATCTTTCCCCGAAGCTCCCAAGCTAAGAGGAGGGCAGCACAGGACCTAAGTGGGAAGATCCAGGGCACACCGTCCCCATCCTCCCTGCCAGCCATCCCCTGGGGATTGGGAAGTGAGAATGGGGTGCAGGTAGAGAGGACAGATCTCCATTTAAGCCAGACACCAAAACAGAACTTTCTAAGAAAGAGCTGGGGAAAGTACAGTGTTATGTATTTTAACACACTCCCCCATCAGAACAGCTTGGCCATTTCCTGATCTGCATTGAATCAGAGGCTCCAAGAGGGCAAGTTATCTGGGTAAGAGTGGTGGGGGAGGAGGGAGAGAGCTCTCAGGTCTCAGGGCCCTGGGCCAGGCAGCCGGAGTCCTGGCAGAAGCCCTGGCCAGCAGGGCCAGTGTGTGCACATGTGTGCGGGTGTGCATATGTGTGCATGTGTGCGTATGTGTGCGTGTGTGCATATGTGTGCAGGTGTGCATGTGTGTGCAGCTGTGTGCACGTATGCACACACACAGGGCTGGGGGAGTATAAGACAGGTAACTGCCAGCTGGGGAACAGGCTTGGGGACAAATGAAGCCCCCCAGGCCCTATCTCTAGGGGCAGAAGTCTCTGGAGGGTTCACTAGCCCCTGGAAATTCTAGACTTTCCCTGAAGTGCCTAGGGACAAATATCCCAAAGTCAGACCACTAGTCTTTGATGCTCCACAGCTACCAGCCATCGAGGTCCTGAGCCAGTCTCTGTCCCTCTGTGGGCCTCAGTTTCCCCATCTGAACAGTGAAGGGTTTGAGCTGGGTGATCTCAAAGGGCTATGTCCACTCTGACAGTCTGCGATGCTCAGATTCTACAGAAAAACACGACACCCACCATCACTCAGGCCCCCATCCTCAAGACCTAAGAAGGCAGTCCCCAGGCCCCCAGCTGGCTGTCTAGGGGTGGGGCTGGGGCAGAGCAGTCCCCCCACCGTCTGTCCTCAACAGCCTGCCACAGCTGAAACCTTCAAGTGGTTACAATTACAGCTGGGCTAACAGGATTAGGGGAGCATTGAAATCTAAGAAATCTAATTAGCTCAGACACCCCAGCCTCCCCCAGCACAATCCTGCAGTAACTCCGGCAGCTGGGCCTGACAGGCAGGGCCTGGGGCCCTCCCAAGCCACAGTCATTACCTGCACAGGTGTGCCAGGCTGGGCCAGGCTTCCTGGGGAGGTGCCAGCTCAGCCTGCCCGGCAGCTCCATGGCCTGAACCCCACCAGCTACAGCCTTGTCCTAGGGTGGCACTCAGCTGAGCTACAGAAAACCAGGCCCAAGGGTGGAGGCTACAAGGGGCAGAAGGAACCCAAGGTCTCACATGGAGTGGGTGCCCCACATAGCCTGGGGACTGACTCAGCCCGAAGAGGGACTACAGAAACCATAGGAACCCAAGGAAGAGCACTGGGCTTCATGGGGACCCGGGGGGCTGGAAACACCTCTGCCTCCTACTCCAGAGCCAGAGAAGGGCATGAAGCCCCATGTACAGACCTGTGTGCCCTGGGCAGTCAAGGCAGGATTTGTGTCTCAAAGCAAGCTCTGACTGTAAGACACTGTGCCAAAAGAAAGGGACACAGCTGCTGGGGGCATGGACCATGTGCTGCCATATGGGAGGGGGAAGACAGGTGAGGCCCATCTGTGACCCTTCCTGAGAACGGCTCCTCCTTCACTTCATTCCCCCAGCACCCAGTTTTGGAGCCTATCCTGACTCTGTACCATATCCGAGCGTGGCTGGAGCACTCACTCAGTGGACTGGAAAGGAGGCAGCGCAGGGGTTGGTATCGCTAAGTCCTGAGGTTCAGTCCAAACTTTGCCACCAGTTGTTTGACCGCTCTGAACCTTGGTTTTCTGCTCTGTTAAATGGGGATAATTCCAAATAGTAACTAGCTTACACTGTTGTTATTGGGGTTAAACAAAGATGGAAAAAGCTTCTAAATCCACCAAGTACCATACAAAGGAGAGGGGCTGTGGTTATTACTGTCATCACACGCCCGTGGCAGGCAGCCAGCTGGTAGTGGTTAATTATTTATTTGGACTGATCTTCCTGCCGGCACTGGACTGTGGGCTCCTGAGGAAGAGGAACTGTCTTCTGCAGTTCTGGTCTCTCCCAGGACACAGTCTTTATCCACAGGGTGGACACTCACAGTCAACAACTGTGGCACCTATGCCGGGCCCCTGACCCAACCCCAGCCCTCATCACGCACCCCCTTCCTTCTCATACCCTGCTCCAAGGAAAGTGCCCAGAGGCACACCTGGCACACAAAGGCAGATGACAGTGAGCCCCCCCAGGCAGACCCTTCCCCCTTCCGCACCCCCCACAACAGGTCATTCCCAATAAGGGCTAGAAGCAGCCATTTGAATGTGTCCCCCTACCTAGGGGCCTGCCTAGGCACTGGTCTTGAACCCACGATCATTCAGGAAAGAACGAGTCTATGGTCTGGAGGGCCCCCAGCATTTTCAAGCCCAGAGTGGGGTCAGGAGGTGTGGATTTGCAGAAGGCATGTAGCAAAACATGTTAACACTTACAACTGCCCACTGAAGGCAGAGGCTTCCAGGAGGTAATGAGTACCCTGTCCTGTGGGGGGCACGCAAGCCAAGGCTGGACAATCAGCTGCCAGGGAAGTAGGTCTGGATGAGAGCAGCTTCAGGAAAATGCTTCTAGCACCTGCAATCTAACCCCTTTGTGTTCTACCCATTCTGTACCCAGAGCCTCCCAGGCCTTCAAGGGACACATGCCTAGGGGATTCATGCCCACATCTGCCTCATTCTCCCAGCAACCAAGTGGGATCCGAGGAGTTCTGCCCTCAGACCCATTTTACAGATCAGGAGACTGAGGTCCAGCACAGGAGAGTTACTGGCCCAACACAGAGAGCAAGCAACAGCCTCCTGACACCTTGGTCCTCTCGCCCATCTCCTCCGGTAATAGGGAGACCCTCTCAATCATGATGGGGTCTGGCCTCTCCCCAGAGTCTATGCCTAGGACTGCTTTTCTCAGCCTCCTCCCTTCATCCTCTCTAAAGGCAGGGCCCAACCTCAGAATCCCCCGGAGCTTACAGCCAGGTGGATTGCTGCCTCCCCATCCTGAGGGACTCTTAAGGACAAAGAGCACTCCCCCAAAGGGCATGGGCAGAGGGCACTATATCCTGCTAAGAGGTCAGAGCTGTCACCAGGCAAGGCTGCAGTGGTGTTCTGGGTAATTATGGCAGCCCAGCCTTTGTTGTCCACACAAAACCTAAGGAGCCTCATAAAGACCAGGCAGCAGTGACAGGGGCTGGCCCAGGGCCCCGGGGAGCAAAGTTATGAATGAAAATGTAGGGGACCCAGCCACGAACCAGCAGGCCCTGCTTCCTGGTCCCATGACCAAGTGCCCACAGAAGCTTCTGGAAATTAACTGGTTGGTGCCCGAATTTCTTACAACAATGCCTCACCCTGAGGCCAGGGTCATGGCCACTCTTTGGACCCTCAGGGTCAGTGGCTTTATACGCAGGTATTCTTGTGATGAAACTCTCAGGATGCAGCAGGCCTCAAAGTGCCTTCCTTCCTAAATCCCTTAACCCCTCCCCCCATGAGGAAGAAACAGGAAAAAAGTGAAGTCTGCAGCTCTTCTCAGTTGGGTCCTTGCCCCTGCAATTTTCTGGAATGAGTCAAGCATGGACACCTGTCCTATGTTGGAGTCATATCTATGGGGGCCAGGGATGGAGACAGCATTGTGTTATTGTGGCTAGGGAAGTGAGTGTGTGTGTGTGCGCGCGCGCGAGGGAGAAACTGTGGTTCTGTCGCCAAACCCCGCAGTCTCCGGACCTTTCTTCATTTTGCCCCTGGCTGTGAGAGGAACAAGAACCCTCCTCCCCCCTTTCCTTAGGAGGGAAAAGGGACATTTTGTCCCCACAAAGAAGCCAGCAACCCTTTTCTGCATAGACAAGGCTATTTATTCATAAGTCCAGCAATTTCTTATTCCCAACTCTTCTCAGTAAGCCCTACCCAAAATACCAAATCCACCTCTTGAATCCACTCCCTACTGCTCCCTTCTCCTCCCCCCACCCACCCCCACCCCCAGTCACTGCCACCAACTCTCAGAAGTCTAAACTTTTGAGATTTACATGTGAAAACAGCGTTTCATAACCTCGTGATTTGGGACAAGGAGACGCTTCTGTCCTTTGGGGGAAAACAAAACCCAACCGAAATCATAAAGCTCAGAAGAAAACACCATCTCCCTCCAAATGCATTCCCTGGGCCCCCAAGTCACACGTGCTCTGTAGCAGATAGGGCTTTCAATGTGTCTTTTGTTTGATGCTGGTGTTTCAACATCCTCGACTTGAAGAGGGAAAGGTCAGCCCAAGGCTCGGGGTATTCACAAACCCACCCGGCCCCTGCACTGGGGCCAGGAGCCAGCAAGTGAGGGGCCAGGAACTTCCCCCACTCTGGACCCCCTCACAAAGCAGCCGGGGCTGAGAAGGCTAAGAGCTTGCTCTCTCATCTCAACTTCCCCGATAGCTCAACAGCAGCTTCACACTCCCGGGACCGTACAAGCGCCAGCGAACGCAGGCTGGAATTCACCAGCGCCAAGCTGCCCGGCTCTCCAGCCCCAGCGCCTGCCTCTTTATCTGTACCTTCAAAAACAGTAATAAGCAAACCCAGGCACCTCTGGGAACAGCCTCTGGCCTCCTGCCCTGCCCTGTGTAACCAGCCTGTCCTCACACCCACCAGGGAGGAGGAGTCGGCACTGGTTAACCCTCTGGTCTACCAGGCCCGGTTCCCAGGTTGCAGCAGGGAGACAAACTGTTGCTCAAGAAAATCCTTCAGAAAACCCTTGGCACCAGGAGGCAGCTCGGAGCGGCTCTGCACCCGGCGCGGAGCCAGGGGCTTCCACAGGCGGCCGCCCACTGCCCTTTTAAATCTTTGGGGCTGGGCCCTACTCTCCCATGCCCTGGGCTGTCCACCCAGAGGGCTCCAAATGTCCGTGGCAGAGCAGAGAGGAGGGAAAGGCTGGCCGAGCCGTGCCCTCACCCCGCCAGCCCAGCCGCCAGCTTCTTGGAGGACCTCTGAGAGAACATTTGTTTGGGCTGCCAAGTTAAATCTTCCTCCCTCATGTCAGGGCATTGGAAAAGCAGTCAAGGGAGAGGAGAAGGGGGAGAGCGCGCGGGGGAAGGAGCAGCGGGAGGGAGGGAGGGAGGGAGGGAGGCAGGCGGGCAGGCTCAAAGCCCCAGTTACTCGGGCACTGCCTGCCCAGGAAGCTGACGGCTCCCGGGCAGGCGCAGCCGGGGCTCCGGGCACCGAAGCAGGGACCCGGCCGCCAGGCCTCCCCGGTCAGGCAAGGGTACCAAGCACCCTTGGCCCACCCGGGAGCGGTCCTCGCTCTGTGACCTGCTGGAGCGACGAGGTGGGAAGGGAAGGCAGAGGAGGAAAAAGTTTGCTGCAGGTAGAGGGGTAGGGCTGGGCGGCAGTGCCGACCGGCTTTCCCCGGGGAGGGGTGGGGGGCCCGGGCCGGCTGCCCTGGCGCGCTCCCGTCCGCCCGCCCTCCCGCCCGGGTTGTTTACATTCCTGGAGTGTCTTTTAAACCCGGGGGCTGAGGCCGGCTCCCGGCCTTCTCCGGCGGCTCCGGGGCAGTCTCCCGTGAAAATCTGCTGGCGCACAATGGCCGGGAAGGCGGCCGCCCCTTGCCCGCGCCCCCACCGCTCCAGGGCGGGGAGCCTGCCCTCCGCACCGCGCCCTCTCCCCGCCCGGCCGGCTTCCTGGACAGATGTCCCCGGCGAGGGGGCGACGCGCGCCCGCTGCCCGCGCCCTAGACGCCGAGGCCGCGCTCCCCACTGTTTTTTCCCCAGCCCAGACGCCAGGAATGTGAAGCAAGCTTCCAGAACCCGCCTCCCCCCGACCCCGGCTCCAACCCCGGCCCCCCAACCTCCGCCCCGGCTGGCCTCCCACTCCCCCGGGGCCACCGCCGCCGGAGACGGAGAGGAAGAAAGAACACGGGGAAATTACTTTCGCATTTGCAACGCGCGCGCGCACACACACGCACATCTTCCCGCTGGGCTCCCCTCCTGGCCGGGGCAGCCCCGTCCAGGCACTGGCCTGAGCGCCCCTCTGGCTTGCGAAGCCCTGGGAGAAACCCCTACACACACACCCCTCCGCGTTCCTCGTTTGTACCGCGCGCCAGCTTTCCCCGGGCAATTCCCACACAAACAACTTAACCGCGCCCCCACCTCCCATTTACAAAAGTGTATGTTTTCCCTGAAAATTCAGACGCACAAGTTAACACCACCACCCCTTGCCACCCTGAAATCCAGCGCTTTCCCCAGCGGTTCCTGTACACACACAGGCGCACAACTTCGCATCTCCCCAGAGGAGGCGAAGGAGACCGAGGCGGTCCTTCCCTCCCTACTCCGATTCCCGGTCCTGCCCGGCCCCCGGGTGTAGGGAGCGAGGGCTGGAGGCGCGCCGGCAGGAGGCGGGCACCGGGTCCGCGCGCGCACGACCACACTTACGCCCCGCACACCCTGACAAACCCGGCCCCCGCACGCAGCCCAAGCCGGCTCCGCGCAACCGGGGGCTCGCCGGCCGCTGGGCCTCCGCCCCCGGCCGCCCAGGGGAGCGGAGCGGAGCCCCCGCCGCCGGCCAGTCGCCCCGCTCCGGGGGACACTTTAAGGGAAAAGCCCCAGCACCCAATACCCCACGCTTGCACCCCGAGAGTCCCCGGGGAGCGGGAGGTAGCCCCGGAGCCAGCGGGCGCCTGGCTCTGGCCCCAAACTTACCGGGCGCTGCGAGCGCCGCTGCCGCCGCTGGAGGACGCGCCGCCGCCACCGCCGGGTTGGGCAGGCTCGGGCCGGGAGGAGCGCAGCGAGGGCGCCGAGATCCGCTCGACTCCGGCTCCGGCTCCGCGCCGGCTGGGGCTGGGGTCACCGCGCTGCGCCGGCGTTGCTCGCTCGCTCGCTCGGCCGCCCGATCGCTGCTCGCCCGCCTGCCGCCCGGCCGCCCGCTCTCCCCGGCGCCCGCCGCCGCCGCTTGCTTTTTTAATGTCCACAGACAGTGAAAAGGAACTCGGCGTTAGGGGGTGAGTAAGTGAATCAACTCGCCCGAAGCCGAGCAAGTTGAAGTGTCAGATTACATTGGCTATTCTATTTCCAAAGGGCCCCGCGCCGCCGGCCGCCCGCAAAAGCTGGTGCGGAGTCAGGCCGGAGCGGAGCGCCGCGCCGCCGCCGCCGCCGCCGCCGCCGCCGGCGCTCGGCTCGACTCCGCTCCGCTTGGCTTGGCTCGCGCTCTGCGCTCTCTTTCCCCTTTCCTTTTCGCCTCTCCTCGTTCTCTCCCTCGCCTTTCCCTTCTCTTCCTCTTTTCCTCGCTCCTCGGTCTCGGCGCTCTCCCAGCTTTTCTTCTCCTGGCTCCTGGTTCCCCGCTACGCCACCAGTCCATTCACCTCTCTCCTTGCCCTACTCCCTCCGCTACTCCCTGACGCCCCCTGCAGCCCCCAGCCCCCCTGCAGGCCCCAGCCCCAGGAAGTTTGGAGAGGGGGACAAATGCTGAGCCTAGGTAGGGACCACCTTGGGAAGGAAGCCAAAATCACACCGCTCACCCGAGAGCCCCTGCCCCGCGCTGGCACGCCCCCGCCTGGAGTGCACTCGTGGCCCCGGGCGCTGTCAGGTACCCGAATTGGGGTAAGCGAGTTGCTAACTGGATCTCCAAAGCCTTCCCCTGGGGTTGACTTTGGAATTGTTCCTACAGCCCGGGGACTGGTGATTGGGGTGGGAAGAGGACCACCACCACCAAGGGTGACTTTGAGGGAGACTAGAGCGCGGCCCCCCGACAGCTGTGGGGGAGCGGGGATGTGGTGCGCACAGTTGATTCGCGGCACCTAGCGCAGTCCAGAGACGCGTGGATTCCCCTAGGCCCCGCGCGCTGTGCGCGCGGGTTGCGTGGGAGCTGCTAGGCGGGGGCCCGGCCCTCTGCCCCGGACTGAGCACTGCCAGAGATAGCGGAGAGCTAAGGTACTCACGAGGCGCAGTTGGGTGCACCCACTCGCGGGAGTTCCCCTAGCCGACCCACCCCCGAGAGCATCCAAGTACGCGCCCACTTTGGCTCACGTCCACTGCCACTCTCACGGAAACTCCTACACGAACAGCACACACGTTCGCTCCCTCAGCATTGCAAACACGCTCCCCCCCAAACCACAAACGCGCCCCCA